>NC_090281.1:14639575-14956606 GCF_037392515.1 Haliotis asinina | reverse complement strand
AATTACACAAGTGGAAACTGATCCTCTGATATATGTTGACTGACTGAAGGTATGCAGTTTCACTAAAAAATACCAAGCTGCAAGTTGTTGCTACTGAGTGTTTATTCCAGGAAGTAAAATATGATTATGAATGGCAAATTTGCTACCTAAAAGTCTAAATTTTGAACCTTGAAATACTGAAAGCTTTTGCCTGGACCAGAGAAAATGGTTTACATTTCTGGAGTTTGTCACTAATCAGTAGTTTACTTGTCCGGGTTTCACTGCACTTGCCTACTACATATTGCAAGAGATTGACAACTTTGTAGCAAATAGCAAATCAAACGATTTACAACACAAAACAAAGATAAGATCAGAAGTTGTGGTTTATACTCTTACTTGATTTGCTTAAACAGAACAAACTATAAACAACTGCAATTCAGAGACACACACCAATGTATTAATCATATGACACATGATTTCAGATGCAAAACATTTTCGCAACATTCCTGGTCTAGTAAAAACAAGTTCTATGGAAAATCAGTTTCTTTACTGCAATGAATGCAACATCTTGGTGTAGGTATAACACCGTTATCTGGTGGAAACTTGTGACACCATGTGAGAAATCAAAATCAATCCCAGCAAGGAGTGAGCCAAGCACTTCAACCACAAGGCTATCCCCAGAAGGAAAACCCAATAGGATGCAGGCCTCAGATCCATAAACATAGCACCAACGTATCATGGATCATACAAATCTGTCTTTCAAACAGAGCTGTGACAATATATTGTAGCATCAATGATCATGATACTTTATCAGGCGATAAATATATCAATACTTTTTCTTGTATCGTGATAATTGCATCATGGATACAAAATTGTTAATTTTCACTTGAAATTGGCGGTTATGTCAGAATTTACATGGTTACTTGATATCAAAATATACATTTTTAAAGAAATGTAACTAAAGATAGCATATCGCAGCATATTCAGTGGGTCAGACAGACGGTTGAAACTTATAGGACCCATTACTTTAAAACACCCTTCGTGAACACTGCTTTATTTTATTATCGTGATGTGCGTAGAATCAAATTGCATCATTCCAAGATGTCTAGATATGTATCGTATCATGAATTTTCTGTATTGTCACAACTCTACCTTCGAACATGCCACCATTGGGAAGCACCTGGGTAGCAACTCCCTTTGTGAAACCTGGGAACCCTCTAAACCTTACAATAACAATGTGGAAACTGAACAATGTCATTCTGCCTTCTTCAGCTGGTTAATCTTACATAAGACATTTAAGAAAATATCTCATTTAATATTTGAATGTCCTGTAGTTATTTCTGCCATTTCACTACAACTGTAATGCATATCTCCATCTTGACAAGGGCATTATTTTCACTTCCTAAACAAAAAACTGTCATATAGAAGGACATTAACTGCAGGACAGCATTTTCTTTTTCACTGCAATCAACTCTTGTAACACCTACCCTTAGAAAGAACAACCTACATTAACATTACACCTTGTTCCTCATGACCACCAAAGACTTACCTAAACCTTGAATTAAAGTTTTTATTGTCAACACATTTCTGCCTACTTTCTCAACCTATACCTATTCATGTGTTTGACACTTATTATTTCACACTTCTCAATCTCCAGCAATTTACACTGTGTTTTTTCAGGTCAGGTGAACGCACTCACAAGTAAATCTGTCGTAGTCCAGCTACAGTGAAGTGGGAATCTGGCATTGCCAGGATCCTGGCATACTGGAATCTAGTGTGGAGGACATCCCTCAGCAACACCTCCTGGTCTAGGTGATCGGGGAATTGACTGGGGTAAGCAACTCTCTTCACACACTGAAAGTGGCTGACTCAACTCCACCTTGAGCTGGGGATCAGGGATATGTGGGACTGTACACATTGTTGAGGATTTTAGGTAAGCTGTTGGAGGTGAGGTGGCCATGTGTCAGTGGTCGGTGATGGACGTGGTTTTACATTACGTGAATGTTGGGGTGAATCAGGTTTAAACAAAATCCACCTCCATCACCCAGACAGGAAAATCATAATGATTTTCTCAGTGTCCAAAATATCACATCTGCTAAAGAGTTCCTACGTACCTAACAGTACATGTGGTTGTCCACTAGAAAATTTCACTAGTGTCTCCTTAAATTTGAACTATCTGAGAAAGACGCTAATAAAAAGTAAGTAAAGAAATACCATAAGGATGTGACATCATACATATTCCAATATGTGTTTGATATTATTTGTACCTCACAAATGAGGGGGGATTTTATGCCATAAAACTCCTCTCCCATCTATAAAGCTGTGTTCTCATGATGATTACAGCACAGTGCTCATTTGGTTTTGGGGGTTTTTTTTTAACTAAAAAAGGTAACAAGTTATTAGACTGAAGAATACAATCAAACCCTTCAATAAATGGTATGGGACTCTTAAAACATCTTGTGTGGCAAACAAAAATAAATCTGACACCTTATTGCTTATTTATAAAAGCAAGGGTGACACCTAATAGCTTCTTACACAATCAGCCCACTCAACGATAATAAAAATACATAAAATTGTTGCTGTATATGTAGGATAGCAAAAATATAACTAAAGAAAACAACTAGAGAGTTCTACACAAGGCATAAAAAGAAAAATTTTGTTTTCAAAAAGTATTTTGGCAAATTTTAACTACAGTACCTGTTTAACCCTAAATGAGACAAAAACGCATTTAATATACTTCCAACTATAGCTCCTAGCTCCGCGAGTGGCGGCCAACAGACGTTTCCACGTCACGATATTCTTGCGACTTGCCTAATTCTCAAAACATAGTTTAGTCTGACAGTTTCAAAGCTTACTTGCATCTGAAAGTTTTATCTGAAGTAAATCCAATCACATATTGGATTGCCGCAAATCTTGAACACCATTCAGTGGAGTACTTCCGCATGTATGCAATCAGTGATGTTTTCCTAAAAAACAGATAAGCTTAAAACAGTTCAAAGGGATTAAATTGGCACTGATGAAGGAACAGTTTAGTCAGTGTTGATCTCCAGATAAGTGTCATGAAACGTATCCACGCCCGCTGGATGGTCTCGGCCTATTATCAAACAGTCTCTAAGAAATGTGTGTTGCGTGGTTGGCGCCTGTCTGGACTATCGGACGTACGGACTGAGTAACTTATGTTCAGGTATCCATTGTTTGAAATGTGACACATGAGTTCGAGTAATGCTAATAATTAGTCATTCTTCGCGTTGTTGTCATTACTTAATATATGTATTGTCTATATCTATTGTTAAATATATTTACTGGTGAATAATAAAGCGAAGATAGGACAAGTTGTTTGCTGATTATTCATTGCATTCTACCAGCAAACTGCGTCATGATATTTTTGCGAGCTCAAGTCATTCGCAATTTTCGCAAAAATATCATGCTCACAAAAATTTAATGATCTACAGTATATTCAGGATTTATAATTATTAATTAAATATCAATTGATAATATATAATTACTGGAAAAGTATCTTGAGGAAACATTAACCCTAACCCATCTCAAAAAATAGAATGAGACAGAAATGAATATATTTCACATCACAGGTGAGTGGGGACATGTATATGCATGGGTTACTAACCTAACAACACGCTGACCAACATGCAGAAGCAGCCTATAATTAAAAACCTAAATTTGTGTATTGTGTGAGTAAACTATGACTTTATTTCATCACCTAAAACATGATCAATATTATAAATGACACTATTTGCATATTGAGAATCAATATTTTTTCCCTAGTAACATTATTTCCAATTATCTATATTTATAGCCAAGAACACCTATAGAGGAATGCAATTAACCAAGAGCATCTGGACAGTACTTTTAATTTTTTGTATTTGTTTTCTGTAATTCTACAAGCTTTTTTGTTTAGATACATTTCCATCTTGTGAACACTCTGTTTGTCTAAATAATTGGATCTTTGAAATGTATTTGCCTAAGTCAGCATATATATCCACAATTTGTGTTTGCGTCATGGGAGTGTCCCACCCCATCATAAGCCCTTTGTAACAGACACTCACTGTGATCTATTGACAGCAATGTTAACATGTTGAGACATCCACAAGTCAAAACACTTGTCATTAAACCATTAAACACACTGTCATGAAATTATGGAATGCAATAAGTGTTTAGATCATTGGTGACTGCCCACACCCACTTAGTGACGTGAATACCGCCCGCTTTGCCTCGCTCACTACCCCCATACAAACACAATTCAATGTCCACTTGAGATGTTAGAGGCAACATACATAGAAGAGTAGCTTGCTATTGGGCCTGTAGAAGATTTGTAGCCATTGACTTGGTGTTGGATGTAACCAAGTCCCTGATAAATCATAACTTTACTTTACGGTAACCTTTCTGTGAATAGGGTTCTATCACAACATATTCATGGCAACCTTTGTTTGATCTAATATTTTCCTGTAGGATGAACCACAGAAGGCTCAAATACCCATTTCTGCAGCAATGACAAGAGTCCAAAATCACTCGAACACCATTAATTCTAAGCCGGATTGCTAATCCCCAAATTCTGGCATCCCTATCTCAGTATCTGTACTCCATTCCTGTTACTGTCCTTCATGGTTACAAATGGAAAATATTGAAGACTAAATGCCTTGGTTTGTACTTTTTCTGCCTTGATCAAGATAGAAACAAAGAGTACTGAGTGCATAATAGGCTCCAATGGAAGCATGTGTAACTTCTCAAACATATTCATCATTAACAACAAAAGAGACAGATATCTTAACATCAGTCAGGTGCCCGAAGTCAGCAAAACGGAACTGTTGATAACATAATCTAAAAGCTGGTACTGTTAAATCCCGGCGACAGTGTGGTAGCCAAGTGGATAAAGCATTCACGTATCATGCCAAGGACCTGGGTTTGATTTCCTACAGTCCAAATGATTCAAAAGCAGACTGATGAATTGCAGACTAACTTGAAAACTAATAAACAAACACAAACACACGAGACAAAATGGAGACAGCACAACAACACAGGTTAATTACATAAATAACTTGTGCACATATTTCTCGAACACTTGGCTGTCCCTTTCTTGGCACTCCTCCCTCATAACAAATAGTGAACTGTGTCAATATTTCAATGATAGTTTGTTAAACAACCTTTTCCTTTTTAGGACATAAATTCTGAAAAAAATACTCAGAGTTGGTCTCAGAGTTGGTCTAATGTTTTGATTAGGATCAGTATTTCATTGAGCATTTTATGTTTATTAAAGTCACTTGTCCTGTGGCATTCTTCTGTAACAGTGATGTACCAAGTTCATGAATACCCAGTCACAGGCCCACCTTCCCATTCTGACCTCATTAAATCTTCATCGCCTTCCACAAACACATAACAAATACTGACGAAAGTAGCTGATGTCTGATTGCAGTTTTTCTATGCAGAACAAATAGCAACATTTGATCTACTCCAGAAATTACACTGCTGTGTCATTCAGAAGAAAAAAACTCAGACACACCCAACTCCATTTTGATCATACATCATTTCCCTACACCTATGCAAATCACTTTGATCTCACATGGTTCCAATCTGAATGAGAAATATTCAGTCACATCTTTACATATTTGTCAGGTAAGGCTGAATCTTTTTGAATTTATCTCTAGCAAATCCATGAATTTACAACAAAAGGAATCATGCTGGCTATAAAGAATGGTCATCAAATATTTTGTTGATGGGAAAAACATTTCAGCAGTTATCTATATCAATATTGTGATGTCAATAATATTTTACATGAACTAATGTGATGAAATAAAGTTGAACTTACAAATACCATGCGCATAGTAACATCTTTCTGCACTAGCTACTTCTAAATGATGTTCAGAAGCAGTTTTTGCTTGTCCACTCTCACCAGTGACATAAAGTTTATTTAAGACTTCTTTTTATAGTGTTTTCAATCAAACTTACTTCTTTGATGTTCGCTGACAACATGCTTATCAATATATACTTAATGGGGTGAGTAAGTGAGTTAAGTTTTACACTGCTTTTAGCAATATTCTGGCAACACCATGGCGGGGAGCACCAGAAATGGGCTTCACGATGTGCCAATGTAACAATGTTGGGAATCAAACCCAGGTCTTCAGCATGACAAGCAAACACTTTAACCAAAAGCTACCCCACGGCTCCTACAGTTAATACACTTTATTTTCTGAGCTAGAAAATGGGAGGTTGTATGGCACAAACATACAAACTAGAGGTCACAGTGACAGTTTCTCTCTAACATCAAGAATCTGATTACATGGAACAGTTTTAGTGGCATTAAAACTTATTATTCATGTGTATTTACACCAGTGATAGCCTATAATGTATTTTAGAATAGTGATACAGGGATTGATATCGTTTCTTAGACCTTGAGTGAAGGAGTGAATGAGGGAGGGAGCAAGTTTAGTTTTACACAGATTTTAGCAATATTCCAGCAATGGGGGACACCAGAATTGAGCTTTATACATTGTACCCATGTGGAGAATCGAACCAAAGTCTTTGGTATGATGATCGAGCGTTTTATAAACTAGGCTACCCCACCGCCCGCTTCACCTATGAGACCCATGAAGAACCAGGTTTGAACTGGTCTTCAGCAACACTCACTGGCATAACGGGATTGTGTGGTCTGGCTGGCCCACATGTCATCATATTCCATTTGTGTTAAACAATGTTCATGCTGCCAATCACTGGGTGGTCTGGTCCAGGCTCAATTCTTTTCACAGGCAGCTGCTATATAGCTACATTAACCAACAACCAAAACAAACCTTTCCTGTAGTCCTTCAACTGTTGTGTCACTAGAATTTTCCCAATCACCATCTACACACTCTTGGAGAAGACAGCAGAAATAGCCTCTATTTTTTTATACTCATAACACTTATATTGTTGAATAATAGATAAGTATCTCAGAAAAAAGACCCTCAACTTCTCTACTTGTATTCACAAACTTCTAGAAAAACAAACACCATTGTAATAAACTGGGCTATTAATCACATGTGAGATGTCAGGTTTAATCTAAGTAAAGCATCTGGAAATAAACACTGCCATTGACACTGACAGTCAAAGTAAGTTATCATATTTTACCATATATCTTATCTGTTCCCCTTTCTGTTCCCACTGTCACATGCACTGACAATTTGTGGCAGGGACAGCTCTTATCCTCATATACATGGATCACTGCATACTTCAGCAGGTAAATATGCACAATAATGGTCAGACACAAACTGATTTGGTTTCGAGGAGCCTTGACCTTGTCAAACACTACATGAAAGTATGCAAACCATGGACAATACCATACAGATACCCTTTTCCATACATGTCATGTTGGAAGTGATTGCTGATATTCTACCCTATAATTACTATCACCTCGGTTGTTCCGATCACAGAAGAATTGGAGACACCAGGGTACAAGGAGATAACATTGCCATAATACCCACGTGAATGTGATCAGTAAGGGTGGCCATGTTGGGGGCATCTCAAAACATATCTCAAGTCATGTCAGAGTGGTAGTAGTAACTATTACTCTAACGCAATCAAGAAATCTCATCTTTTCAAGTGATATTAATTTATTTGACTGATATGTTCAATGACATCATTGACCTAGAATATTCAATGAATTACATACACATTAATCATTGTATCAACATCAGTTTCAATAACCCATACAATGTAGACCTGAAACTTATGACAGTCCCCCTGAAGAAGTGTTCAGTGGGAGATAGTCCACAGAATGGGATCAAGCCTAATGTACACTTCAAAAGGACTGAGAACACAAAGAGAAAATATTCATGACACCCAGTGGTTCACAGTGTGTTGGGTCAGTCTGTGTGAGCTTATCTATGAGGGGATCATCTTCTTAGGAAAACCATGAAGACAAGGCCATCACTACCATTATAACATTGGAATATAACATGGTTGGAGAGCTTGTGTGGGAACTGTGTCAGGGGCCTGTACTGGTGGTAATGTTGGGGTCTTGCCACAGAACAGTTACTCGGGACATGACAGTGTCCATGCCAGTTGATAGTTACAGTGTCCATGTGAGGGGACAGTTACTAGGGGCAGGACAGTGTCCATGTGAGGGGACAGTTACTTCAGGCAGGACAGTGTCCATGCCATGGAACTGTTACTTCAGGCAGGACAGTGTCCATGACAGGGAACACTTACTGGGGGCAGGACAATGTCCATGCCAGGGAACAGTTACTGCGGGCAGGACAGTGTCCATGCCAGGGAACAGTTACTAGCGGCAGGACAGTGTCCATGTCAGGGAACAGTTACTGGTGGCAGGACAGTGTCCATGCCAGGGAACAGTTACTAGCGGCAGGACAGTGTCCATGTCAGGGAACAGTTACTGGTGGCAGGACAGTGTCCATGCCATGGAACTGTTACTTCAGGAAGGACAGCGTCCATGCCAGGGAACTGTTACTTGGGTTACTGTTACCAGGGTTACTGTTACAGTTGATAGTTACAGTGTCGATGCCAGGGCACAGTTACCTCAGACAGGACAGTGTCCATGCCAGGGAACTGTTACTTCGGACAGGACAGTGTCCATGCCAGGGAACAGTTACTTCTGGCAGGACGGTGTCCATGCCAGGGAACACTTACTTGGAGTAGGACAGTGTCCATGCCAGGGAACACTTACTGCGGGCAGGACAGTGTCCATGTCAAGGGGCTACTATTGGAAGCAGTAGGGGTGACTATTGTGGAGGAAACAACTATTGCAGTAGCGAAAGTCTATTTCAACCAACTAGTGCAATAGTTTTTTTCTAATTGATTTGCCTCATTTGAAGTCATTTCACAAATGAATGTACAGTTTACATGAAATGAAGACAAGCTGAAGTAGTTCCAGTCTCTTTAACCCATACAACAATGCAGGTCGAAATATCGGCCAAGATGTCACCAGTCCTAAGACACTGTAGGCCGAAAAATCGGCCAGGGAGTAGTCGCATCAAAATAATAATTTCAGGAACCTAACTAACATATGATTCATTTATCAAATCTAACACTCTTCATAATGCCTGTCAACACTTACTACATTTCAAATGGTCATATATTATCGACAGGATTAGAAAAGTAAACTATTTTTTGCAAAGTTATTGAAACAAAACATTATCGCGCACATGCTTCGGCAACGGGTCCTCATCAGAGTTCTCAGTAAGCAAATTAATAACAATTAGAGGATATAATCAAACAAATCAAATAAACTGAAGAATATAATCAACAACAGTACTCATAAAAGTTGTTAAACGAACATCATAACTTACTATTTCCATCTTTATTATGTGATCATGTATGTAATGCGTGTTGTTTCGTTTTGATTTAGTGAAAACATTCAGCTAGATAAATGCGTTATCACATCGTGTCTAGGGAAATACAGGGTTTTATCAGTCCCTCGTAAGGAATACAACCTTACTCGGGACTGATATAACCCCGGATTTCCCTCGACACGATGTGATAACTTATATTAAATAAATTAAATAAATCAACGCAACACATACAAACACTGGTATTGTTAGTAATAGCATGCATTCCAGATCTCACGCGAGATCACTCGGGCTGACGACCATTTTGCCGAACGATCACATGCCTATAAATAACACATAATTTCAGGTCAAGTTGTCATGCATTCATGAGTGACCAACTGTTGAAACATATCAAGGTGTAATTGATGTGTATCAAGTACATTGTTACTTTAGTATGAATGAATTGTTGCTGCTGATAATGATTTTTAATTGATTACATTAATACTGACACTGATACAAGCTGCAAAATTAAACACTGATTGCTCAGTGTTTTCAATTGTAATTACATGTGCATAAGACTTAGAACTCATTCGTTCTTAATCAAAATGAGTTTATCTCATCTTAGACATGTATAAATATGGAATAACTGCAACACTATTTTCAAGATTCTTAGATCTAAAGTCAAACATATTCAACCAGTCGTACTTGGATAAACCCAGTGAGAATTTTATACCTATGATATATAACAACTCGTCATTAATGCAAATGATATATTTACATAAAGCTACAGTAGGTATAAAATTACTGGACAAATGTTTCATTTGAAATAACTGAAAAACAACCCAGGTACTGATGTCTTGCTGACTTGTAGATCTAAGTAGACAACCAAGGCAATTCTGAACTGTCCAGTGAAAATGGCAGCCATCTAGGAATGCATACACTTGGACAACATGATTTGATTGCTAGACATTTTAGACAAGGTATAAAAAGTATTTTTAAAATGACAGTATGAAAACCGAAAATATATTAAACCTATGGATTTCATTATGGTATAACTAAAGGCCAAATACTGCAGTTGTACTTATACTGTGGTATACCGTTTCACCCCTAGCCTGAGACTCGGCAGCTGCAATTCATCGATAGTTTGATGCATCGTTATAGCCCAAGGAGGCTCTATGGTGACCATGTTAGGGGTTTCCACTACAGGCAGCACAATGACCAAGTTAAGGGCCAGTACTGGTTGCATAACTGTGAACATGTAGGGGCCACAACTACTGGCAGCACAACGACCATCCTAAGGGCCAGTACTGGTTGCAATACTGTGAACATGTAGGGGCCACTACTACAGGCAGGACAATGACCAAGTTAAGGGCCAGTACTGGATGCAGTATGGTGATCATGTTTGTTGTTAAGCACCACACTTACAAACATTCCAGCTATATGGCAGTAGCCAGTAGATAATCATCTCTGGACCAGACAATCCAGTAAGCAACAGTATCATCACTGATCCACAATTAGGGTACAATGATGTGTCAACCGAGTGCAGTACATAATTCTAGTTTAAGGGCTCCTCTGTGTTTCTTGTACAGTTCAGGTGACACTGTAACTGTAAAATATGGCCTGCCTGGAATATCACAAATGGCTCTAAAATCTGATCTGACCCGGTTTACAAAAGTTTACAAATCAGTTTCAAGACATGTGCCATATACAGTCTAATATGCCCAGTGTTATGTGATGCAACTTCAACAAGTGCTCCCAAAGTACACTCTCCATGTACACATCTCTAACAAGCTTTCTTTGTGACTGGAATACTGTTGACATTTGTGCCGAGGAAACTTCAACAAGTGCTCCCAAAGTACCCTCTCCCTGTACACATCTCTAACAAGCTTTCTTTGTGACTGGAATACTGTTGACATTAGTGCCGAGGAAACTTCAACAAGTGCTCCCAAAGTACCCTCTCCCTGTACACATCTCTAACAAGCTTTCTTTGTGACTGGAATACTGTTGACATTAGTGCCGAGGAAACTTCAACAAGTGCTCCCAAAGTACCCTCTCCCTGTACACATCTCTAACAAGCTTTCTTTGTGACTGGAATACTGTTGACATTAGTGCCGAGGAAACTTCAACAAGTGCTCCCAAAGTACCCTCTCCCTGTACACATCTCTAACAAGCTTTCTTTGTGACTGGAATACTGTTGACATTAGTGCCGAGGAAACTTCAACAAGTGCTCCCAAAGTACCCTCTCCCTGTACACATCTCTAACAAGCTTTCTTTGTGACTGGAATACTGTTGACATTAGTGCCGAGGAAACTTCAACAAGTGCTCCCAAAGTACCCTCTCCCTGTACACATCTCTAACAAGCTTTCTTTGTGACTGGAATACTGTTGACATTAGTGCCGAGGAAACTTCAACAAGTGCTCCCGAAGTACCCTCTCCCTGTACACATCTCTAACAAGCTTTCTTTGTGACTGGAATACTGTTGACATTAGTGTGGTGGAAACTTCAACAAGTGCTCCCAAAGTACCCTCTCCCTGTACACATCTCTAACAAGCTTTCTTTGTGACTGGAATACTGTTGACATTAGTGCCGAGGAAACTTCAACAAGTGCTCCCAAAGTACCCTCTCCCTGTACACATCTCTAACAAGCTTTCTTTGTGACTGGAATACTGTTGACATTAGTGCCGAGGAAACTTCAACAAGTGCTCCCAAAGTACCCTCTCCCTGTACACATCTCTAACAAGCTTTCTTTGTGACTGGAATACTGTTGACATTAGTGCCGAGGAAACTTCAACAAGTGCTCCCAAAGTACCCTCTCCCTGTACACATCTCTAACAAGCTTTCTTTGTGACTGGAATACTGTTGACATTAGTGCCGAGGAAACTTCAACAAGTGCTCCCAAAGTACCCTCTCCCTGTACACATCTCTAACAAGCTTTCTTTGTGACTGGAATACTGTTGACATTAGTGTGGTGGAAACTTCAACAAGTGCTCCCGAAGTACCCTCTCCCTGTACACATCTCTAACAAGCTTTCTTTGTGACTGGAATACTGTTGACATTAGTGTGGTGGAAACTTCAACAAGTGCTCCCAAAGTACCCTCTCCATGTACACATCTCTAACAAGCTTTCTTTGTGACTGGAATACTGTTGACATTAGTGTGGTGGAAACTTCAACAAGTGCTCCCAAAGTACCCTCTCCATGTACACATCTCTAACAAGCTTTCTTTGTGACTGGAATACTGTTGACATTAGTGTGGTGGAAACTTCAACCATTTCCAAAGAGAATATTTAAATATTCAGGATCACTTTTTACAAAGCACTAAGGTGATCGTAAGTCACTAAGGTAACCTTAATACAATGTTAAAGAAAGGGAGTTTAGGTTAACCTTAGTAATGGTTGCTTCGTGAAAGGAGTCGCTGGTCCTTAAACTTGCCTTTCATGAAATCAAAATGGTTACCTAGGTGAGAGCCATGTTCTGGTGTTTCTGACTGACTATTGTCTGTAGCATTGCCAGACCTTTCCAGTTATACTTGGCCCTATGTATTATCTTAGGCAGAAAAGTAAAACCAGTGAGACATGCTATCAGCATAGTTTCGTATTCGCCAAGCAAACTGCTCAATGGCCAAATAAACGGGTCTCAGAAAGACATTTAACATAAGACATTGAAGAAACATCAAAATAATAATCAATGTGTGTCCATGAATCAATTGATACTAATGATAGTAAAATAAATGAAAAGTGCATCATATAGGGTCCTGTATGTAGGTCACAAACAGTGACAAACAACATACACTTGGTTATGTCCTGTAAAGTCATAACTGGCGGCCGTGCAATTTTGAACCAGCACTGGTGCTTTAACACAAGCTTGTCACCAGCAATCTGGTACCAAAGGTAAGCTGGGTCCATCTCACATATCCCAAGATGGCACGCGCAAAGGGAGCCAGGAACCTGTCCAGCTATTCTCGAAAAGTTCATAAGCTTACAAACTTCTTAAACCCATTTTTAACACATTGGCTATATTAAAGTTATGAATACTTAAGGCTATGAACATCTGAGAGTAACGGCCCACCTCAGTACCCACAGTAGCGAGGTGAGACTTAAATCAGTAGACAGCCTTGGGTGCAAAACTTGCCAGCAATGCATCAGTACATGCACAACATACCAAGTAGGGAAAGACTCATCTCACAAAGGAAACAAAACATTGCATGAACTACTTTGGGTCAGAATTCCATCATATTCTTGGAAGATTTCAATAAATAATAAGCCCTTGGTTGCTTTAATGTTTGAAGACAAAAATAAATAGAATCCATGCAACAAGTATAATACCTTCCTCACTTATAAGCAAGACTTAATACCATATTACAAATGAGTTAATGTTTATTCCAATCATGAAAACAAGACATTTATTTTCCGAACTGAAATGCCAATGGGAAAGTGCCCATTAAAGCTACCTGGGAAACTGAAAACAAATAAATATTTCATATTAGAAGAGGACAATGATTTAGAAGAAGAGCCATAAATCCTTGAGTCTTATTGTCTCTGTCAACACTTAAAAACACTCTGCACGTCTGATACTGATAGTGCCACTGAAGCATAGTAAAATTTGCAAATTTGGTTATAGCCAAATTATCATTCATCATCGAAAAATAAATGTCACCCACCTTTCGACTGAGCCCCGCCATGCTGTCTGGTTACTATGGGAACTGGATCTGTCACTCTCTTTCCCGGCAGCATCTCAGTGATTCCTTCACTCACACTCTGGGCTCCATCATTGCCTGGAACAAAGATGGACTTAAACTTTAGATAAAGTTCAGTAAACACACACCACTTACATCATGTTTGTTGTTATTTAACACCATACTGAGCGAGATTGGAGCTATATGACAAGTCTGTGAATAGTACAGTCTGGACATGGCACTGATCATTTGATTTGAGATATAGTGACATGCATCAATCAAGTCAGCTAGCCTTGGCCATCAGGGCCTGCTGCCACCTGCAGGTTTTAAACAACAAGCAGTGAATGAAATTTGAAGGTCCTCAAAAAAGGAAGGTGCAGAAACAATAAGGATACTAGCCAAAAATGTTAGTTGGATATCAAGCATGACAGTAATTATTTTTTGGTGTCTTTAAGCTGGAATCAAGATTACTTTTCATAGTATCGTCTGAAATAATAATGTTTTGCTTAAATCCCTACTAAAACTAAGTCTTAACCACAAGCTTTATTTATGCATGAATTTTTAACATGTGACACTGTATTGAATGATTATGATTCAAAATGTTGTAATGCCTGAACTAAATCTGTCAGTTAAAATGTAAGTTGTCTGCTGTGTTTACTGCACACTCAAAGGTCAGAGGATTCATGTTACCTGAAACATGCTGAAAGAAAGTCAACAGAGCTGTTAAGAAGTATAGATGGCTTATTGTTTAACATCGCTCTCAGCAGTATTTCTGCTACATGATGGTGGTCTGTAAATAATGAACTTATGAAGTCTGAACCAAACAATCCAGTGGACAACAGCATGAGCATAATGTATACAGCTGAATCGGGATACTATGACACGTCAACTTAGTCAGTCAGCCTGACTAGCCAATCTCATAGGTCACCTCATATGACATGCATGGTTGCTGAAGACCAATTCTAACCTGATTCTTCATGGATAAAATAAAGCTGACTCTATCCCCCTGTGCAGAATAATGAAATATTGTTTGGCCCTGAACTAACATTGTCAAAACACGTAAATCATGCAGATTGGACAGAGGATCCACTGATTGGCCCACAAAAAAAAGACTTGGGATGCCATCGAACAAACCGAGTTTGACCTGCTGTTCTAATCAGTCGCATCTGGCAAGCACAGGTTTCTAGTGGCCTATTTTACCCCTATTTGGAGACAAGCAGAGTTTGCTTAGGATCTATATTGTTCCACAGAATGATTGTCGCATTCCACACAAGTCCACTGATATTGCATGCAGGTGAAGTAGAATTTAATCAGTCCAAGACGTAATTTGTACATGAGACGGCTTAACGTCTCTTGTTCACGAGACAGTGCGGTACTAACTGAAGCTGTTCCCTTTAATTAATTCTATCAGTGGGGAACAACTCGATTGGGTGCGAACACGAAGCATCGTAATTAAATTTAAAGTGTCCCGTTAAATCCCCAAGGGTGGTATGGTACTTGACAGTCATGAATGGACAGGTTTTTCGATCTCGGATTACAACTTGCAGTATACAAGTTGTTTGTCCGACAAAATATTCACAATCATCCTGGGTTGGTGCATACTGGACCTCTCTATTTTTTTCGACACGTGAAGACATTGGGAGAGCAGAATGTTAATATTCGTATAATTTGATATCAAACAGCAAGTTCAAGGGTGCACACTGGCTACATTCAGCTGGTACCATGTTAAATGTAACATGACAGTTGATAATATGATAATATCCTAGAAATTGTTCACAATCTAACCTATTATGTAGACATAAACTGACTTTGGTAAGCAAACAATATCAGATGATAAAGACTTATTAGCACATTAATACTCAAGATAATTGTTTCTAAATATATCTACATTTCCCAATTGTCTGTTCATACACAACATAATCTCAGTGGTGTAGGGGACAGTTATATGTGAACAATAATAATGCTAATGTTTCATCGGAACCTCATCTCTACACAGGAACCACACTTTGTTGTTGATTTGCTATTCTTGTCTTATGTATCAATAAACATTAATCAGTATAAAACATTGACTTTTCGCGAAAACACACCCAATTTACTAATGCCTGAAATACCGTTTTGGGAATATATATAACACTTCTTCTCAACAGGGCACCTGCTGGTTGCTAACGCAAACAATGTTCAAATGTGCGGGCTCACAAATACCTCTTTGCTGTTTCATCACATTTATCAACAGAGACCATACCAGAATGTATAAATAGCGTCTCGGGGCTACTGCTGGAAACGATCCAAGTTAGCCGGCAGGAGTGTAACACGTCTTTGCAGTTGTCATGTCACACACACTGCACTTGTCAATGTCACTTTGTTTTGATTGAACTGGTCCATGTTCAGATTTTAAGGGAAGCGAAACTTACCCACAGATTGCAATGATGTCAGTTATTTCGGTGTAGATTTTGCATGTAGACCTTTAATTGTTACGTGTGAAATTTGGTAAACTTTGTCTTGAATTCCTAACGCGTCTACTCCGAACATGCCTCAACGGCTTCCACCAAATCCGCCGCCATGGAATGCACTTCCGGTAAGTTGTTGTCTGGGAGGAGGAAGGGAGATAATCCATTAGAGTCAGAGTTTTTATGTTATTCAAAGCGGAGAAGGAGAACTGCTGTTCGAATCCAGTTTCAATTTGTCAAACTATCGTCACCATTATTTTGACATATGCAAAACGATAACAACTTTTCCGGGATAAATGAACGCCATCACCCAGTTTTCAGGTGTTCGTGTCTTGAAAAAAATGGGATGCATGCTCAAACGCCACCTCAGCAAAATCTTAACGACATCTGATGTAAACGGCTGTTGAAGGTCAAGAAAAACGGGCTTAATATCTAGGATACACACGTATTGAACAGTATTCCTCTTTGTTTCATTTGTAACGTTGGTTGCAATATTATTGTCTCGCAACGATCGTATCACTTTCACTGTTAATGCTTCCCAACGCAAAATAATTGCATGGTCACTAGTAACCAAAGTGTCGGAATCACAAGTCTCCATGGGTGATCAGCTTCTTTATTGTACAACAGAGACGTTTCGGTATGGATATTTGTTGTCCGTTTTCAAGCATGTCATTCATTAAGACCATTCCTATTATTCACAACTGCCATTAAGCGCCTCAAACACTTCAACCAACCTGTCTTCGCCTATGCCAAAAGCTGATGCCCAGCTGTAGGAACGGAGTGATTTCTTACACATCTGGTGACTTTGTAAGCAAACCCGTATGCGGTTTTGTGGCCGATAAGTTTGGCTTTAATTTCTAAAATATTTAGACATTGTAGATTCCTGATGTTAGTCTCCCATCGGAAGAATTAACTAAAATTAGTTCTAACCAGTTTAGTAGACTTCTTTCCTATCAAGCCCAAGCAATCATGTTTTACCAGTGAACGTTGTACGTTTAAGGGCACAACAGACGTTTAAAATCAAATTTGAACAAAATATTGACATGACACCATCATAATTTGCACAGGTATCCGCAAAGAAAATATTGTTCATGCTCGTTTAAGATATCGTGTAAGTGAATTACGATTTATCTAATGTTGGCATTAGATCCGATGAGATATGTGAATGAGGTAATTTATGTTAAAACGTTTATTACTTCATGCCTGAGCGTTTCCTATATAATGAACACAGAACAATTATGTTTAATCTTTCAAACTTACAAGTACATGATAGTGATTTAAATTTAGATTTATTACTAAGTGGCAGAAAGAACTTATCATATACTCAAAATCATGCAGTGCATATTAAATAGCAAGCGTTTTTCTTGAATGCTGCAACTATCTGTACATAGGTCTATACTATTTCTGAACTATATTTTCTTTTCATATTACAAGTATGTTGTACATCTATCTTGTAAACTGTTGGGAGATGGTTACGTACGCTGGATAACTTGTTCCTAATGCTTCCTTTCCTGAAAGGTCACATGCAACGTAAACCACAACTTTGCAGATTCTGATACCTTTCGGTGTGCAGTTACCGAAACAAATCATCAAAAATGCCAATTTGACCTATAAAGTTGGAAAAAACGCGATGAAAAAAAAGCCCGCGAAATCGGAGTTTAAACGATTCACTAAATTTCTCCCAGCGCTGGGGGGGGAAACTGGTATCAACAGCTGTGGTGCGCTGCGCCCATAATGCATGCGCAGTGAATAGGTTCGAGGAGCTTGAAAAAGTATGCATGCCCGGAGTATGAGGTCGTGAGCAGTAGTCTAATGTTGGTTGTGTATACAAACAAGTAAATAATCTACTCGTTATATTTAAAAAAATGTTGATTGTAGTAAGCAGCCTCTGTCACAGAGAAAGCTCAATGTCTGGTTTATTAACAACTATATGTTTGTCTGCCTGTCTGCGAAGACAATATGCAATACACAGCTTCAATCATTGGCCACATGCAATTTGAACTTAGCACCTATCAGGCTATACGCCATAAACAAAACAAATTGATTTATGACTCGCGGACCCGAGTCATGTCCTGTCTTATGCACATGACATGTTTTTATGTCTATGGGTTGCACACAAACAACATCCATATTTCTCGGATGACTGGATTTGACGGAATCTAGTGTAAACTCTTGTCAGTTTCAAATCCTGCTTTGTACTTGGACTATTGACAGTTTCCAGCCACGCAGTAGTTCACCATCTCTACTGAGATGATTTTTTATTGGATCGAACGCAAATTCAGAGAACATGTATTTACAAAACCCAACGTCTCTACATACATTCTTTATGGATAGCAACTTCTTCTAGTGTATATGATTTTGTTTGACAACGTTACATGAATCCATACTGAAAAGACGCATCAAGTACAATAAAAGAAGTTGTTATCCATAAAGAATCTTACTTTCTTGTGACTCGCCCAACTTCTAAAATACCAATGAAACAGATTGTATCCGCGTATCAGCAAATGAACCAGCCAATCGAAGGCCGTCGTTACACTTGAGTGCACACCCACCCGTTGTGACTGCGTTCGGTCTCCCGAGGGTTTCGTTTCGAGGGAAGTAAGCCCAAGTACAAAAACATAAAATATTGCACTTTTGAATCGCGACTGTACGCTTATAATTTTGTTTATTTGTTTTCTTACAAGCAGCAGTGTATGTTATATGTCATGAATAAGTGATAATTGTGTTTTAATTATGTTTGATTTTTTGGGTTGCATGTGTCCATGAATATAATATGTTTAAATAATAAATACGACTCCTCGCATACAAGACATCTCTACTTCCTTGCGTGTACGAGACATCTATACGGCATTGTGAGTGAGTGAGTGAGTTTGGTTTTACGCCGCTTTTAGCAATATTCCAGCGATATCACGGCGGGGGACTCCAGAAAATGGGCTTCACACATTGTACCCATGTGGGGAATCGAACCCGGGTCTTCGGCGTGACGAACGAACGCTTTAACCACTAGGCTGACACCTTTTATGAATGATTCTATTCATTCTCTGCACGAATTTTCTGACGTAATTTTTGCGCCGTCATCACGTGAACAATATCAATACTCACCCAACCTCTTGGTGCTTTTCAAGAACGTCTGGTAACAAATTGCGGATAACAATCTGAGCCCAATATGACGCGGTCATGGAATCAAAATGGCGACTACGATCGAACAAACTTACTGCCCGTTAAACCACATGAAGTGGGAAGTCCCTGCACAGCGCTTCCTTGCGTCCATTTGTACAAAAAGGGGAACGCTTGTATTTTCTGTTCTCTGCAATTAATTTCCCTAATTTGTCTTCAAACAATTTTTCACCGAATTCAGTAGTGATTTCCACGTGTAGGAATAGCTACCTGACATGCTTACCAGTTACACCTGGGTATCAGGCAGAAATAGTTTCATACTCAACCGTATGTTGTGCGTGTATGTGACGCAGTCACATAAGCTCCGCCCACTGATGAATATTAATACTTTCTGAAGGGCACCACAACCGTAAGCTCCGATCCTCTAGTCATTGTCAAACGTGGAGATAAGTGGAGAGTGATTACTGCGAAACTATATTTGCAATCGTGTCTGTGTAAAAAACACGTTTAAATGCTTGATTCTTATTTTTGTGCTTTGGATTGGATGACAAATGACAAGAACTGTCTCCCACGATTACCTAACCCACAACGTCGATCCTTGTTGAGAAGTTAACGTTTTGACATGTATGATGGTTTAAGTAACATCGCCGTTTTCTATTAAACTGTACGTTCTAGTGTCGACCGCAGTGACATTGCTGCAAGATTGTTAAAAACACTCACTGCCACAGGGGCTTGTAACGCTACAAACCGCCATCAAGATATATACTGTCCCTGATGGTATATTAGTACTATATAAATCAGAGACACTATATACCTTGATGGCAGTTTCTAGCGTTACAAGCCCCTGTGTTCCGAAATATTGCCGATGTTGAAAAAAAATATGTCTGCATGAGGACAGCCTGTGAACGTCTTTTGCCCCGAGACAATCCGGTGATTGATATTACGATACACGGTCCAGATCACCTGTCTGTGGTGACACATGAATTTTCTGATCTGTTATGTCATTGGACCTATCCATAATGTCGCCTCTCACTAACATGACAGGTTGCTAGGGACCAGAACCTAGACTTTCAAAGCTCTCACAGTGTTATGATGGTCGTAAGTACCATGCATTGGGATTAACTTACGACTATCTTAGCGTTAAGAAAGCTTCGAAAATCTAGGCCCAAGGCCTTTATTCTCGAACGTTCGTATTTCATAGAATTACCTTTGACGGGAGCCAGTGTATTACGAATGGGCATGATAAGTTCGTAGGGCTACCAACGTTTCGAGAATAACTATCCACATCTAACTTCATTCCCCACTATACTGGTGCCTACACTGAGTTAGTGAAAGGAAGTTGATTGAGTGAGTAGCTTGGTTACCTTGTCTAAGACATCAACCACTTTCGTGAATACCTCCAGCACAGACGAGGTGCTGACAAATGTTTCTTTATTACATTTGTGGCATACTCGGGGCCTGTTCCTTGACCAGAAAGAAATCTTACATTCTTTCACCAAAAATGGTATGATGATACAATATCACACCACAATGTCCGGTTATGATGACCTGCTGGTGACAAAATTCTACCACAAAATCTCAAAATCTGAAGCGAAACCTCGCCATTATAACAGATCAATCCACATATTTGTCTGTTCTCCCCACAACACACACAGCAACCATTTGATATGTATCTGACACATATTTCCAGCTAGTAAAGGTACCTCTTCACACTGAGCTAAAAGCTGTGAGACCAATCTTTAAACACCAGAAAGCTTCCACTTTCTAGATCAGAGAACAATATGTCTTGTTTAATACCATGTTAGTAATATTCAGAAAATGGACTGTATATAGCCAAGACTCAGGCAATCAAATGTATAGCATAGTCCACTTCTCACAACCATGGAGTCAGACGACACAAACTGGCTTTCACTGACAACCAAGTTCGTAATGAACAAACCTTAAGGTTAACAAGTTATTTTTATTTCATGAGTGAGGTTTTTGGTACACGTTCTTGTACTGCTGTGAAGCAGGAATGCAACATGAAGAGGATGGTGACGTACTTGTACTTCCCAGCTTCTAAAATGACACTCAAAGAAGACAACAAATTTTGGTAGGGGCATCATCCCTCTAGTCTCATGTTGCTACAAGAGACTAATTAGTACCTCTAGCCCTTCGCTGGGCTGTTTTGTTAGCTATACTCACTCCCCGTAACAGGATTACAAGTTAGCTAGCAATCAAGTTTATTCCAAAAAGAACACAGTGGTACATGACAAGTCTAACGCAAGGACTAGAGCATGTTATGGGTAAGAAATCTTGATTCATACCTGTGTGCCATTAGACATACGATGGACAATATGTACGTTGTATGAAAACATCTGATCTGACTCTGCATTTTGATCATCTACTGGTCAATAATGATCATGGAGGTATGATTCTCTATTATCAAGTAATGGTAGTCGCATACAACCAACACCTGACCTACTAACAAGTTCATAAATAGTAGCAGCACAGGTACAGAGAAGTGAGTAGAGCGAGGGGCAGAGGTGAAAATGTACTAATTAGTAGTTTGAAACAACAGGGGTAAACAGAGGCTAGTGGGTTGGAGTTCTGTGAATCCATATTTGAAAGGCTCTTTTTATGAGCTTGAATCTAATGGGTCACCATAAACTTGCAAATGGCATTTTTTGTGGAGTGGTCTGACACAAATCACAGACAATCATTTAAGCATATCCTTCATGTTTATTTGAAAAGCATGTCATCAACCAATGATGTCAACATCACTCTCAGGATAGACCTCCAACAGCTCATGGTTATAACTGGTTCAGAGCTTACGGTAGCATAAATAGCTTTCACCAAACAATCCTTCATTTCGTGTTTCACATTTACAAAATACTGAACTCTTAGTTCACCAGAGTTCACTTTTAACTGTTTTTGCCCAAGACACTTTTTTCTGATTGAGTGCAACTCACTTCCCAAGCAATATGGCAGTATTATGGATAAGAATATCCCATAGGTAGTTAATTGGAATAAAAAGAAAAAAGGCAGTTAATTGTAATCATTGGTACATGTTCAATTAGGTATTCAGATTTGATCCCTCATCTGAGACCATGGCCTCGTGCCTTGTGATATTTATATCTCTCTGTGTTGGTGTTGAGTTGTCTCCCTTATGTTGAGGCTTCTGCTGATAAGGTGTAAAGTCTCTTTGCCGTGAGAAGTTTCCTCGTCTTCTCTCCTGCCAGAGTTTGTCTTCCTCCTCTGAAGACACAGACAGAGAGCATATCACACGTAAGTTATAATGGTGCTAATATCGCAGGAGACAAAGCATAAAACACAGCAAGTGCAGAATGTAGAAATGTTTTGAGTTGGTGCTAATGTCAGACCCTTTCTTTTCCACTGCCATCTCTGTTAACATTAAATAGCTTTTGCACGTTTCATTAAATTTAAAAAAATGTTATGAATATTTACTAACTGTAAGCAACTGTAACTACCCATTCAAAACTTGGAAAAACTTCACATCTATCATGAAATAGTCATGTTGAGAGGTGCGCTTGTGTGATTTCCCTCTAAATAGTGTTTGAAACAGTTTCCAAATTTTGCAAGCCAGTCGGGTTAGCTATGGCTTAAAGTTCCCAACCAACAAAATTTTGCTACAATAGGTGAGAATAAGATTTTGTTGGCTTGACACAGGTTTTGTGAATAAACTGCTAATATGATGAACATTTTTATGAGTACATAATCTTGCATGTTTCAAAAGTGTATTATCATTTAACAAGTGGGAGAGATTGAAATATTTACAAAATGACCCCATGAAAATCCACTGGCCAGTCGGGCCTGTAACTGTAGAGATTAACTGACCAGACTGGAATTTTACCTACCATGGGTTAGAGGACCAGTGGCTATATTGCACACTGCCTCTAAGACCAACCACTTAATCTCAGTTTTTCTACTCACCCTTCGACAAAAGGGTGTAATTGTGGCAGCAAGAATGTAGGACGACATTAATCGTGGGATATTCCACCACACACTTCCCACGCAGGTTTTCCAAGACAGACTTGCTGAGGTCCAACTCATGATACCTTCAGTGGAGAAATCAAAGTTGTCATTAACATAGCATACACATCAAAACTTGTTAACACATAGATGGCTTACATGTATACCAATATATTTCATGTGGGTAGTCAGATACAAGTGTCATAATGTTTATAGTGTGTCAGTATTCCAGCAACAAAATAGGCTTCACACACTGTACCCATGTGAAATATACTAGACACAAATAGTTTAGGATATATGTAAATTTTGAAATTCTGAATAATGAATAATGATCTATTTGTTCATTGACACATTCATAAAATATCAATCCTAAAAATACCTATATCCCTAACTTATTTGTCCAGCACATTATCTGTTTGAATAAAGATTGGAATCCACAATGCTGGAGTGCTGATGTGCACAAAGGGGTAACTCTGATACCATCAGCCCCATAAACAGGTGGAGCAACCAAGCTCCGTGTCAACTGAAGCGGGTCCAGGTGTGGATACACAGCTCATTTGCCCCCATTTTCACAAGAATTTCAATGGTCTTCAAATAAATTTTCAGGACAAAAGGGACCTGCCCATGAAGTCCATGTAATGCAGACATCATACATGAACTCACCTGACATCATTAGCTGGTCTACCCTCAGCCTTCATCAGCAGACGACATCCTGCAACACCTGCCTCCATGTACTGCCGTAGTTGATGCCGTACCAGTGGATCTGCCTCAGTTGGGTGGAGGTACTTATTCAGAAGTGCCTCCAGAGTGAGGTTCTGATTCTGTCTGCCCACAAATCACATTCTTATTAGAATATGTGTGAAACCAAAAACAATTCACAGAGCTGTCATACCGATCAAAATACTTTGTTAACTTTGACTAAAAAAACAGAAAAACATTCATGGCATACACAGCACAATTTCCATGTAACTAATGCAACACTGAGAAAAACTGAAAAATACTCGAACTTCTTTAGTGGTCATAAGAGTAAGTGAGTTTAGTTTTACACTGTTTTTAGCAACATTCCAGCTGTATCACAGCAGGGGGACACAAGAATTGGACCTCACACACTGTAACCATGTAAAGAATCACACCCAAGTCTTCAGTGTTTGAACCACTAGGCTGCCCCACTGAACCCAGCAGACGTGAGAATTAGCTACTTTTGGTACAGTCACATTATAGAATCTACCTACTTCCTGTCCATGAAACTTGCATCAGCACTGGGAAACTTCCATTCAATCTGCCACAGAATCTCTTTTGTTCTAGAACACACAAGATGAAGAGACATTTGACTGAATGAACTAAAGACAGAGAGTGAGTTAAGTTTTATGCCACACTCAGCAATATTCCAGCTATATGGCGGTGGTCTATAAATAATCGAGACTAGACCAGACAATCCAGTGATCAACAACATGAGCATCGATCTGCATAATTGGGAACCAATGACATATGTCAACCAAGTCAGCGGGCCTGAAAACCTGATTCCATTAGTCACCTTTTATGGCAAGCATGGGTTACTGAAGGTCTATTCTACCCCGGGACCACTTAAGACAAACAAGAAGACATGGTCATCAATATTCCCAGCCATTGCAAAATACTCTTCATGAATATGTCAACTAGTTATCTATGTCAAATGTTTTGGAGTGTGTAAAGCAAAGTGGAAGGATAGTACTGAAAGGTTTCAAAGTTCTGCTCCAGTAAGAAGCACTACCACCAAATTCTGTCAAAGTCAATCCTGTTGCCATGGCAATGCAAAAAAAATATCAGACATCCATAAAACCCGAAAGGTACCATTTCACCACCAGGCCTATCTATCTACCAAGCTTGGTAAAGAAATATTGAACGTTTTCCATGTTCTGCTCCAGAAAAGATGAATGTGCATGGAAAGTCCATTTTTATACTACCCACCTCACTCCCCACAAAATTTGTTGCAGGAAAATGACAGTGTTTGCAATGTACAACTCATCTGTACACTAAGGAGAACAGGAGCAGATCTTACTTGTAGAGGAAGATTGTTCGATTATTCTTGCGTTTGGACATCGGATATGGCATAGTTCGCAATTCAATACCCAGAGATTCAGCGTGACGAATTAATTTCATCAGCTGAAATTGCAAATGTGAAATACGATTATCAATGTCAACATGGAATGAGAAAATGAGTGACTGAGCCTAGTTTTATGCTGCTTTTAACATTATTCCAGCACTATCATGGCAGGAGACACCAGAAATGAGCTTCACACATTGGACCCATGTGGGGAATTGAACACAGGTCTTCAGTGTTTTGAGCGAACACTTTAACCACTTGGCTACAACACCACCCATGTAAACATGGAAAACTGTTTGATGTAGCTTTCATGTATAAATCTAGACTGACATGGTCCATCTATTGCCTTCAGTCACAAATGTCACAGAGGCTACATACTATATGTATAAAATACTGTATTTATCTTTTTATTGTTTGTTGTTTAACATTGCATTGGGCAATATTGCAGCCAAATGAGTGAATTTAATTTTACACCGCTTTTAGCAATATCCAGTAATATCAAGGCTTCACACATTGTACCCACTTGGGGAATCAAACCCAGGTCTTTGGCATGGGAAGCCAACGATTTTCAGACCATGGCAGTCTATAAATAAGCCATTCTGGACCAGCCAACAGTCATCAGCTTCATAAGTATCTATCTACACAATTCAGATATGATGACGGAAATGTTTCACAACAGGTAACATAATAAGCTCATAGCATTAGCTACAATTCCCAGTTACTCTTTGGACAACCATCATCCGCAGCTGATGTCCAGTTAGAATAAATATGATGTTGCTTATAGGTAATAAGAGTTTAGATAGGCACTTACTGCTTTTGGTTTGTCATGTTTTATCTTGAGGAAGTCTCGCTGACAACTGTTGTTTCTTCGACAACCATCCTCCAGAAAGCGGTAATCTGAATAAAGTGAAGGATCTGCTTTGAGGGTTTACTGTGTGTGGAGGACGTTGTTTATCATACATACAGATGCACACATAAAACATCATTGACATACAACAATAACAAGTATATTCCTAAAGCACTCGGTGTGACCCACGCACGCATGCATGCACACACACATATTCTGTGTATCAAATTATAACAGTTCCTAAAGAGATATGTTCTTCATTTTGTTTTGACTTTTGTTTTGTTTCTTGTTTAAAGCTGCACTCAGCAACAATCCAACTATTTGTCACACTATCAAAATGCTGATTTATACATTCACCTTTAAAAAGACCTTATACAAATCATCCAATAAAATATGTAATGAATGGTGTGAATTTGACTAAGTACCATTTCCAAACTTACCATTAAGTAGATGAGTGTCAGTGAAGTTCTTCATTGCAATGTGGGCTGTTTTGTTACGTCTTCCATCACAGCTGTTCACCAATTTGTGTTTGTTTACACATGGCAAGGAGCATGTGCGTTGATCACATCCAGGACAGCGATACTTGGCTGGGTTGTCCCCACACACCTGACACTGCACTCTGAAAAAGAATGGTTTGTTGTGAAACAATACCTGCCTTATTGATAATTCTGCATTTAAAGTTGTTTCTAACATAAATATTATCTTAAACACTGCCAACTTGGCCTACACAAAACAATGACTGG
This sequence comes from Haliotis asinina, assembly GCF_037392515.1. Taxonomy (NCBI): domain Eukaryota; kingdom Metazoa; phylum Mollusca; class Gastropoda; order Lepetellida; family Haliotidae; genus Haliotis; species Haliotis asinina. Next base: position 14,929,473 of record NC_090281.1, on the reverse strand, counting down.
TGATGACCCAACAAAGATTAGATCCATAAAAGACTTTTAAGTTCATAGTGAATTAAGCATGGACAAAATGCAAACCATTTTCATTTTATTTTTCTATTTGAACAATGAAAGTTTTAAACACATTCTAATGAACTTACATAATTAAAACAGGGACAAATTTTAAAAAATCATCAAAAACGTCACATTTCGACGAATTGGCAGGTGAAGGACCTCACCACTGGAAGTGGCAATGCTTAAAATATTTAAACTCTCCAAGCAATGTGAATGGTTCAACCACCAAACATGTTACTCAGCTTCATACTGCTAATTTCTGTCTTCAGAGAAACCCGCCCCAAAATGGGACAATATGCATAAATGGGTTAAAAGGATTTTGACAAAAAAAATATCAACTGTGAATGTGATATACCGGTTGGCACTAGAAACAATGCATAACCAGAGCAGATATAACTTTGTTTAAACATATTGCTGTCGGCATTATCGAAATGTATGTTGGTTTATATGTGTATTAAACAAGTGATACAACTAAATACATATTTTAAATATTAAAGGAAGCACAAATATATCATCATCAGAACTGTAACCTAACTACGTGAATAATCTTGATTTGTGGATGGTGTAATTATCATGCTATCTCGTAAGTTAAGTCTTGTATGACGTCACAAAGAGTTGCTTTGGACATTTACACAATACTCCTCATTGACCAAAATGTTCAGAATATCTGCAATACATGTATATACTCTAAATCTTACTGTCTGGCACTATGTTAAATAACTCAAGAACACTGGTGCTACTAATATCAAGTTTTATTTTCACAAAATGTCAAGCAAAAAGATACCATTAGCACCAACCTTCTCTAATCTGCAAATGGCTTTGGTAAAGAAATGTTTCAACCACGAGTGGAATGTTAGGCATTCTCAGTTTACTGAATTCAATTAACAAAGTAATCAGTGACTATACAAAATGATATCATTTACTTAAAGGTCACATGCAACATAAAACACAACTTCGCAGTTTCTGATACTTTTAGGTATGCACTTACCAAAACAAATCATGAAAAAGTCCAATTCAGTCTATAAAGTTGAAAAAAACGCGATGAAAAAAAGCCTGCGAAATCTGAATTCAAACGATTCACTAAATTCCTGCCAGCGCTTGGGGGAAACTGGTTTCAACAGCTGTGCTGCACTGCACCCATAACGCATGTGCAGTGAATATTTTCGCTTAGCTTGAAACAGTATGCATGTTCAGAGTATGAGGTCTTGAGCAGTACTCTCATGTTGGTTGTGTACACAAACAAGTAAATAATCTATTTGTTACATAAAAGACTTGTTGATTGTAGTAAGCAACCTCTGTCACAGAGAAAGCTCAATGTCTGGTTTATTGACACCTGTATGTCTGCCTGCCTGTATGATAAAGACAATATACAATAGACAGCTTCAATCATTGACCACATGCAATTTGAACTTAACAACTATCAGGCTATACGCCATAAACAAAAAAAATGATTTATGACTCTTGCATCAGAGTCCAGTCTCTGCCACATTATGTAATTAGGCAGGTGTGATACTTGTACACATGACAAGTGTTTATGAATGTGAGTTGCAAGCAAACTACGGCCAATTTTTTGGATGACTGGATTTGACAGAAACTGGTGCAAACTCTTTCAAGTCCTGCTTTGTACTTGGACGAATGACAGTTTCCAGTCAGGCAGTAGTTCACCATCTCTGCTGAGTTGATTTATGATTTGATCGAACTCAAATTCAGAGAACGTGTATTTACAAAAACCAAACATCTCTACATACATTCTCTGGGGATAACAACTTATTCTAGTGTATATGATTTTGTTTGACAACGGTATATGAATCCATACTGAAACAATACATTAAGTACAATAAAAGAGGTCGTTATCCATAAAGAATCTTACTTTCTTGTGACTAGCCATACTTATAAAAGGCCCATCAAACAGATCATCTTTCTGTACACATAATGAGCCCTCAGCGTATCAGCCAATCAGAAATCGTCGTTACCCTTGAGGGCACAGCCACCCTCAATGACTGGGTTTGGTCTCCTGAGGGCTTCGTTTTGAGGGAAGTAAGCCCAAGTACAAAATACGGCACTTTTTAATCGCGATTGTACACTTATAATTTTGTTCATTTTTTTTTAACAAGCAGCAATGTATATTAGATGTCATGAATAAGTGATAATTGTGTTTTAATTATGTTTGATTTTTTGGTTGCACATGACCTTTAAAATATGATTTTCACTCTCTTCCCTTATATCACCGAATTCAGTTTACATGGGTGTACATGATAGATGGGTAGGCATTACTAGTTGGAAGTTCTTTGACGTGCATGACAGCAGCATAAATAGAATATGGGCTAGAGTGCAGTTTACCGGGCGCGCGACCCGGGACTGCTGAGCGCTCGCTAATGAGCGCGCTATAGCTACTGAACTGTCTCACTTTACCGCGCTGATGTATCCTTAGGGTTAGGGACCCCCCTTCTAGATCCTTAGGGTTAGGGACCCCACTTCTAGATCCTTAGGGTTAGGGACCCCCGCTTCTAGATCCTTAGGGTTAGGGACCCCCCCTTCTAGATCCTTAGGGTTAGGGACACCCCCCTTCTAGATCCTTAGGGTTAGGGATCCCCCCTTCTAGATCCTTAGGGTTAGGGACCCCCCTTCTAGATCTTTAGGGTTAGGGACCCCCCCTTCTAGATCCTTAGGGTTAGTGAGTAAAGGTTAGGGTTGGCAAACCTTAGATGCGATTATATCCATATATCCATCCACGAATCGAAAGTCAAACGAAAAACGTCATCGTATATCATAGCTTCGCTGGATTGGCTGCACAACATCTTGAAAACAATGCCTAGGTGTGGCTTCTCGCTTTGATGAATGGGTAGGTGGGGCCTAGCTCTGCGCATGCGCAGTAAATGAAAACAAACCATAATAGTTTGTTTTCATTCACTGCGCATGCGCAGAGCTAGTGGGGTAATGACCCGTTAAACGAGCACTAACTAACTGTGATCGCACCGGTGGTCCCGAGGTAGCGTGTCCGCTAATTAGTCTAATTAGAATCCCACGACCCCTGCTGAGAGCGTTCGAGCCCCGCCAGCACAGCGAAAAAAATCGGAAAAAGCGCGCCCGGTAAAGTGCACTACTCCCAGAATATGTACTGGGTAAGTTGCATCAGTGCTGAAAACACGTTCATGAGACGTAGTCGAGGCACGGTAGTCAGCTGATGTTGATTAGTGCACATGCATTGTATGACAATGAAATGATTCCGCCTGTAGCCTTGCTAAAAAAACACATGACCAGTGTAGCAACTCCAACTGAAAGCAGTCGGGGGCCCCTTCGCTCACAATAGCAAGCAGAAAAGAGAATAACTGTAGCAAGCTTTCACGTAATAAAAGTTCTAATTACGAAGAGCAAATAAAACATTCTTACGTTGATCTAATTTCCGATTTAGAGGGCTCTTCTTCAGATGTCGGCTCATCTGTCTGTTGGTCCATACGATCCGCAGCGTTTCCGTCCACTGTTGTTGGTTTGTCTGCATGTTCGTCGGCATGGTCCATCTTTTCACTCATGACGCCTATATATGTTGTCTTGTCTATGCCTCTGGCGTCGAATTTAACCATATTAACTATACGTGTTGAGTTTGTTTTGGTTTTCCTCCAAAACCACGTGTGTGACAGTACAAAAATCCGAAGTCTTAAAACGAAATACAATTACGCTTGTACTGATAAGTTTTAAGGAAATAGTTACTACTAAAAACATAGTAAATATTTAGTTTGTCTCACCTCGAAAGTACATACTTTTCTTTAGGACATTTGTGTGTTGTTTGTTATATTTTGCAAATCCATTAATGTCACATTCTTAGTTTTGTTACTTTAACCGCATAATCAATGACGTAGAGCACAGGCGTTGGATAATTTGACAGATTATTTCTCTGCGAAAAATCGATGTTGAGTTCTGATTTAGCATAATGAATGCTGGGGATGTAGCCAATGGAAGCAAATGCCAGTGTATATCGATCAGTAGCGCGAGCATATAGAAATGTAAAGTATATTAGGTCACGAACAGTTTTACTGAACATCGCAGTGGTGACAGGTCGAGGACACCTGCCGAGCTGGAAAGGATTGAATCAACAACTGAGCAAATCACGGTCAAAACCGGCAACAACTACCTGTTCCAATCTGCTTATGATAGTCAAGTCCCAAGCATATCTTCCTACATGCTAAAATGTGTCTGAAAATGGAATTTAGAAGTATTTTTGTACTGACAATTTTACTCTCTCTGCAAGTATGTGAGAGCATGAAAAATAAAACTCTCACCATTGGGGCCATTTTCCCGATGTCAGGAAGTTGGGCTGGAGGAAAAGCCTGTCTTCCGGCTGTTGAGATGGCACAGGAAGATGTTAATGCAAGACTTGACATTCTACCTGAATACAAATTGGACATGAAATACAATGACAGCAAGGTAAAATTTTAGAACTGAGTGCTTTTGACATTTATATGTCCTTTTCCCATGGAGAGGACATCAATGATTTATTGATTACATTTAGTTTATGATGTTTAGATTATTTTGTTAGTCATAATATGTTGTCATCATAAATTTAATGCAAATTGATCTCATCGTACTTATATTAAGTGTTGTCTTTTTTCTGGTAGTATATACTGTAGTTTCATATACCATTGCTATTGTGATGTGCCTTGACTGATCACATCAATCCGTGAGTAGGGAATGCCTACGTGTTCAAGTGGATAGATCTGCCCAAAGCAGATGTTGACGGTTTGATTTCTGGCCAACCCATGGCATACACTGTGATTTTAACAATTACCATATTTTATCACAGGCTTACATGGTCTACATTTATGAAATTATTAGCACATAGGATGTTCATGTACATTGATTTTATTAGGAATTATCCATATCAGTCATGGGTAATACTGCTTTGTATGTCATTCGAAAAAATGTAGCTTTGGTTGATCAAACTGATTTTTAGTTTGACTTTGATCATAACGATAGATTGACAGATGCCCATGTGAAAGAATGAAATATGAACATTTCTGAAACTATGTTGAACTGTTTGGTAAGGTTTGTGTGTACTTTATGATGGTTTCAGTGTATGGGTGGCCTTGGCACAAAGGTCCTGTATCAGCTCCTATACGAACCACCAACAAAGATCCTCGTCCTCACTGGTTGCAGTATAGTCTCCACCTTTGTGGCACAGGCAGCAAAAATGTGGAACCTTGTTGTGGTGAGATGTCCTGCTGCATTGTAAAACCTAATATGTCTTGTTGGAGAACCATTGCAGTAAATAAGTTGACTTCCCACGCAGCTTGGTGTTCCTTCAATGCCTAATATGCTTTGGTTACAGTTTTTATGGTGTCAGTGAAAGTACAAGGCAGTAGGAATATGTTTTATGCTTTTTGGTCTTCTTTAAATTCCACATTCAAACGTTACAAAAAACAGAACTTACAAAGACTTGCCTGTTTTAATATTTGTCAAATTTATGTTTTAAAAATATCTTGTGAAAATGACGATGATTTTCTCCTCAGCTTGGCTATGGCTCCAGTTCCCCGGCACTTTCCAATAGAGAGAGGTTCCCAACTTTCTTCCGCACCCATCCTTCAGCCACTCTACACAATCCAACACGAGTGAAAGTATTTCAGAAGTTTGGTTGGACTCGCATAGCAACGATACAACAAACAGAAGAGGTTTTTTCTTCAGTAGGTTTTCTCTGCCTTGTTTCTTTTGTGGGTTTCTGAAATTATTGTCATAAAATGTAGTTTATTCATCAGATTATAATATACTGTAATGGGAATTTCATTTTTCATATTTTTTTGCCATTGGTAGCTTGAGGAATATATAGTTTTAAATATGTGTCTTTTTATTAGTGGAGGTGTCAGTTCTTCCAACTGTTGGAGAATCAGGTTTCACCTAAGCAGAATAAAATACTTATCATTCCAAATCATTCGTCCTATTTTCCATTTAGATAACAGAAACAACTAGTCCCCAGAATGCAAATTATTCCTCTACCATTGTCTGTGGATCAGAGATGTTATCTGGCAGTGACATTGTTTTGCCATTGTTCTGCAAAGCACTGTATTGAAATCTGTGGCATTTTCTTTCCTTCCAGACAGTCAAAGATTTGGAGGCGAGAGTGAAAGCTGCAGGCATTAGCATTGACGTCCGACAGAGCTTCCTCACAGATCCTACTAACGCTGTCAGGACACTTAAGGTTGGTACAGAATCGTCTTACTACTCTTAATCAGACTTCCCCTAAAACAGTGCATACATTGTGGCCTGGCTGTCAGATTAAACATGACAGTAGTGAATATGAAACAGATGCCACAATGTGATGCTGTAGCGATGTGTTTTAGATTAAAATGGAATGTCTCCCTGAGGTAGGGGAGATAACTGCCTATGAAATGCAAGTTACCTCCTTTGCCAAATGGGTTGGAATTTTGTTGCTTGGTTGCAATGCTACTACTGGAATTTATGGTTTATATCTCCACTGTGCCACTCCGATTGACCAGATTTCATATGTCTCATACTATTGAATTACAGCTGAGTTATATGTTTATTTGAAGGGACCTCCAATAGTTTGTGTTATATGACAAATAATCATGAAGAAAAAAAATAATACGGACAGACCAAGTTTTACTTTGAGCCAGCTGTAAATGCAGTTCATCAAAGTTCAACATAACAGTATTTGAATCTAACTTGTTTCAAGCAAAATGGCAGCTTCCAGTCAAGATCTGACTAATAATGATAATGAAATGGGTCTGGCCTGTAAGTGCATCAAATTATTTAAGTACCTTGATAATAGACATGAACAGATTTACAAACTAGCAGATATGCCTTGTGTCCTGCAAGTGTTATTGGACTCATTTGTCAGTCACACCATATCTCTGAAATTCCGGTCCAGTTTGGCAAGACTGTAAACTGAACTTTTATAGCCAGTTATCTCCCTTGCCTTGGGAAACGGTAAATTAATAACCCAAATTTACATAACATTGAGAAGATGAGCGATACATATGACATAATTACCATTACATGCAGACAAGTTACAAATAGTTATTTCACTGAAATAACGACAGCTGTCATTCAGATCATACTTAACAAAGCCATCAGCCATGAAGCCTGAATACTCAACACAGAATCAGTTATACAAGTAAGTTATACAATCAGTTATCAGTAACAAGCTTGTGATATGTAAGCAAGCCAACATATTGACTGTCACAAGATAATGCTGTGTTAATCACATAGTCTCTTTCACATGTTAAACAAGTGATCATAAATGTTCAATTGAACCAGGGGTAAATTCACAATATTACCTTAATCCCACACATTTCATAATTGTTCCGTTCAGAAGTAAATTCTTAACAGCTAACACTGCCGTCTATACATTTCTACTATACTTAACTCAGTACACATACATGCAGGATGTGTCAGGTGTTTTTGTCAAACTCATCATTTTCTTCAAGAATCAAACTATGGAACTCTGAATCACTTGTTCTCTTTTGCAGCGTGGCGATGCTCGGATCATTGTCGGTGTCTTTTATGAAGACATGGCCAGGAGGGTGTTTTGCCAGGTGAGAACAAAGTGACTCACGTATCATGTGTTCAGCCTGGCAGAGGGTATTAAGTCTTTGTTATCTCACATACTGATACTTCCTCTCACTAAATGATTTCACTCAGTGTGTGAACATCAAGGTTTGCATTGGTCTTCAGGAATTCTTGTTTTCTCATACGACGTGACTAACAGGATTGGATAATTAGGTTCAGTGACATTGTTGATGATCCTGGTATTAATCACTTGGTTTTCTGGTCCGAAGTCTATTGTGTACAAACCACTATTGTATAGCCAGAATATTGCAGAGTGAACCTTAAACAATATACTAAAATAAAAGAGTAAAAGTTTCACCAAAGTAGCTTATGTCCATGTATTATGTGTTGTCTTTTTTCTGAGGAAATTATGAAATATATTTGCTCATTATTTTGAATGCATCTAGACTGATTTGGCACAGTGGTGCAATATGTGAAGCCCATTTCTTGTGATAATGCTTTTTTGTTGCTCTGATTTAAACCAAATACACTCACTCTTACAATCCTATGACAGCTAGTCAAAACTGAAATAATGATATGAAGGAAAACCTGACTCCCTCACTCACTCTGTCCATGCTAGGTGTACAAGGAGGGCCTATACGGCAAGAAGTATGTGTGGTTCATCATTGGCTGGTACCCGGACAACTGGTACAAGCAGCCAGATCCCAGCATCAACTGTACAGTGGAGCAGATGGAGGAGGCCTTGGAGGGGCATTTCACCACTGAAGCTGTCATCCTCCACCAGGAGCCCACCATCACTGAAGTGGGACTGGTAATGTCCAAACTTTTCTTCAGTTTCTCACCTCAATTTATATTTATTCAGGGTGGCAGGGTAGCTTAGTGGCTAAAGTGTTCCCTTATCATGCCAAAGTTCAGTTTCCTAGATGGGTACAATGAGTGAAGCCTGTAACTAGAGGTTGAAAAGGCTTACTTTAACTGACGGACCATACAATTTCATGGAAAACAGTGTCTTGTTTATTGGATAGACTGATGTTTCACTGCAGATTCTTACACCATTATCAAGCTATAAAAGGGTGCAAGGATTTATAAAAGTTGCTCTGTGTAATTTTACTAGAAGTTGTTATCCACTACTTCTACGGACTTAGTGCTAGTCGTGAGCATGTGAACAACGGTATTCTTTAAATGCAAAAAAAACCTTCTATGGTCTGCTTTCATATAGGGTTAAGGAATGATAATGAAACTCTCAATCAGATTCTGTAGAGGCATTTAGAAAGTAGTATTGAAGTAAAGACAAATAATATGGATGACAACTTCTTGTTTATTGTACATATGTTTCTGGGCTATTCCCTGCCCCTTCATCAGGACGTCAAGGGCTTCATTCAGTGGCATATTAGTGAACAAGTCCACCACATCATAACTGACCTTAGTACCAGACACGTAGGAGTCCGAAAGTTTCTTGACAAAAGAGGCAGAGTCACTGATGAAGAACTTTCCTTCTTTTCATGCTTCTTATTAATTTTTATTGTATATACATGCAACTCTGGTGTAATGTACAAATTAATGTATATTACTGATGTATCTTGTTTGTATCAATTAATCTGATGAGGGAGCAAGGAATAGCCCAGAAACATTATGACATACAATAAACAAGAAGTTGTCATCCATATTATTTGTCTCTATCTCTCAGTCAGTTGTCAGGAAGTTTTTATTTGGAAGCTTAGGAGTCCCCTCTCAAATTTACAGTGTTTCGTTCCAATAATTATTTGTGTTTTTTATGATGTTTACTCCCACAGTTCAAACAACTTTGCTTTACTACAATAATACCACTAAATACCACTCATTTGACTTTCATTGGAACCCATGTTCTTGTCAAGTGAAAGGATGTGCCATATAATTTTTTCCAGACGGCAAAAAATTTCACGGAAAGACTGAATAAGCGACTTAATGTAACAGATACAAGCCAGGTCACTGGTTACCCAGAAGCCCCACTGGCATATGATGCTGTTTGGGCAATGGCTTTTGCCCTCAACAAAACAGCAGCTAGGTGTGTAATATGAATGTTGTCTGTAGTTTCTGTCACTTCATCTCTTCTGTGTTTCTAGAAGACAAGATGCAGGATGAAATCTTGTTAGTTATCATTGATTTCCTCTTGCAGTGCTTGATTATTTAGTTGAGCTCCTGCAGGTATTCTGATCATTTACAAGCCACTGTGCTACCAATGGATTATTTCTAACTTCAAAAAAGAATGTTTACTTTGATGTCTAATTTCTCTTTGACTTGCTGTCAACTGTTAATTATCAGTCTTGTTTACCGCCTATAGTTTGCTTCACTTTTGATTACTGCTAACAGTTTACAGCACATCTGTTTAATGCTAACAGTTTATATCACCCTTGTTTACTGCAAACAGTTTTTGTTTACTGCTAAAACTTTACATCACCCTTGTTTACTAATAGTTTACATCACCCATGTTTCCTGCCAGTCGTTTACTGCTCACAGTTTTCATACAACTAAGACTTTATGCCACTTTTGTTATGAGTAAAGGTGCAATAAAGAGGTATAAAACACAAATTCACTTCCAAAATGAACGGATCACTCAAAAGTCTGACTAATTAAGGAAGATTTATTAATACTATCCTAACGGAATGCTGGTACTAGATACTAGTTAACAAGTGTGATAATTTACAAGGGCATTCTCTTAGCAATGATATATATTTTGGGCAAAGCAATATGTCATTGTCACCTTCCAAATTATGTACTATGTACATTATGAATTCCTAGTTTATCAATTTTCCATATTTGTCACTGTCCCGACATGGGTAGAAGTTCGTGAATCACAACTGAACATTCAAATCATAGGTATAAAAATCAACTCGCCAAAGTCCTCCCAACTAGATCAGATCAACACTGAGCTTCTCCCTATAAGCTGGCTGGCCACATTCAATTAACTGACAAAAGCTGAATTCATCAAACCCCTAGCTGTACCTTGAGTTACATAACAGTTCATTTTGCTCAAGTGAAGGCCACTCACCTGAAGCTAAATCTATTTACTCCAAGTTTACTCATTACTACCTAAAACTCTACATTATACTAGTGGTAAACTTCACCCTTGTTTACTGCTAACAGTTCAACCATGTTGTACTTATCAGGCTGGCAGAGAAGGGCATGAAACTGGAGGACTTTGACTACTATAACAAGAAGATCACCAACGAGATATACTCTGCCATGAACACAACCAAGTTCCTTGGTGTGTCGGTCAGTACCAGCTATGTACCAAATTTTTCTTAATTGGAACCCGAACATTAATGATACAGATTGATCTCTCTTCTCTTATTTGTCCATTGTTGATCAACAAGGACCACAATCCCAAAGTGAATGACATATTAGAATAAAATGTGTTTCAGTCAATAAACACAATCAAGTCTCTCAGTGACAAACCTGTTTTTGTATTTGATTATAATTTTACTGAAACAATTCTGAGAAGAGAAGACAGATTATCATTTAATCACAATCAAGTTCTATTAACACACAGTCAAACTTCTCAGTAATGAACCTGTTTCAGGCTCACCGACAATGGACTGTTCCATTATACCCAAAGGTGTTACCCTAATTAACCTGCTAGGTCAGTCAGTGTCTGTCAAATGGGAAATAACCATACATCCATATACACATATGTATCATATATCTCTCTCCATATCTAGGTGTCACAGATGACACATGCATGTATCATACACAACACACAATATCACATATAATGCCATGTCATGTGTATCAAATTCTACTTTTAAAATGCATATGACATATATATCGATATATACATTCCTCCAGTATCAGTGTCACACATGACACATATCACAAACTTTTCACGCATACATCCCACATTAAACATAAATCACGCTACATGTACCTGCCATGTCGAGTGTATTACACATTTCATGTACAAAATGCAAGTGACATATGCGTCAATATACACATATATGTCATTCATACCTTGCATACCAGTGTGTCACACATAACACATGTCACACAGGTCACATGTTACACATACGTTACACAAACAGTCCACTGCATGTGTGTGTATTGTTTCAGGGCAATGTGGCCTTCTCATCTCAAGGTGACAGAATAGCCTGGACCCAGATAGAGCAGATGATCAGTGAGTCAAACGGGTGTCTTTCATAGCCCACAGGCCAAGCACATATTAAAGAAACAACATTTTTGTGTAAAAAAATCTGATAAATGTTTGTGATGATTCATATTTAGAATTGGTCATCAAAACCCCATGCATGGTTGATATATATCCGCATGCCTCAGCTTCATGCATCCTTGGTGATGTCAGCCACTGATTTGATAAATCACAGACCATCATCTCTGAGCTGGAATATTGCTGTGATAAAAGTATAGATACAAACCTTCTTTATCACAAATGTTGAACCATATCTTACATGTAGTCTTACGTTTGTGATTAATTCATCCAAAAAGATATTATGTGGTCTAATAAAAGGATATGTTGTATTTCAGATGGGACCTACTACAAGCTGGGTTACTATGATTCTATGGCTGACAATTTGACATGGTTTGACAAGGAGAAATGGATAGGTAGGAAATAATGGTTAACACAAGGAAAATTGTTTATGTGTATAAATGTCTCAAGCACTCTCATGACATGCATTTAATAGAGGATTTAAACTTTTCCATTGTTTCCAAAGTGCTGTAGTATAAAAGTAGTATAAAACCTTTCAGTTTATCATTAGCATGGTTCTTGGATCTAACACTCTGGTAGATCATCAGCATGGCACTGACTATATACTATCAGGATCTATCTTGAATTTAAGGTGGAAAGTCACCCCCCGACCGGACAAAGGTCATTGACCATCTGCGGGTCGTGTCGAAGATGTTGTACTTTGCGATGTGTGCCCTTGCTGCTGTTGGCATCATCGTTGGGAGCATCTGTCTTGCCTTCAACTACACCAACAGGCACAGAAGGTATTAAAGAGGCTTCTTTTTCAGTATTTGTTTCCAAATAATGTGTTCCTATTGATGAAATTGTCCACTCATAATGCTTCCTTTTTCTTCATGAGGATACATGAGGAAACCAGAGCATACTTCATGCAAAGTGAGAATGTCAAGTAAGGGAGATAACTCAGTAGTTATGTTGTGTGCAGACCACTAGGAATGATAATTCAGCTGTATGCTTTGAGTGTTTCCTGTATTGCAGGTGTGTGGCACTGTCCCAGCCCAGTATCAACAGTCTCACTGTCATCGGCTGCATGTTGTGCCTCCTGTGTATCTTCCTCCTGGGACTTGATGGCAAGTTTGTATCGCCCCAGCGATATCCTGTCATTTGCCAGGTGAGATTCTGTAGCCAGATCTGGTCTCATTCCTAGTGGTCATAACTGCAAGATAACCCTGTCCCCCATTCCCATGTTTACAATGGTCATGGTGCTATGGGTCGAGTTTCCACTACACACCAGCCTGTAACTGACCTGTGATCATAAAAAAAACATTATAACAAGTAATGATTACTCCCTTTATGTAATCAAGACTGTTCCCTGAAAATGTTCCATTTGAATGACTGTAGGATATGAAATTCAGGTACACTTTGACTTGCCAATTCCAAAACACTCACCAGAAAAGAAATGGCTTTTGTAAAACTGATATATTCCAGGTGACAAAAACTGAAAATATGAAATTAATTTCTATCTTGTAATGTATGTAGGAAATATTTTAAAGTGTATATTAGGAAATGAATGTAGAGATCTGATGATTTTGCTCTTGTGCAGGTGGAGGCATGGCTGCTGTCAGTGGGGTTCACACTGGGATATGGCAGCATGTTCTCAAAAATCTGGACAGTGCATCAGCTGACAACATCACGCAAAAAGGATCGAAAAGTGAGGCATTTTTTCCCTTATTTTGTGAGCTAAAATTAAGTATGTAAGTGGGTGCATTGAGTTTAGGCGAGAAACATAATGACAGGAAATCTTGGATTTGAACACACAAGAACATGTTTCCTGAGCAAAGAGTACTGACATCTAATCAACGAAAGAGTTCCACCTAACAATCATTATAACAGAGTCATGACAGAATACAGATAAATGTGCTGTGTTCTGAAATTAGAGTTAATATGATAGATTTATACTTAATTCTAAGATGCATTGGCGAAAGATCAAAGGCGCCAACAGTACTTTATCAGTGATAATGTACATTATATCATAATGTGTTAGTGTAACTGTGCCATTCTATTCTTTCCTCCCCCCACTTCCAAGAATGCCATTCATTGACTTGCAGTTGCTTCACTCAGCTAACATCACTGATAAAAACATTACGTTTATTTTTTTCGGTTGGATAAAATGTCTCATTGTCAACTCACAATTCTACAGTGATACGGTTTACATTCCCACAATGCAATCATGGAATGTTGCTTGACTACTAAGTGCAATCTGCAGGTGCTGATCTAAATTTACATCGGTAGTAGAAATGTGATGTTCACATTGTCCCATATCGTTTACATTCATGACAGATGTAACTAAAATAACTTAGTGAAGATGATTCATCCGGATGTAAACATCACCAAACTGTTTTTATGGTAAATTTCATCTTAAGTAGGGGGCAGACACGTCATAACAACAGCGTATCAGTTTGCCCTGGATGAGGATTCTTAATATAGGTCATGTGACCATCGTTTGTTTTCTGCCCAAGATTAATTGGAATTATTCTTAGAAAGTATTAAATATGGCATCTTAGACAAGAAATACAGTTGGCTCAACCATTATGTATAGTGTAATAAAGCACAAAGACGCTTGCGAAAATGTGCTTTATTACACTATACATGGTGGTAGAGCGAATTATATTTTTTAATCAAAATTCAACATACATTCTGTTGGATTAAGTTGTTTTCAGAGTTATGCTGTCTTGAGATTCAACTTAAAAACTGACTGCCCTGGCCAGAGGCTCTAAATGTTAAATTTAGAGAAAGTATAAATCTGTTATACCACCTCTGTTTTCAAAACCAAGTAGCCCCGTGAAGATCCAGGGTAGAGTTAGGGGTGACTTAATAGGATAGGGTGGTCAGGCTTGCTGGCTTGGTTGATACATGTCATTGGTTGCACAGATCGATGCTCATGCTGTTGATCATTGGATTGTCTGGTCCAGACTAAAACTGAACTCACTCACAGAAAACCAAGTAGGTTTATATCCAAAACAGTCACTACAGAACTGGCAGCTGTATTTTGTGTATATCTGACTACATCCTGTGAAGGAATGGGAGTTGTATAATGAGCAAACGAGTATTATGTAAAGAGCTGGGAGTCATACAGTATTATACGTCTGATTATAGTCAGTAAAGAGCTGGGAGCTGTACATCGTAGTGACCATCCTTCTGCTGCTAGACATCAGTGTGCTGGTGGCTTGGCAGATCCTTGACCCCTTACAGAGGAAGCTAGACCTCTTCAGCCTGGAGGCACCAACCGACACGGAGGAGGACATCCAGCTCCGACCAATGCTAGAGCACTGCAACTGCGACAACCTCACTGTTTGGCTGGGTATGTAACTATGGCAGCTGTGCCAATAATCTGTGTCTCTGCATACATAACTTTGAGCTTGCAATTTGGACACCCTTACTGTGTAGCTTGATCTGTAATCATGGCAACTGTGAAGTAGAAAGAAAGTTGAAGGAAGCAACAGTTTTATGGTATTTGGTTTTTATGACTTACAAGGGTGAGTAAGTGACTGCTTTTAGCGGTATTTCAATAATAATGATATGGCAGGGTATGTCAGAAATGGGCTTTACACGTTTAACTCGGGGCTTTGGTGTGAAAATTGAAAGCCTTAGCCACTAGGCTACCCCACCACCCCTTACTTAAAGGAAATCTCATCGCATCAATGTTCATGGACCTATGTGCCCATTTCTGGTGTCCCGCACCATGATATTGCTGGAATATTGCCAAAAGCAGCATGAAACTGATCTTACTCACTCACATTTGAGTCATAGCACAATGACAGTGTGTACCGTATGTCTGTTCCAGGTGTGTTGTTTGGCTACAAAGGGATCCTGCTCATATTTGGTATCTTCCTGGCGTATGAGACACGCAGCGTCAAACTGAAACAGGTCAACGATTCCCGCTTCGTCAGCATGGCTATCTATAATGTTGTTGTAAGTGTGAACGAAGCAGTGGATACCAGGAGGATTTATACCTGTCTTTGTGTTTGTCGTAATTTTAATAATTCAAGATTTTCATTCCAAAACAAAAGACTATATTCTGCTATGGTAGATAATTATTCTTTGGCTAGTATTTGTATTAGAATTTGTCTGTTCTCACTCACCTTCAAATCCACTCACATGCCAACTTACTCAAAGACACCAAAACACCAAATACTCAGTCAATGGCCCTCTAACACTCACCCTATACGTGAAGCGTGCTATCTAATCCTTCTCCCCTCCTGAACACTGACTCTTTCATGGCACATTCATATGCCTTGTGAGCCAGCTGCTTCTGCTTACATGAAGAATCTTAAGTAACCCAAACTTGTCATAAGAGGTGACTAATTGAGTTTCCAGATGTGCTGACTTGTTTGCCATATGACATTGTACCACGTTTGTCTTGATTGATGCTGATGCTGTTGATCACTGGATTGTCTGATCCAAACTCGATTATTTACAGACTGCCGGGATATTGCACAGTAGAGCATAAACCTTAACTCACTCACTTGTAATTCAGCTGTCCTCTCACCACACATTCAGACTTGCATCCTCACCCACTCAGTGAAGTAAGGTAATCCTTGTGTCCACTACCTGCCGCATACACTTCCCCTCACCAGGGTACTACCTACTCCTGACCCTGCGCCCATACACACATTCACCCCCTCACCAGGGTACTACTTACTCCTGACCCTGCACACAAACTCACATTCATCCCCTCACCAGGGTACTACCTGCTCCTGACCCTGCACCCATACATACATTCACCTCCTCACCAGGGTACTACCTACTCTTGACCCTGCGCCCATACATACATTCACACCCTCACCAGGGTACTACATAATCCTGACCCTGCGCCCATACATACATTCACCCCTTCACTAGGGTGCTACCTAATCCTGACCTTGCACCCAAACACACATTCACCCTCTCACTAGGGTACTACCTACTTCTGACCCTGCACCCATGCACACATTCACACCCTCACTAGGGTACTACCTTCTCCTGACCCTGCACCCAAACACACATTCACCCTCTCACTAGGTTAGTACCAAATCCTGACCCTGCACCCATACACACATTCACCCCCTCACTCAGGTACTACCTACTTCTGGATCCCACCCATTGTATATGTTTATGTGTCAGGTTCTCTGCGTCATCACTGCACCAATCAGCCTCATCATTGGCAATCAGGAGAATGCCACATTTGCATTTGTGGCTCTGGCCATTGTCTTGTGCAGCTTCCTCTCCATGGGCCTCATCTTCGCACCGAAGGTAAGCTGTACTGTTATCTTAGATGTAGACATCTAGAAACATATGAAAATATTTGCAATAGGAGACACTCATGCAGCTGATGGAGTAAACATATACTCTGAAATATAGTGGTCCTTACTACAAAGAAGTGAAGATCCAGAAATATATTTCCCATGGATATCATTTTTCTTCAAGTCATTCAAAGCCAAGTATTTGTTAGGTACTTACAGACAACTGGCTTGAATTTGGAACTGATCCTTTATATTAAGGGTGGGTCTGTGAGTATAAGGGGGCCATCATGAATTATCGTACACATATATTTTCTGACTGGCTGAGCGCTGTAGTATTATTTTGAGTGTACCCCACCTACAAAAGAGTAGGGAATGCTGAACTTATTTGGTACTTCGTGCTAGTAATTCTCTATCTCAAATAACATTGAATGATTTCAGAAATTACAGATATTTTGCAAATGCAAATCAATGAAAGGGAAATAACTCTAAATCTGCTCTTCCTCTCATCTGCAAAATCTAGTGATGGCTATAAGAAGTTTTGTACCTGTGTTTCAAAAGAATGAACATTGAGGTGTTTGTTAAGATAAATACGTTCTTCACTGGTCTCATGGAACATAAACAAACATCGAGGGTACATCAACCCATTTACCATTCGCGACCAGTGAACAAGTTATAATATCACAGTCTGTGAATGAAGGACATAAAATAAAATAATGGCACACACTTTTGAAGAGTGATGTGAAAAAATTGACCTTATTCATAATTAATGTATCTGTTGAAATGAATGTTGAGGCAGTGAGGTTTCATGCATCCAAATAGCTCTACCATTGCCTGGGGTTGTTCTGATCTTAAATACTCCTATAACGCAACTGCAGATGATTGAGATTGTCCGCAACCCACAACGTAATGGACAGGAAGTGAGATCCCTGACTGACTCGCTGGTGAGTCGTGAGGAGGAAGAGAGACATCAGCGCCTTCTGGCAGAGAATGAACAACTCAAGAAACAGATTGCAGAGGTAAACCCTATAACTAGGACTGCAATGATGCTTCAAACTATCGATGGGTTGCAGTTGTTTAGACTCTCATAGAGATTTATCGATGTCAGAAATAAAAATGGTGCATTGATAGTATGTGTGACATTTGATAGTTTAATAATTGATAAATGCGCACTGCAAAATACAGCTTGTTTGGGTCAAAATTGCTGCTTCTTTGAGGTTATGTTTTAACTGTTTGCTTGATCTGGGTTTCAAACTTCTTTTCACTTAAAAGAGACTGAAATTACTCCAGCTTGTTTTCACTCATACAAACTATACACCTATTGGGCTTGAAATGAGACAATTCAAGGAGAGAGAAACTATTGCAATCACAATAGTTGTTTCCCCTCAAATATCACCCCTACTTGAAACACTATTTGAAGATAAGACATGAAGGTGCTGACTGTCCCATTAAAACGATTGGATTGGGTCATAATTTTACTCACTCCACAATTTTAGGTTGCACTCTTTTCATGGACTCAAAACTACATGCATCATTTCTCATGACTGTAGCCTAAACACCGGGTTTATTTTCATTTGATAAAACTTAACTGTGCCATGTAATTATGTGTCCCGATCCAACCCTCCCTTTCAGTGTGTCATTTTTTTATGACCTTCATTTCATGCATGATTTTATAGATGGAGGATCGAGTCCGTGAGCTGAACAATCGACTGCAAGAGAAAACACAACAGCGAGCACAACTGACACAAGGTCAAAGCCAGGTCACTGGGCGAATCACCGTTGATACAGGGGAGGTGGAAGTTGAAGCTAATGATATCGGGGCAGGAGATCGTGAGGTGGGAGAGTCATCACATCTACTTGGGAAGTCATTTGCAGAGGATGGAAACATCACCGTGGATCCAAACTCTGATTCAGGACTTGCTAGTGGCTCATTTGCCAAAAGCTCAAAAACATCTGCATCTGATTCAGAACCATTCTGTTGAAGGAAGAAATCAGGATATGTCACACCAAAGCAGAGTACTTTATTTTTCTCATTTTTCTCCTAAACTTTTTCTGATCAGTTTAGATGTGTTAGAGATTGTTATGATGTCTTCAGCTGCTGGAACAGATAACCTAACTACGTCACAATGTAACACCCTATGTAACACATCAGTATGTATTTGGTTTACAGACATTTTGTCTGAGGACTTATGGGTAACAAACCCTGTGACACTAAATAATAGGGTCCCAGTGTGCTATGTGGTCAGCACATCTCTGCCACGGACCAACCAACTCACATGAGAGTTTGTCAAATTTTACTCAAACCATTAATCAAATTAAAGGTTTATCTTACATTACATTACCAAAATCTGCACACTTCACCATCAATAGTTACAAAATTGATAAAAAGTAAACATGAAACATAATGCATCAACAGCTGAAAATAATGTTACTTTAATGTGTGAAGGTAAGTTATAATATTCAAATCCACAATTTAGTATCAGACTTACATTTTGCAAAATTATCTATAAATTACATTGCCAGACTTCCACTGGAACAGAAGGCTCTTATTTCAGTCAAAGCACATTTGTTTACAAACCAGAGAATTGTCCAATCACATGCTGCACTAATGACAGTGATGTAATGCTGAGTCATCAGATTTCTATTCTGCTATATTTTGCTCTGTCTTCCGAAATATGTTCTTCATACACCTTCCTAGATATTTGTTGAAGTCATTCATCTGCCAGTATTCAACCAGTCATTCATCCTCAAATATCTATTTTATGGCTATGTTGAAGGCATTCATCTACCAATATTCAACCAGTCATTCATCTCACTGTGTATCTCATGTGCTGTGTCTTCTTTTTGTCGTGATAAATACCTTGGCCCAGTCACTACCACAACACCAGTTTGAACTTTAAGTTACTCTCCAGTCACACTGAGCATGACATGACTTACCAAGTCATCTGACGCACTTTAATTAGCTGTGCAGAGTTGTCTTCCTTAAGCATGTCAGGATGTTATGTTTATGGTTCTCCTCTAAGAAAAACCCTTTTTATATTTTTATGTGAGTGAGCACAATCACCACTATGAACTTTCCTCCCACAATAGTACTGATGATGCTGAGGACCTGGGTTCAATTCCCCCATGAGAACTATGTGTGAAGCCCGTTTCTGGTGCACCCCTCCCCATTATTGCTGGAATATTGCAAACTTACTCATGAGCATGCCACTCAGTGCCAGTATTGTGACAAGAGACACTGAGATGGTGATAAGTCTTCGGCATGACAAGCAAACACTTTAACAACTGGACTACCCCACTCCACCCAAAGATGGTGATGTCACTTCCATGACAAGTTATGGTGGTGAATGAATCATAATAGAATGTAAGATCATATGATCCAGAATACCAGTAGTGACTTATCTCATACGTTTGTACGTTATAACTGCCATGACCTTTACCGAAGTCATTTCTGTGAAGACTGGTCTGTACCTGTATTGCATCATCTTTAATCTGAGTTTTTGTTAAGTGTGTAAGTCAGTTACTCTATTTCAAGTTTGTGTTCCTGTTTGATTGGTTAGCAAGGTGATGCCCATCTCTGATGTCCCCTCATGATCTTACTGGAATATTCCAGAAGAGATCACATTTTTTCAATAACACAGGATACGGTTATTTTCAAATCTGTCTTATCATATATTTCAAAATATAAATGTAACATATTATGAGGTCAGAATTGGTATCTTCTAATATGATCGATCACAAACTGATGTGATTATTGGGCTTTGCATATAACATAGTAGAATGCAGTAAGTTGATACTGGGATTCCAGTTAGGAAAGTGATTAATATATCATACAGACCCAGAAACAAATATAACCAAAGTCTTGAATGTGTGGCAAATCTAGGTTGCCACTGTGTCTAAAAATGAAGAAAGTTTCTAGGCTTCTATTTATTATACTTTATGTACATAATTTAGAAACTCATTTTTCTGCAAAATATGTTTATGTCTGAGACTAGATGTTAGTAGAGTAAGTGAGGAGAACATGGTTAATGTCAGTTGTACACTTTTCCTGAATAACATCCGTTGGCATGTTGTGATGATAGGTTGTGATTTGTATACTGAACATATTTATCCATTGTTTGTTTTAGAGATTATTGTATCAGTACAACATGTGATGTTGTAGTTGTGTTACGGTTGATGTTGTTTGTCATAGTGAATAAGGTCGGAGTTATTCAACCCTTCTCATCATGTTTCAGATTTCGTAGATTGTGTGTGCCATGATGTGATTTCATTAACTTCAAACCATGAAGATGGACCCCAGCATCGAATACAAACTTGATCATCATTTCATAGCAGCCATTGAAATAATCCTGTTTTTTTTATTGGAAATATTACACTTGAAAGTAATGGACACCTCTTGTCATCAGCAGCTGGGTCAAGGTCAGCTTGTCATGTAGCTCAACTGTGTTCCATGTGAGCTTTTTGCTTCATCAAGGATGTCTATAGATGTTCCCTGCAGATTTAGTAGTCAGTAGGGTGTCATGTGACCGAACTAAAATAACCAGGTCAAGGTCGCTGTAGACAGCCTTCATCTAAATATTTCACAGACATCGTCAGTGCTCACAACGAATTGGCCTCTTGTCACTATATTTTTAATGGTTTTATCTACTGGTCCATCTTGTTATCAATTTTACAGTCACTTTATATGTGTTCCATTAATTTTACTAAGGCCAGTTTCATGAAGACTGGTTGCTGAATACTTGTGTGGCATCATCTTAACTTTACATCCTTAAGTTTCCTTTCAGTGAGTCTACCCATTTCAAACTGGACTAACCATTTAAGAGCAGTAGATTCATGCTGGATAGACGTAGTCTGTTAGCATAGTAGAGAAAGTGTTTGCTTGACATTCTAAAGATTCTAAAGTCCACACAGATACTGTGTGTGAGGCCCATCTTGTGTTCACCACTGTGATACTATTCCAATATTTACAAAGGATACATACTCATTTACTCACAGAGTGCAGTTGTTTGGAATAAGTCTTCCTCTATGAAATCAAATAGTCTAAAATCTGTTTTGTCACATGTGGTATCATTGGTAGCCGTGTTTGATTATCCCACATGGTTGCCAACTTACTGTATTTCCTACGGCATGTACTTATCAGTTTGGTCTATGTGATTAGTTGGTTTATGAAAGAAATACATATACGTATAAGTAACCAAGTAATCATAACAAATATAAATTTGTGTGTGTTTCCATGATGTCTGTTTTCCAAGGGAGATAATCCTTTTCCTGACCATCTTTTTCAACAGGGTAGAAAAGGCCAGTACTGTATAGAAACATAGTCATCGCTGTACTTGTTCATAGTCGTCATGGTGGTTGTTGTCCATGTATGCTGTGGTGGCCCAAACTTGAACAACACCGATAATACCCAGTAACATATCAGCATCTCGCAAAGCACAGCAACGTGAAATTCAAGATTTCATCTTAGTTTTGGTGTTGTCAGTAGCTGGTTTGATTGATCACAAATCAGTTTGAGAATCTGGCAAAATCACTATCATATCCCCTTAGTGGAAGGATTTTGTGCTGTATAAATTTTCAGTATTGTTATTATTATTCTATTGGAATTCATGGATAATACCCTAAATCTGTGTTCTTCAAATCTGAGCAAACCTATTGTTGTGTTGCACCTGTTGGTTTTTAGTTTTACCTGTAGGGTCTCTAAATGTTGAGTGAGCATGAAATCCTACTGGCCACCTGTCGGACAGTGGGGTAACCAAGTGGTTAAACCATTTGCTCATCATGCTGAAGACTTAGGTTTGATTCCCTAATTGGCACAATGGGTGAGGCCCATTTCAGATGTCCCCCCTGCTGTGATATTTCTGGAATATTGCTAAAAGTGGCATAAAACTGAACTCACTCACTCATCTTGGATGTTCAGCTGTGGTTGTGTTATGTTTCTTTAGTCCACACAAGTAATAAGAGGACAGATGAAGGAGCCGGTTAGCCTGAGTCTTGACATGGTAACAGTGAGTGACCTTTGCATCAGCACAACATAATGATACTCACTCACCTCTTCATCCATACAAACATTCCATACAGAAGATGTGTATACTGTCAGATTGAACACTATATTCTTCAGTCTTCTCAGTTCACATACGTCATGAGGCAAGGAGGAATCATTATGTGTATTTTCAAATTGTCACATCAAACAATAATGAAATTATTATGAAATTTGTAAATAAAATCAAAATGTCTTAGATCTCAAGTCTATAAATATATAAACTTTTATCAAATGTGTTTGCATTCAAATGCATCACTTGTTCTATAAAAAGTATATGATCTCTGTAGAATCAGTAGTATTACTTGCTACAGTTGTACATTGCTGTCTTTTGCAGTAGTGTGTTCCCAGATATTATTTTAAATAGATTGAAATTAAATGTTTGTTGTTGTTCACAATTTTCCATTCCAGTTACTCCGAACTACGATAGTTTCAGTGTTCAGTGTTCTTTTTACCACTTGTTAATATTTTATTGTTATTTATGCTTGTTATAGATACTATATGAACTGACTTTGTGCTATGTCAGGCATGTTTTTTGTTTCTATTTATGGGGACTGTGCAATAGCCAACTGGTTGAAACTGCTTGTCACTCTGAAGACCGGGTTTGATTCCCCACATGAGTACAGTATGTCAAACTCATTTCTGGTGTTCCCCACTGTGATATGTGCGGAGTATTGCTGAAAGCATCTGACAACCATACTCACTGAAGGTCTGTTGGGATACTCATGCAGGGTTCGAATTTAAGTTTAGTTCTAACCCTGTCATGTGTATAAATTAGCGATTCTAGTCATGAACATGTATGTTTTTATTGCCTGATTTCAGTTATTAGATGGAAAAGAAGCTGGGGTCTTTACTCAAAGAGATCATAGCATTACAGCTGTGTAACTCTGTGTATGGGAGTTACTGTCATCTTTGTGCTAAGATCACTTTGTGGAGGATGCCCCTTACATGGAACTAAAACATATAACTTATGATGTTGAATTGCGGCTTGGTTTAGTCAATAAAATATATGAGACTCTTTCTGTGTCATGTGGTTAATTACTTCATGGGCTCGATGCTCAATACAGAAAATTTGTCAAGTAGTCTTGGAGTTAACGAGTGCACAAGGTGAATGTCTGGATTTCATTGCCCAGGGTGTACACTGTTCAAAGCCAACAGTTAGCTTACAATCCTGAAAATATTCTTGTATGAAACCACACACTCATTATAAAACTGACTACTTGCTCACCTAGTCACTAGCACCAATAGACAGTTGGAAAGTCACAGTCATCCCTCTGTTTTCAGACTTCTTGAATTCTTTGCTACTAAAAATCTTTATGCATAGATCTTAATATGAAACATACAAGGTGGCATCACTGGTATTTTGCCAATGTATATTTGTGCAGGAATTTGAACATCATGCACAATTATACACGATGCAACCTGTGACCATATTTTCAGTATATAATCTCTGATGCAACACATTTTCCCACACAGAGCTGCAGAATCATACCCTCAACTTTTCAATGCCCCACAGCATGCAGTTTATCTTAAAATGACCTAGTTGACTGTCAGTTATAAAAAGACCATAATTAATATAGACATCGAATGATAGTATCAATCAAACACATTAAAACCAGTTTTAAAAAAGCAAAAATTTCAAATACATCACAAACACTGAAGTAAAACAAGAGCATTCTCCACAAGTTGTCTGAGTTAATACTTTTAAAAGCACATAATAAATCTTGTGGGTTTCAACAGGTCTATTGTTATTGGGTCATGGGAAAAGGTTTCAAAATTGTTGGAAAGAATTCCTACCTATCCCCCTCTTTTCTGCATAGTAAAACACATCCCAAGGTTTTGAGAGGGTGTATAGCTGTAGAAAGTCACAATACCTATATTGCAATTATGTCATTACCTCATGTCCCTAACTTTGTATATGCTTATCCTTGTTTTTATTGATTAAAGCATCATGTGTTCTTGTTTTTTGATAACATTACAATTTGTGAACATTTACATTTATCATATAAATATAGTTAAAGACAAAGTGTCCAAAGTATTCAGTATGCTGTGCATCTTTGGAAGCAATAGACATGCTCTCTGCATCACCTGTCCCAAATGCGAAATCTACACCGCTGTTGAGAGCACTTCAGTCACTCACGAGACGAGGGGTGTAAGAGAAGGATACATACGTAATATTGTACGATATGCCCATCCTGCTATAATCCTAGTTCTGGGGGATTATAAATTCTGATTTTTAAAACATAAAAAATGAACAAAATACTGATTAAACGAACACACAAGATCATGTACACTAGGGACGTACAGACTGGTATCTTGCCCTTTTTCTCGACTAACAGCTGGACACTTTAGCACGCGCAACAGAGGCAGAGGACACGTCCAGAGAACGAAATGATTCACCCCTACGCAAATCAGAATAGAATCGCCCAGTCGAGCTTCCGGTGTACGTTTCCCACATGTTTGAAAGGAAGTAAACAACGAGGGTGTCAGCTCATTTGAATTAAAAATGCCGGTAGCAGAAGATGATTCAAGGAACGACATTTTCTTTGTAAGAGTCTCTATTCGTAGTTCTGAACAATTCTTTATGTGAACATTGTCTGATTATCTCTACCAAGTGTATGAAACGCAGGTTGTCATACACTGAACTATCATACACTTTAACACTTGTCATTGTCAAACAGTAACATATTTCATGTTTCATGTTCTTCATTGGTTGCTAAATGTACTTGATAATGAATAGTTGTATCACTTGTGTCAATTTCTTGGATCTATTGCTTTTTCTCAACATCCTAATTTTGTATCAAACCATAAATTATTTATAAACTGCAACATGAACACACGGCCTGATAATAGAGGGTCCCATGATATTTCTCATTGACAAATAAAACATTATGTTAAAATAAGTATATTTGCAGGACAACTAAATGATATACACAATACCTTAATCAGTGTTAATATCCCAGAAATATTACCATAGTTGACAACCAACATTCACTCCCTCACATTTGATGTCGTGTAGGAAGATGATGATCTACCATATGAGGAAGATATTCTGAGGAACCCATTCTCTGTGAAATGTTGGCTCCGCTACTTAGAGCACAAAAAGGAGGCATCCCGGGAGGTGGTCAACATGATATATGAGCGGGCGCTCAAGGAGCTGCCAGGGAGGTATGGCTTTGTAGACGATAGCAGGCAGATTGTTATACATAGTGACATGGGTATACATGATTTATTACCATAATTATCTCTATGATGTCTTTGAAGGGATGCACAGAAATAAACACAAGAGTATTTTTTATTGATGACAGCTTCTTTGTTGTGAAGGGTAACGTTTCTCAATATATTCTTACCTCTTCATCAAGTGAATGCAGATCAATAAAGAAGTTGTCATCCATAAAAACTCTTATCTCTATACTCACTGAACATTATACCATTTACTCCATGTCAAGTGGTTGGATGGTTCAGATTGTTGAAAATGTCAAAAGATGGTACTTGTTGTTTCCTTGTCTTGCTTTTGGTATTTAGGGTTTAAAGGAAACCTTTGCCAGCTCAGAATCAGAAAACAGTGTCTGAGTAAAGTATTTATATCAAACTTCATTCACATATTTATTTGTACTATGCTATGAACATTGATAAAACAGGTGAAAAGAAGTGTCTGTTTGATATTTCAAGGTTTTATTTCCAGAGCACATGCAACAGAAGGTTCCAGAGGCTGCCATCTTATTTTCCTCAAAACATAAACTTATGTTAAAATTAGGAATGCTAAGCTGAAAAACAATAACGAAACAACATTAGCTATTCTTCTTAACAACAGGCATTAGACCAGACTAATCACAAACTGAAAACTGTACATATTTATAATTGTTTACAGCTATAAACTCTGGTATAACTATTTAAAACTGAGGAGGACTCAAGTACGAGGCCGGTGTGTCACTGACCCGTCATATGAGGATGCAAATAGTGCCTTTGAAAGGGCTCTGGTCTTCATGCACAAGGTAAGATACTGAGTATAGCTCTTGTGAAAATTTGTTCACTCTTATCATATATCTGTTTCTGCTGGCTTGAAAGGTCATTGAATATAGATTGTGTTGTGAAAATGATGAATGTGCCTGGAAGATATTTTGAATTTTGTTTTTCCAGTCCCCATTTGAGTAAATTCCAAGTTCACATTATCATAAGAGAAGAAGTGAGATTAATGTATTAATAAGAAGACATGAAAAATTGTTTGAAGTAGAAGGTAGAGAAAAAATAATGGCACATCTATGGTGAGATGGGGTTCCACCAGATATGACAAAACAGTTAGAAGACCAAACTCTTCCATATCCCTTTTCACTTTCCCTTTCAATTTTGAAACTGGAGTCCCCCTCACGAACTCTATGTAGTGCTCAGTTGCTGTCCATAATGCAGTTATATTTGGTTTTATCTCAAGTATATGATGTTATTGACATGGACTTTTCTCTACTGTATGTGTGATGTGTTTGGGCAGGTGTCATGTGTTTGCATTTTCTTCTCAGATGCCCCGAATCTGGTTAGACTATTGCCAGTTCCTCATCGACCAGGGGAAGATCACACGATCCCGTCGCACGCTGGACCGTGCACTCCGGGCCCTGCCTATAACCCAACACAACAGAATATGGCCTCTTTACCTCAAGTTTGTCCGCATGTATGAACTGCCCGAGACTGCCGTCAGAGTCTACAGAAGACATCTTAAGGTAATACATCAGAGTGAGTGAGTGAGTTTAGTTTTACGCTGCACTCAGCAATATTCCAGCTATATGGCAGCGGTCTGTAAATAACCAAGTCTGGACCAGACAATCCAGTGGTCAACAGCATGAGCATCGATCTGCACAAATGGGAACTGATGAGGTGTCAGACAAGTCAGCAAGCCTGACCACCCGATCCCGTTAGTTGCCTCTTATGACAAGCACAGACGCCTTTTATGGCAAAATACATCAGAAACTCTGGAATACCCATTCCTCAAATGGTCTCAGAGTCAAGATCATAACTGCTGCATTTTTACACAACTAACGACAATAACTCTGTCACGATTTACTTGACATTTGCTTCGAACTGTATCATGATTAGCGTGTGATCAATAACAATATGAAAGTCTTTGGTGAAAAATAATTTGCGTTTTACTTTTGTAAGTAAGGCCCATGCTTTGTAAATATGGTTATCCTAGAGACCTTATAATATATCTATATATGTGGTCTCTGGTTATCACCCTTTGGTAACCATATTTACTACTCGCTATTTGTAATTATGGTACCCTTTGTCTTCGGCCAGCTTCAGAAGGAGAACACAGAACAGTACATAGAGTACTTGAAGACGATTGGCTGGCTGGATGAAGCTGCAATAAGACTGGCAGATATTATCAATGATGAAACATTTGTTTCAAGGGAAGGAAAATCAAAACATCAGGTGAGAAGACAAATGAGATGGGAAAGTCTTTTTGTTAGAGGGCCTAAGTATGATGCTTTTTAACCATGTAAAGTGATGTTGGTAGACTCATCAAACTGTCTCAGTTCTGTTTAAAGCATGGCATCAGTTTTACAGTGTGCTTTATGACAATTGTCAAAACGCAATTCTATCATCTCATTACTATTGAAATATCCCTATAATTTCTCATCAATGAAGTATCGTGTGGATTTGCTCGCTATGTGGTATCATGTAGACTTGCCATCAATGAAGTATCATTTTACTTCAGTGAAGTATCCCTTACATTTGCCATCAATGAAGTATCCCTATAATTTCTCATCAATGAAGTATCGTGTGGATTTGCTCGCTATGTGGTATCATGTAGACTTGCCATCAATGAAGTATCATTTTACATCAGTGAAGTATCCTTTACATTTGCTATCAATGAAATATCCCTTACATTTGCCATCAATGAAGTATCCCTATAATTTCTCATCAATGAAGTATCGTGTGGATTTGCTCGCTATGTGGTATCATGTAGATTTGCCACTGATGAGATATCCCTTACATTTGCCATCAATGAAGTATCCCTATAATTTCTCATCAATGAAGTATCGTGTGGATTTGCTCGCTATGTGGTATCATGTAGATTTGCCACTGATGAGATATCCCTTACATTTGCCATCAATGAAGTATCCCTATAATTTCTCATCAATGAAGTATCGTGTGGATTTGCTCGCTATGTGGTATCATGTAGATTTGCCACTGATGAGATATCCCTTACATTTGCCATCAATGAAGTATCCCTATAATTTCTCATCAATGAAGTATCGTGTGGATTTGCTCGCTATGTGGTATCATGTAGACTTGCCATCAATGAAGTATCATTTTACTTCAGTGAAGTATCCCTTACATTTGCCATCAATGAAATATCCCTTACATTTGCCATCAATGAAGTATCGTGTGGATTTGCTCGCTATGTGGTATCATGTAGACTTGCCATCAATGAAGTATCATTTTACTTCAGTGAAGTATCCCTTACATTTGCCATCAATGAGATATCCCTTACATTTGCCATCAATGAAATATCCCTTACATTTGCCATCAATGAAGTATCCCTATAATTTCTCATCAATGAAGTATCGTGTGGATTTGCTCGCTATGTGGTATCATGTAGACTTGCCATCAATGAAGTATCATTTTACATCAGTGAAGTATCCCTTACATTTGCCATCAATGAAGTATCCCTATAATTTCTCATCAATGAAGTATCGTGTGGATTTGCTCGCAATGTGGTATCATGTAGACTTGCCATCAATGAAGTATCATTTTACATCAGTGAAGTATCCCTTACATTTGCCATCAATGAAGTATCCCTATAATTTCTCATCAATGAAGTATCGTGTGGATTTGCTCGCTATGTGGTATCATGTAGACTTGCCATCAATGAAGTATCATTTTACATCAGTGAAGTATCCCTTACATTTGCCATCAATGAAGTATCCCTATAATTTCTCATCAATGAAGTATCGTGTGGATTTGCTCGCTATGTGGTATCATGTAGATTTGCCACTGATGAGATATCCCTTACATTTGCCATCAATGAAATATCCCTTACATTTGCCATCAATGAAGTATCCCTATAATTTCTCATCAATGAAGTATCGTGTGGATTTGCTCACAATGTGGTATCATGTAGACTTGCCATCAATGAAGTATCATTTTACATCAGTGAAGTATCCTTTACATTTGCTATCAATGAAATATCCCTTACATTTGCCATCAATGAAGTATCCCTATAATTTCTCATCAATGAAGTATCGTGTGGATTTGCTCGCTATGTGGTATCATGTAGATTTGCCACTGATGAGATATCCCTTACATTTGCCATCAATGAAGTATCCCTATAATTTCTCATCAATGAAGTATCGTGTGGATTTGCTCGCTATGTGGTATCATGTAGATTTGCCACTGATGAGATATCCCTTACATTTGCCATCAATGAAGTATCCCTATAATTTCTCATCAATGAAGTATCGTGTGGATTTGCTCGCTATGTGGTATCATGTAGACTTGCCATCAATGAAGTATCATTTTACTTCAGTGAAGTATCCCTTACATTTGCCATCAATGAAATATCCCTTACATTTGCCATCAATGAAGTATCGTGTGGATTTGCTCGCTATGTGGTATCATGTAGACTTGCCATCAATGAAGTATCATTTTACTTCAGTGAAGTATCCCTTACATTTGCCATCAATGAGATATCCCTTACATTTGCCATCAATGAAATATCCCTTACATTTGCCATCAATGAAGTATCCCTATAATTTCTCATCAATGAAGTATCGTGTGGATTTGCTCGCTATGTGGTATCATGTAGACTTGCCATCAATGAAGTATCATTTTACATCAGTGAAGTATCCCTTACATTTGCCATCAATGAAGTATCCCTATAATTTCTCATCAATGAAGTATCGTGTGGATTTGCTCGCAATGTGGTATCATGTAGACTTGCCATCAATGAAGTATCATTTTACATCAGTGAAGTATCCCTTACATTTGCCATCAATGAAGTATCCCTATAATTTCTCATCAATGAAGTATCGTGTGGATTTGCTCGCTATGTGGTATCATGTAGACTTGCCATCAATGAAGTATCATTTTACATCAGTGAAGTATCCCTTACATTTGCCATCAATGAAGTATCCCTATAATTTCTCATCAATGAAGTATCGTGTGGATTTGCTCGCTATGTGGTATCATGTAGATTTGCCACTGATGAGATATCCCTTACATTTGCCATCAATGAAATATCCCTTACATTTGCCATCAATGAAGTATCCCTATAATTTCTCATCAATGAAGTATCGTGTGGATTTGCTCACAATGTGGTATCATGTAGACTTGCCATCAATGAAGTATCATTTTACATCAGTGAAGTATCCTTTACATTTGCTATCAATGAAATATCCCTTACATTTGCCATCAATGAAGTATCCCTATAATTTCTCATCAATGAAGTATCGTGTGGATTTGCTCGCTATGTGGTATCATGTAGATTTGCCACTGATGAGATATCCCTTACATTTGCCATCAATGAAGTATCCCTATAATTTCTCATCAATGAAGTATCGTGTGGATTTGCTCGCTATGTGGTATCATGTAGATTTGCCACTGATGAGATATCCCTTACATTTGCCATCAATGAAGTATCCCTATAATTTCTCATCAATGAAGTATCGTGTGGATTTGCTCGCTATGTGGTATCATGTAGACTTGCCATCAATGAAGTATCATTTTACATCAGTGAAGTATCCTTTACATTTGCCATCAATGAAATATCCCTTACATTTGCCATCAATGAAGTATCCCTATAATTTCTCATCAATGAAGTATCGTGTGGATTTGCTCGCTATGTGGTATCATGTAGATTTGCCACTGATGAGATATCCCTTACATTTGCCATCAATGAAGTATCCCTATAATTTCTCATCAATGAAGTATCGTGTGGATTTGCTCGCTATGTGGTATCATGTAGACTTGCCATCAATGAAGTATCATTTTACATCAGTGAAGTATCCCTTACATTTGCCATCAATGAAATATCCCTTACATTTGCCATCAATGAAGTATCCCAATAATTTCTCATCAATGAAGTATCGTGTGGATTTGCTCGCTATGTGGTATCATGTAGACTTGCCATCAATGAAGTATCATTTTACTTCAGTGAAGTATCCTTTACATTTGCCATCAATGAAGTATCCCTATAATTTCTCATCAATGAAGTATCGTGTGGATTTGCTCGCAATGTGGTATCATGTAGACTTGCCATCAATGAAGTATCATTTTACATCAGTGAAGTATCCCTTACATTTGCCATCAATGAAATATCCCTTACATTTGCCATCAATGAAGTATCCCTATAATTTCTCATCAATGAAGTATCGTGTGGATTTGCTCGCTATGTGGTATCATGTAGACTTGCCATCAATGAAGTATCATTTTACTTCAGTGAAGTATCCCTTACATTTGCCATCAATGAAGTATCCCTATAATTTCTCATCAATGAAGTATCGTGTGGATTTGCTCGCTATGTGGTATCATGTAGACTTGCCATCAATGAAGTATCATTTTACTTCAGTGAAGTATCCCTTACATTTGCCATCAATGAAGTATCCCTTACATTTGCCATCAATGAAATATCCCTTACATTTGCCATCAATGAAGTATCCCTATAATTTCTCATCAATGAAGTATCGTGTGGATTTGCTCGCTATGTGGTATCATGTAGACTTGCCATCAATGAAGTATCATTTTACTTCAGTGAAGTATCCCTTACATTTGCCATCAATGAAGTATCCCTATAATTTCTCATCAATGAAGTATCGTGTGGATTTGCTCGCTATGTGGTATCATGTAGACTTGCCATCAATGAAGTATCATTTTACATCAGTGAAGTATCCCTTACATTTGCCATCAATGAAATATCCCTTACATTTGCCATCAATGAAGTATCCCTATAATTTCTCATCAATGAAGTATCGTGTGGATTTGCTCGCTATGTGGTATCATGTAGACTTGCCATCAATGAAGTATCATTTTACATCAGTGAAGTATCCCTTACATTTGCCATCAATGAAGTATCCCTATAATTTCTCATCAATGAAGTATCGTGTGGATTTGCTCGCTATGTGGTATCATGTAGACTTGCCATCAATGAAGTATCATTTTACATCAGTGAAGTATCCCTTACATTTGCCATCAATGAAATATCCCTTACATTTGCCATCAATGAAGTATCCCTATAATTTCTCATCAATGAAGTATCGTGTGGATTTGCTCGCTATGTGGTATCATGTAGACTTGCCATCAATGAAGTATCATTTTACTTCAGTGAAGTATCCCTTACATTTGCCATCAATGAAATATCCCTTACATTTGCCATCAATGAAGTATCCCTATAATTTCTCATCAATGAAGTATCGTGTGGATTTGCTCGCTATGTGGTATCATGTAGATTTGCCACTGATGAGATATCCCTTACATTTGCTATCAATGAAGTATCCCTTACATTTTCCACCAATGGAGAATCCATTACACTTGCTGTCAATGAAGTATCCCTTACTTTTACCAACAGTTGTGGAATGAGCTTTGTGAGCTGATTGCCAAGAACCCAGACAAGGTGACATCACTGAAGATTGAGCCAATCATCCGCCAGGGTTTGAAGCGTTATACTGACCAGATCGGTGTTCTGTGGAACTCACTGGCCAACTACTACATCCGAGGCCGTCACTTTGAGAGGGTAAGGTTTCATCATTGTCAGATAAATAGAAGAAACTTCTACTTCATTCAGTAAACAGTATGATTCACCTGCATCTGAGGGTTGTTACATCACAAGGATGAGTTGTAGAAACATGAAATTGAATTTATGGAGTTTATTAAGCAGTTAAGACTAAACTACAATGACTAGAGGTATTGATACAGAGTAATATTGTGAAAGACCTGGGGAAATGGCTGCGTTATGACGAAACAGTGATGGTTAGAGGAATAAATGTAAAGTATCTCATTTCAAAGAGATTCTTCTGCTTTGAGAAAGAAAGGAAGGCTGGAACATGATTTGGTACATTTATCCAGCTTGAGTAATCATACACAAATCTTATAAAGGATTGAATAGTCGAGCACTGCTCATGCACCTGTACTTTTTCCCAGGCGAGAGATATCTACGAGGAAGCTATTCAGACAGTGATCACTGTCCGTGACTTCACACAGGTGTTTGATGAATATGCCAAGTTTGAGAAGAGCATGATCGCAGCCAAGATGGAAGCTATGGAGGAGGCTGGGGCTTCTGATGAAGGTCAGGGTCATGTGATTGTAACTGTACTTTGTTCTTGTATTGGTTTTCTGTATCATGTGAGTGTTAAAGTATACAGTGTCTTGTGATAGGTAGTTGTAATTGAAACTGATACTGAAAACTGATTGAATGTTTAGATGACCTTGACCTTGAGTTACGGCTTGCAAGGCTAGAGAGTCTTATGGATCGTCGCCCACTTCTTCTCAATAGGTAAGTGTGTACAATTGACATATCAATGGACAGTAAAAGCAGTTTGAAAAATGTGATTTTTACTAAAAAAATAACTGTATATTTGAAAAACATGATTTTTACTCAAGAAATAACTGTATATTCAGTTTAGAGCACAAGATTTATGCCAAACATTGCTGGTTAAATGCAGAAC
The DNA here is from genome assembly GCF_037392515.1 of Haliotis asinina. Classification (NCBI taxonomy): domain Eukaryota; kingdom Metazoa; phylum Mollusca; class Gastropoda; order Lepetellida; family Haliotidae; genus Haliotis; species Haliotis asinina. The sequence continues at coordinate 14,894,760 of NC_090281.1, read as the reverse complement.
ATTTGATTATAAACAGATGAGGTAGACAGAAGTAATATCAATAAAGATTAATTTCAGAGCAAATTAATGATTTCATGACCCTAAAGATAACATTTTTAATCGAAACCAGAATGTTTCTAGCCTGTTTATTTTATGTTTATGTTTTTCTTCTGACAGCGTCCTTCTCAGACAGAATCCCCACAATGTCCATGAGTGGCACAAACGTGTCAAGTTGTTTGAAGGGAAACCAAGAGAGGTAGGTTGAAATGGGCACAAAAGATGAAATTTCTCCTTATCCTGACTCATGGCAAAGGCAATTAAGCATGAGTCAGGATAAGTATAAAATATCAGTTTGATTAAGAAAATTACATATTTTTCCTTATCCTGACTCAGCCATAATTACTTTCGCCAGGAGTCAGGATAAGTATAAAATAACAATTTTATTCAGAAAATTACATTTTTCCAAGGCGAGCCAAAGTACCTTTACAACCTCCACCTAAAACATGTCTGATTCTTCTGTGGAGTATTGTCAAGTGTGTATTTAACCTGATTTGTCTGGCTGTCCTGAAAGGCATTGAACAGTGAATTTAATGTGTCTGGCTCTAGTTAATATTGAACAGTGAATGAGATATGTCTGGTTGTCATGTATTGAATAATGAAACCTGATGTGACAGATCATCAACACATACACAGAGGCAGTTCAGACAGTCGACCCACAGTTGGCATCTGGCAAGCCACACACACTGTGGGTAGAGTTTGCCAAGTTCTACGAGAATGCCAAGCAAATAGAGGATGTAAGTATACACTGATTTGAACTGCTTTAAAGTTCCTAGCTGGGTAACTGACCCTGTTACTAAGATCTACTGTGTTTGTTTTACTTAAGCCCTATCGAAAACTTTACATGCACATATATGATGATCAGTGTAACCAGTACCATGCCAGGCAGAATCTACTCACTTGCTTGATGCATATGGTGTATCCCAGCTGTATCTGTCAATCTCTGAATCATCTCCTCCAGATTCTGTCATTTCCAGACAGATGGGTAGCCAAGTTGTCAAAGTGATCGCTTGTCATGCTGAGGGCAAATTTCCCTCATAGATACAATGTGTGAAGCTCATCTTTGCTGTTCCCCCACCTTGATGTTGCTAGAATATCTAGAATATTGCTAAAGGCAGCTTAGACCTCACTCACTCACTCACTGATATAGCTTGTATATTGCTAAAAACAGAGTAAAACAAGAAAATCCCTGTTCACCTTTATGTAGGTGTCTGTCATATTCGATGTCTATTCAGGCTAGAGTGATCTTTGAGAAGGCTGTGAAGGTGCCTTACAAACATGTGGATGACCTCGCCTCTGTGTACTGTGAGTGGTCAGAGATGGAGATCAGACATGAGTAAGTTAGTAGATGCTCAACAATGTGTTAAGTTTCTGAAGTTCAAATCACATATGATTAGTTACCTCTTTTGATTCAAACTGGAGAAATGTTTCAACAGTTGCTTTGTTATTTACTTAAAACTTCTGTTAAGGGATTTATAGTCTTAAACATTTTACAGTTCAATAGAACTGACTATTTAACAGTCTGAGTTATTTCCTCCAGGTCACAATTAAAAAAAGGGCCACTTGAGAGACATTCCATTTTAATCTTTCTTCTTTTTGTGAAAGTCTTGATGTGAAAATTGTTGATACAGTGAAAAGCAATATTTATTAATTCTTTCTCATTCTTGTGAAAGAGCAAACTGTAACAAAGAGGTTAATCTATAAGTGGAATGTTTTCTTTCAGAAATAATGATGAAGCTCTAAAACTGATGCAGAAAGCAACAATGCCACCACCAAGGAAGGTTGCTTATCATGATGAGGTCAGTCACATCACATGCTAAATTTCATTACATTGCGAGCATGTATCGAGTATGGACATACAGATGTACCTGTTGGTACAAACCACAGTTGATCCACACACGTAGTATTCTTGTTGTTTTAATTTTGGCTAGCATTTCGTACACTCGCCAGCAGCTGAAGGGATGATGTAAATCTAGCTAGGGTACATGCAGGTAGCAAAGGTACTGTAAGTCCACATGGTCCCTAGTGTGGTGATCGACCGTCTGTTGTTGGCGATCTATAGACTGTTTTTATATTGTATTGTCTAAATAGTGATATTGGTTTTAACTTTTCTTGCTGGTTTTAATTAAACTTGTGATATTCTAGTTGTTTTACTATCCTTCATTGACAGATTTTTAGAATGTGCATATATTTCATTTAAGTATTCAATTAAGTGTACTCGTCATGATATGGCTGAGATATTGCCGATGTGACGTTAAACATTAACTCACTCACCCACACACTCTATCATCCAGTGTCTTTCGTTGTCACTGTGTCACATTCTATTCTGATAGTAATCAAGATCATATGTCTGCCATAGTATATTCTTCATATCAATCTCTAATCAGCAGGGTTGACTGCATCGATGTTATTGGTATCATGTCATTTGAAAACAAAGCTTCCTAAGCTAAATTGTCCAGGGAAATTGTCAAGATAAAGTGGACACATTATATCTTGACAAAGATTGTGTTGTGTCGAACTGAGGGGATGGTGACTGTGAATTATGTTTGTCTACAGACAGAGACAGTGCAGTCAAGAGTCCACAAGTCTTTGAAAGTGTGGTCCTTGTACGCAGACTTGGAGGAAAGCTTTGGTACTTTCAAGGTAAGGCTGAGATATGAAGCAGTTTAGTTTTATGCAAAGTGTGCCTGCTTTTTTCATGTTTATGTCTCTACAGCACTGTAAGATGCTGTATTGTAATTGAAGAGCAGTATGTTACCTCTGGCTTACCATTCTCTTCCCACAGAGGTTACTTGTCATATCTTCCTACCTAACCTCTGTTCTAATACGACCCTATCATGGTCACACACACAAGGTGCGAGTGTTCAAAACTCATGATTGGAGGCAATCAGATTTAGTTGTGCAATCAGCAACCTTGTTTCAAAAGTGATCATTCACAAGATCTTGGTAATTTCCGGATTCATCGTGAACACTAGAACCTCTAACCGAGCGCGATACTCAAATGTTTCTTCTAGACAGAACTCGGCCATGTTGTATTTGTTTCTCCTCATTGCTTGCATTTGTCAAGTTGAATCTAGATTGATGTAATACGTGTTCTGATTGGACAGAAAAAAGGGAGATAAATCTGCTGCCAGTTTTTGCCGCTGGGGGATTTTATGAGAACCGCGAATTATGGCCGTATTAGAACAGAGGTTCGTAGGAAGATATGACAAGTAACCTCTGTGGGAAGAGAATGCTGGCTTACCTGCACCTAACATAACTACGGCAATGGGAACACAGTGATGAAATAGTTCCCCAGCAATCTTTGGTAGTGATTAGTGTGATTAGTCCTGGTTAATTAGGGAGGTGAGACAGCCTAGTGGTTATAGCGTTTGCTCATCATGCTGACCCAGGTTCTGTTCCCCTCATGGGTACAATGTGTGAAGCCCATTTCTGGTGTCTCCCATGGTGATATTGCAGGAATATTGCTAAAAGCTGTGTAAAACTCAACACACTGACACACTGGTTGATGAAGCCATGTCAAACCATTCACTTTAGGTGATGTGTAGATGATGAGCATAATATCTTGGCAGGACTCACTTATACACAAAATTCTGATGTAAACTGTAAATTATAAACTAACAATAACTGTTTTCAGTCATGTAAAGCTGTATACGATCGCATCATCGATCTACTGTAAATTATAAACTCACAATAACTGTTTTCAGTCATGTAAAGCTGTATACGATCGTATCATCGATCTACGGATTGCAACCCCACAGATCATAATCAACTATGGCATGTTCCTGGAGGAGAATAATTACTTTGAGGAGGCTTTCAAGGTGAGGCATAGAGCAGGACACTGATTTGTTTATTCCCTGCAGCCATGGCATCACACATCCCAAAGTTTCTTATAAGTACTACAGTCAGTCATGAGATAAGACAGTTATACTGAGATGTAGGTATAGCTCCCCAGCTGTGTTTAGAGTGAGCTCCCTTCGCAGCTGGAACCACTGATAATGTGGTTACTTCCTTCTTATTGACTCCTTATTCTTTTGTTATGCAGGCCTATGAGAAGGGAATTGCTTTGTTCAAATGGCCGAATGTGTATGACATATGGAATACCTATCTCACCAAGTTCATCGACAGATACGTGAGTAATGTGCATGTGAATATCATCAGTCATATGCTGAGCTAAACACATCAGTCATGCGAGCTAAGCACATCAGTCATGCTCTGAGTTAAGACTGTTGTGGCACAGTCTGTTGAGGCTGTCGTCAAGCATTACTTAAAGGTTTGTTTTCAGTCACATGCTGATACTGTTTATCAGAGGTGATACTATTTTTTCCATCCTGGACGTTGTAAACCAGGACCTAGATTTTCGAAGCTCCCTTACCACGTAGATAGTTGTAAGTGCTATATATTAACGTTTACTTAGGACTATTTTTGTGCTAAGAGAGCTTTAGTTCTTTATAGTTATCTTTTATCAGATGCCGAGATATCAGTTGCCATTTTTGAGGGTGCATATTTCAGGGAGGCAAGAAATTAGAGAGGGCAAGGGACCTGTTTGAGCAGTGTCTGGAAAAATGTCCTGAGAAGTTTGCCAAAGGTGAGGAGAAACTCGGTTTTTAAATGTAAACATTGTTACAGTCTGTTCCAAGTCTGTGGTAGATGTTAACATTTTACTTTATTACCCAAGTTTGTCGCAGATGTTAAGATTGTTACTCTGTGTCCCAAATCTGTGGTAAATGTTAACATTTTTCTATATTACCCAAGCCTGTGGCTGATGTTAACATTGTTACCCTATGTCCTAAGTCTGTTGTAGATGTTAACATTGTTACCCTATGTCCTAAGTCTGTTGTAGATGTTAACATTGTAACCCTATGTCCTAAGTCTGTTGTAGATGTTAACATTGTTACCCTATGTCCTAAGTCTGTTGTAGATGTTAACATTGTTACCCTATGTCCTAAGTCTGTTGTAGATGTTAACATTGTTACCCTATGTCCTAAGTCTGTTGTAGATGTTAACATTGTTACCCTATGTCCTAAGTCTGTTGTAGATGTTAACATTGTTTCCCTATGTCCTAAGTCTGTTGTAGATGTTAACATTGTTTCTCTTTGTCCTAAGTCTGTTGTAGATGTTAACATTGTTTCTCTTTGTCCTAGCACTGTATTTGTTGTACGCACGTCTGGAAGAGGAACATGGACTGGCACGCCACGCCATGGCTGTGTATGAGAGAGCCACTAATGCTGTACTGCCAGAGGAACAATATGAAGTATGTAGATATTTTTCATGACATGGAGTAAGTGGGCTTAGTGTTGAGACTTTTCATGTTGTTACCATTCAACAGAGTGGTCAAATTTTCAAGTATATTTTTTGATTATGAAATAAGCTTGTTAGTTACAGTTTCAGCAAGTCACAACAATTTATGGTCTGTTTTTTATCATAATAATACTTGGATATGTTTTCTGCCCTCACAGTGATTACTTTTGTCAAGTCTTGTTTACAAGTTCCACCAATGTCATATAGGTGATGTGGTGTTCCTTTCTCTACTGACAGTGGAGCTAGACAGTGATGTGGTTTCACGTTTGTATTACAGATGTTCAATGTGTACATCAAGCAGGCTGCTGAGATCTATGGTGTCACACACACAAGGTCCATCTATGAGAAGGCCATCGAGGTGCTGCCCAATGATGAAGCCAGGTTAGTGCTTGCATCCATGCCACTGTCCAACATGATCACTCTTGACAACACCAGTTTGATTCAATATTGGTCACTGTGACTTTAAGCAGTACTCACTTATTCAGGGATTGCAATTTACTGCGATTCTGCAGATTTAAATACAAATCACTCGATCCTGGCCCCCCAGACCCCTAGCTCATTTTACTGCTGGAATCACTTTCACCTGTTACCGTCCCTGCTTACTGCTTACCTTATCTGTGCCAAGATAATGTACTGATTGTGATTATCCCTTGCCTTGTGTTCAAGTAGAAGAAGTGCATCTCTTTAGGTTTTCTTCCCTTATTTTCATAGCATGCGGTTCAAAGTGGCAATCGGACCCACACACTTTCTATGCTGTTGTAGAGACCTGTTAAGACATGGAACAAGTTAGAAAGAGTATTTTGTCAGCCAAAACTTGGAACCCATCATCTAATACTTCTTTGTGTCATTTCCAGAGAGATGAGTCTGAGGTTTGCTGACTTGGAGAGAAAGTTGGGAGAGATTGACCGAGCACGAGCTATCTACGCTCACTGTTCACAGATCTGTGACCCAAGAGTAAGTCATTGTTACAATGTATGTGCCCCAGATTGAGAGTGTGCTGAATAGCCCTTGACAGGTGCATAGCTTGCAATACATCAGTGTGTGGCCTGAACTTGCAAGCAGCATCAGCTAATTTTTCATGGTTCTTGTATATTTCAAATTGTTATTGATATCAGATGTTAAGGAGTTTAGATTGTATCTCTCTCCCTGTTGTTAGGTAGCACCATCATTTTGGGCAACATGGAAGGAGTTCGAGATCAAACATGGCAATGAGGACACTGTTAGAGAAATGCTGAGGATCAAACGCAGCGTTCAGGCAATCTACAACACACAGGTGAGATATGGCCCATATGCAACACACAGATAAGACATAGGTCACATACAAGATGCAGAAGAGGTATAGGTCATATACAACACTCAGGTGAGATATAGGTCATGTACAACACTCAGGTGAGATATAGGTCATGTACAACATGCAGGTGAGATATAGGTCATATACATCACAGGAGAGATATAGGTCACATACAACACACAGGTGAGATACAGGTCATATACACCACAGGTGAGATTAAGGTCACATACAACACACAGGTGAGATATAAGTCATATACAACATGCAGGTGAGATATAGGTCATGTACAACATGCAGGTGAGATATAGGTCATGTACAACTTGCAGGTGAGATATAGGTCATGTACACCACAGGTGAGATATAGGTCACATACAACACACAGGTGAGATACAGGTCATATACACCACAGGTGAGATTATGGTCACATATAACACACAGGTGAGATATAGGTCATGTACAACATGCAGATGAGATATAGGCCATATATAACATGCAGGTGAGATATAGGTCATGTACAACATGCAGGTGAGATATAGGTCATATGAGTGAGTGAGTGAGTTTAGTTTTACGCCGCACACAGCAATATTACAGCTATATGGCGGCGGTCTGTAAATAATCAAGTCTGGACCAGACAGTCCAGTGATCAACAACATGAGCATCGATCTGCGCAATTGGGAACCGATGACATGTGTCAGCCAAGTCAGCGAGCCTGACCACCCGATCCCGTTAGTCGCCTGTTACGACAAGCTGAGTCGCCTTTTATGGCAAGCATGGGTTGCTGAAGGCCTATTCTACCCCGGGACCTTCACGGGTCTATAGGTCATATATAAAATGCAGGTGAGATAGAGGTTATATACAACATGCAGGTGAGATATAGGTCATATATAACATGCAGGTGAGATAGAGGTCATATACAACACACAGATGAGACATAGGTCATAAGTTTATACAACATGCAGTTGAGATGAAGATCATATACAACACAGGTGAGATTAAGGTCACATACAACACACAGGTGAGATATACACAACATAGAACTCATATTCCCTACACAATATTTTATGTAAGCCACATATTTCACACAGGTGATGAAAGATGTAAAAAATGTGTGGATCAGATATGATCATTGTTTACACGCACAAGAACACTGCCAACCAGCTTATAACAATGTTGTGTTGTGTCCCAGGTGAACTTCATGTCATCCCAGATGCTGGCTGCTGCAGCCAAGGGAGATGCCCCAGCAGCAGCAGGTGGAGTTGTAGAGCCTAACGAGATGCAGAAACTTGAAGAGAAGGCACGGCAGCTGGCAGAGGAGGCGGTGCGAGACCAGCCTCAGCAGCCTGACAAGAAACTACTGTTTGTCAGGTACACTGTGTTTCATCCTCATGTGGTGGATGTGTTGCTGTGCTTGTAAAGATCAGGTTTAGACAGGTGTTCAGCACCCTTGTTTGATGTGAGAGGGACTCCCGATATCCTGTGGTCAGTGGTCAGGCTCACAGACTGGTTCGAGCATGTCATCATACACCAGTGCCATGGATCAATGCTCATGATGTCAATCACTCTAGTGTCTGATCAAGCCTAGGTTATGAACAGAGAGGTGTGACATATTGAAGTAGCAAGAAAATAGTAGAGTGTGTTGAAAAACGTGAAAGAAACAAATTATTCATGTTAGCTCCTGACTTAGTCATTTACAGGTGTCCTCAAAATTCAGTTCCAACTTGTACTGCTTTGTTTTGTTGATGAATCGCAACATGCCGTTTCAGTTAATCCATTTGCTTGTGTGATAATGTGAAGCCATTGTAATGGCCTGTGTGGAGAAACTGTTGAAAAAGAGATTGGATATTTATGACTCTGTGTATTCAGGAGCTCGACCACAGCCGACGATATTGGCGAGATGGTGAAGACCGTCAACCCCGACGAGATCAACATCGATTCTGACTTCTCTAGTGATGATGATGAGGAAGTGGAGGGTAAGTCAGCCATTGATCATGAAGATAAAACACCACCTCTTGGTCTGATCCCAGAAGGGTGGTGGGGTAAGCTTGTGGTTAAAGCATTGGCTTGTCATGCCGAAAACCGAGGTTTGATTCCCAATGTTCGTACAATGTGTGAAGCCCAATTCTGTTGTCCCTTCGCCATGATAGTGCTGGAATATTGCTAAAAGTGGTGTAAAACCCAACTCCCTCACCTATCATACACTTCACTCGCTTGACAACGATACAAGAAGCTGTATTGAAATGTTGCTCCACCTGAATAAAGAAGTTGCTCATCCATAAAGTTTTGTCCTTATCTGATCATGCACTGATCAAAAGATGTAAAGGTACATGTTCTTGCCTTGGCTGCTACTAAGCATTAAACAAGGAGTGGTCAGGGTGGGGTACTGATGCAGTAACTCCAGCAAGGTAGTCTAGAGCAGTACAAGCATCCACATCAATGCTATGCTGTATTGGTGCAATAATTTTGAAAGCGTCATGCTTGTTGTTAGAGGGACTATTGAGTTACTGTGGTCAGGCTTGTAGATCATTGTATCCCAGTGCTGCACTTGGATGCTCATGATGTTAATCACTGTAGTGGCTGGTCCAGACTGGGTTATTTGCAGAAAGCTTTAATTTACCAAACTATAAGGAAAATTGTAAAGTGAGTCAATGAATAGTAAAAAAAACAAGGTGTCCTTGTAGCAGTAACATATGTTTATCAGTATCTCCTAGGATATATTACTTCATCTAGCCAGCCTTCCCAGTTTGGCCAGCTGACTGACTAATGTTTTGTGTTACAGAGGTTGAAGTTCAGACACAGATAGTCCCCAATAAGGTATTCGGGGGACTTGTCAATGAGGAGGAGGATGACTGAGCATCACTAATCACATGAAGCAGTCACAGTCATGTCATCAGTAAAGAAGACTATTCCATGGCAGTAACAATACAACTTAGTGCTTCATGATTTCATAACGGTGCACCCCAGACTGGTTGCCTCATCTTCCAAGTTGGTGGAATTAGATGAGCAGAGTTACATCCCCTGGCATGCCCAAAGTCTACATCCATAAATCACTTGTGTATTTCCTGTGTATCTGTTACCACTAGTTGATGGTACTTTGATATGCTGTCCTGATGACTGCCCATACTTTCTGGTTGTAAGATATTGATGTGGAATAAATACTGATATATTCATGGGACTTTTTTCTCTCTGGTGTTCTCATGGTACGTGTTTGTGTGGGTGCATGTACATATGCTTTCCTGTGTGTCTGTCAGTCTGTGTTGGGGAGTGTTTGGGTAGCCTAATGGCTAAATATCCACTCGTCATGCTGGAAACCCCCATTGAAGCCCATTTCTCAGGTCATCTGGCATTGAGAAAAGTGGTACTGTGTCAGTCTCTTTTGTAAAAACAAAGTTAGGAATGACAAATATCTTGGGGATATTTTGTTAATGAAATTGGGTGCACAATCTTTACAACTTCACTACAAAACATCTTGCCACCATGACCAGGATTCATGAACCTAGACCCACCATAAATATTCAGGACGCAGCCAATTATTGTACTGTATTTTAGCAGGTGCCTTTCCTGTGAGGACTATTTGGACACATCACATTATTTGGTTTTTTTTGTCAATTGTGCCTGGTTGCATGACGCATATTCAGGATGTTTAAAACAGGTTCAAGTCATCAACATATATTAACATCGGTTGGACCAATGCTCATGCTATCAGTCATATGTTCAGTGTCACTGGTTTAAATAATCGGTTACAAGAGGAACAAAAGAGACTTCACTACAAATCGGGATGGGTGTCAGACTTGCTGGCTTGGTTGGCGCATGTCATTGGATCCCAGGCGCGTGGATCCATGTCCATGATGTTGATCACTGGATTGTCTGGTTCAGACTCGATTATATACAGACTGCCACCATATAGCTGGAATACTGTGTAGTAAAAGTAAGCTCGCTCAGTTCATACATTTTAAGGGGAGACGGCAATGGGGAACTGGAAACTTTTCTCTTCAGGATTTATATCTGTTTCCTTACCTTAGGTGTAAGTGTAAACCCTAATTCGAGTTCCTTCCTAGAGTCTTTATAGGAATGACACTAACGATGGCTGACACTTCCCTGAACAAACTTCCCCAAACCCTGTAAAGCAGATAGGTAAACAGACGCATCTGCAAACATCGCCTGATCTGTCCATGATGTACACGAGACTATACAAAATACATAATGGTGATTGAGGTAACTTTGTATTGTAAAGGTCTGAAGGTCTGCTTCAGGCATGATGTTGAGATGATAATATCAGAACCTTTCATCAATGTCAACGTGACAAATGGATACTCAAGTAATGACTTTCAGTGTGCTTTGTACAGCCTTGCAGCCTTGCGACGCAATGTGTCGCGTCTACATTTTCTAGGATCCCTGAACATGATCCTTTGTGGTCATCGAGGGTGGTAAATGGTTCGGGTCAAATACCCGGTATGTGCGTGATATCAGTCACTGTATTGTTAGATCCAGAATTTGGTATTTACCTTATATAGTCGTCGTGTTCACGGTGGGTCAAACGATACCGGTAAAACATCGAAAAGACGAGACACAAAAAGTCCATAATATCAAAAAGCAAACAAGAATCTTGATGAAACAGACAGTTCCTTTTGAACTGAAAGTGACAGTGACGTCATCAGGAATGACTGCATTGGGGCAAATGGTTTAGTCACTGGCAGGAGGTCGTTTTCATTGATGAAAGCCAATTTTGTGAGTTCAAGGGTAATGGCAGACACTTTTTACCGCCGAAAGAGACCCACCCGTCGACTGAGTGAATGAGTGAGTATGATTTTAGGCCGATTTTAGCAATATTCCAGCAATATCAGGGCACGGGCATGTTTTGTGAGGGGTCATGGAGGACACAATTGGATATCTGTAAAGGAAAAGTGACTGCTCAGTGTTACATGGATGACTGACGACCTTACGTTCAGTTGCCCAACCATTTCTGCCCAACTATACCACGTGGTTAGCATGACCAGATCCCGTGCAGCTCGTGTTGTACAGAATTTAGTTACAACCAATGCATTGCCGTGGCCTCCCTTGGACACCACATCCTCCAACCAAACAACAACTGATCCGGATCTCCAAGGACGATTCTAAAGTAACGTCAGCAGACGACTGACGTTTTTGCACCGTAGGCTCTTTGGGCGTCTTGTAGAAGGATATGATCCTACTAGGTATCAATGCGCCATATGATTGAACTGGATCGATTTTAGATTGTCCATTACTTTGAAAGCTTGTTTTTGTACCTCCGTTTCAAGTCGAGCAGCTATCATGCCAGATTTGTATGCGGTGTGCATGTCATTTTAAATGTTCATTTCTTTAAGATTTGACATAGCAAATGGGATCCTGGACAGGATGCAATATGAGAACCATTGATTCTAGTCATGTCTCATGTGTATTTTAATGCACTTTCATTCATCATTAAATTAAAGAGAAATAATCTGTCAGTTGAAACACTTGTTATTTTTGTTTGTTAATCGCCACAGATAAGTTGAACTAATATTTCAGGTCAAAACTGAGTCATCTGGTTGAAAACATATGTTAAGTCCTACACCATACAAAAATCAAATATATTCCTTTCAAACATATATGTAGTTATGTTTTCCTGTTGATAAGGTCTCGACTGTTCTCCTTTTGAGTAACGCGATGTCGTCTGTTGACATGAAGGCATCACATGAAGGTGCTTCCTTTGAAAGATCATGACTGAACTACATCCAATTTCCTGTTTACCAGTGTGCGTATGCCAGTTCCCGCCTTTACAAGACTCTTTCAGTGGCCCACTGCACCGAACTGACGACACAGACGACAGACGACACAGACTGACGGAAAAATCTCCAGCAGTGCTCCGGTATAAAAGGGCAACAAGGCGCGAGTTGACATTTAACATGTACATTTAATTACAATCCCAGGCATGTGCTGAGCCATTCCTAAGTGAAACATTCCTGTCATTACTTTTGATACCTTCAACCAAGAATGTTAAATAGTTGAAAGCCGATGAAACAACTGTTTATCTTGTCAATTACGAAACTAGTTTATGCATTTTAACTGTTCTTTGTCCAGGAAGCACACGGATTACTAAGTGACAGCGAAACGATCTCTTGTAAGATAGAATAAAAGTATTTTCGTCAACGGAGATCTCAGTGTAAACACATGTCGCCTTTAGAGAAAGGGGTTTTTCAAATATCTGAGATACTACTTCTCGCCTTGTCAAAGACTTCTTCTTTGAAGATGGGCAAAGTTTAGACGAGCCAGTTTAAATTTCGACGTCGAGCGACCTCGTTATAGGGCCACATTGCATTTGCATGTCTTGGTTCGCGTGTTTGTACCAATTTGCTGTCATTTGTGGGGGCAGGGGTTGTATGATGTGTTGGAATTTGTATCAGAGCCAGAACATTTTCTGTCAATACATTAATAGGCTCAACCATTTTCTTTCAGACCCAAATTTCATTATTTAAGATATTCAATCAGTCAATTATTTAGTCTTCGCTACCACAGAATAATCAGTAAAATATGTATGACGGTCACTGCCGTATAAAATACATGTATGTTGATTCCTTTCAATTTCATAGTGGATACCTGCCCTGACTCCCGACGGGATGCAGATTTTTTCAGAACCAGGGAATTCTGTCCGGACCGATATTGACGAGAGACTCGGGTATTTCAAATAATGACCTTTATCCTTAAAAAAATGTCTGATATTTGTCTTTACACACTGTGATTCATTACAAAAAACAAAAAATATACATGTATATTCCAGGAAAAACACTTGCCGTTTTTTGTTGGAACGTGGATTTCATGTTTTTGACAATCACTGAGGCATGTGGTGGAAAACAGACAGGTGTTGATGGGCGTTATATTGAGGTGATGACGTCAGACGTGAAAACAAATAAGGGGGTATCTTCCAGTGTAATGAGAGCGCACCCACTAGCCGACTTTCTCCAAGGGACAGGGGTATACAGAAGCGGTCAGCCGCCCCTCTCGTGTCATCATGTTGCTGAGTGTTTCTGGATTTCTGGCTGTTTTGTGCGCCTCGGGTAAGACATAAGAATATTCTTGTTTTGTTTCCAATAACTGATAACGGAATCATTGTGGAGATAACGATGTGCCTGGCTCTGAGGGAATGAGTTCGAATCCCGGATGAGACTCAACCCAACAGAAGTACTAGAATATGTGCTTTACTGAGAAAGCGTAATTCCAACATGTATTACATTTGACCATTTCCTAAATGGCTCTGTCTATTGATATTTCAATAGTCTGTCTCACAGTCAATGAACCGCTTTAATTCCCTTCTGCTCGGCCCATTCTCCGGAGGACTAAATTCCTTGATGAAGAAAGTTTTGATCTCCTCCATCATATAGGGTCTCATTTTCTATTTTAATGGAATTTGTTTCTGTCAAAATTATACATTTTCTACGATGAGTTCTGGAAATAAAGGTAGGTTACCTGTAGATTCAATCTCGCTCACATGAACTGGAACCAGATGCGTAAGACATACTCTATATTCTGCAGTAACCACACGTTTGCTTTCTGTAACACATAAGAGAACCTACGATTTCAAAATCCACAAAGAAAATGTATCGTTCCTCGTCATATCACATTCCCGGGAGAAGTCTCTGCCAGCTTGGCTGTTATGTTGTCGTTATTTGGAACTTCTGACTGACCAGAATAAAGTATTTTCCAAATTCAAATTCATGTGAACTAAAGCTATAATAATGTGGGATTGGGGCATGTAAATGATGAGTATTGACTACTAAATCGCCTAGTACGACAAGCATGGGTTACTGAGGACAAAGGTTTCCGTCGCTCATGGGAATAAAGACGTTGTACATCCATGAAGTTTTTCCTCATCTCATACCCCGACCTCTTTAAATTGCATCTCTAAGACGTTAAACTTTTGCAAATATTTTCAAAAAATAGCGTTAGCCAAGTAGATGAGAGTGGTTTCCTCTCCCTTTTAACAAACGTCCAGCATTGTGACGGCTGGGGACAAAACAAACGGGCTTCACACATTGTACCTATGTGGGGGAATCAAATCCGGGTTTTGAGCGTGACGAGCGAACGCTTTGACTACTTTGCTATTCCACTGCCCCCTGAACGTTCTCAGTGACCCACTCAATATCCACAGCATACCGCTTTATTTGCACCCGGTTTAAATATTGACCGTCGATGGTGCTAGCTCTGTATGTAGGCGACGCGGGTGGTCAGCCAGGACTGTGTCAGGCAGGCATGGTCACATACGTAATCTACAACACACATTTTAGGCATTCACGTCAACGACTCTCTACGCATGTGGAGCCAAATAGCCAAATAAGTGAGTGTGTTCAGCTACTAGTATATCAATGGCATTATAAGCATAAAATCCTTAACAAACATCTCGACTCGTTTGTATGTTGTTTAACGCCGCACTCAGCAATATTCCAGCTATATGGCAGCTGTCTTAACATTCAAATCTGGACCAGGTAGTCCTGTGATCAATATCATGAGCATCGATCTACGAAAGTGAGGTACGATGATATGTGTCAACCAAGTCTGTCTACAAGATTCCGTTCGTCGCCTCTTACAACAAGCATGGGTTGCTGAAGGCCAGTTCTAAACCGGATTTTCAAAGTGAAACAAAGATCTACGTCACACACAGTGGACTGCAATAACTGAGATTATTTAACATAGTACAGCGACTCCCTCATAGCGTTGGCATTTACGAAACTCTTTAACGCCATCTCTCAGAGTGTTATCACATCCAACTCGGCTTGTCAGTGACGTACTTCCTTGTAGCGGTAAAATCTGGATGAATTTTGTATGCAAATTAATAATGGCTACTGAATCATGGCTAGTTATAAACCACCAGTTATGCATGCTCAAGTCGCAAACACATTATTATCAGGGATAACTGAAACAGCCTGTGAGGATTCAGGAGTTACAGGGTTAACAGTCATCCCACCGGGTACCCATTAAGTACAGGTGGAACAGATCCAGTTTACCAACAAACATGAGACAACGGATGTTAAGGAAAGACAAGTTGTCGAATGAAAGTTATGCGATCGAATGAATGAGAATTAGTTATATTTCCTATGTTATTGATTTAAAACTCCAGTGTGTAAGGTCTAAATTGGGCAAAATGGCCAGTGGGTATAAAGTCGGCATCACCATCATCGTTGCATCACCCTAGCATCTATTCGTTTACAGTATCCTCGCAGGATTGCCAACAGGACGTGGTCGTGACGTGCATCCAGCCAGTATTTCCGGTGCTACAGGCTGTCGTCTCCGGCCTGCAGACCGGAAACATCAACCTCACAGCTCTTGCCAATGCCTGCCCGTAAGTCAGTTACAGGCACGTGTGAGATTATACACACGCCCCAGTCTCTTTCGAGTTTACCTTGAGTGCCTGCAACGCACGTGGTAGTTTTCTCTCGTGTATTTTATTCAGCACTAATATGACTCATCACCAGTCACGTTCTCTACTTAATGTTTTTATGCATTTGTAGTATTATGCATTTGTTTTTCATTTCAAGTAATGAATCCAAAATATCTGACCCAGACACTACCAAGGGAGACAATCCTGAGGAACGTTCGAATTAAATGTCATAATCTATCACTTACTTAGTTTCTCTGTAATTAGTTTTTGGTTATTTCATTTCATGAAAGTCGTAACAACAACCGAATTTATGAATACATAACCCATATCGCTGACGTGCTATCGGGTAACGCGTATTTCTATAGGGTATTCACATTGTTACCACACAAGCTAAATGAGCAAATGATCGGCTTAGATTTTAACAGTGCTTCAAGAGATAGCTGAGTTTGCACTGACAATGGCTCAAAGGCCCCTACCAAATCTGCTTCAGGAATTACCGCATCTACAAAAACTGTACCTCCCCCGAGTGTCTGCCGCCTCTGTTCAGGGACGTCAACCAGCTACTACTCGGTGCTTTCTCCTACATCTGCGACGACGCCTTCTCAGGTAGAACTACAATTTATCTACTTCTCACGATCAGCAGATGTGTTATGTCCTCAAACATCAGAAGATCCGGAAAGGAAATGGTACTTCTGTTACCCCATACAGTAAATTACGGAACCAATCATTTTAGGTAAAAATATAAGTCTAACATATACAGTAAGTGACAAGGGGACAAAGTAGTTTATATCAATTAATTCGTTACATCCGTCTTCAGTACAAACGTATCGCGAACTCCCTCTCATCCGACATTCCCTGCAAACCAGCATATTATTTTGTCCCGATCTTGTCCTTGTGTAATCAAACGAAGAAACCCCCTCTCATCCGAATTCCCTCATTCCGAAATACTATAAAACAACTGATTATATTTAAGAGTTACATCGGATAGAAAGAAATTTCTTTATTAAGAGAAACACTCATTATCTTGTCCTGACAAAAGAAAGAAGTTGACATCCATAAATTCTCTTCTGTTACGTGCATCACTTCTAAATGTTGTTTACAAACAACACGGTAATTCGGAATATTTTGGTGACCTATTAGTGCCCACTAGTTGACATCCATAATTTCTCCTCTGTTATGTGTATCACTTCGTGAGAGAATATCTGGGACTGGTAGTGAACGCATCGAAACTCTGCTTCAGGTCTTCTGTATGTTGTGTAGTGTTGGTGTGAGCAGGCATCCTCTACCCCGAGCTATAATTCCCCACTGACAGCCACATAACTACCAGTGCCGTTAGGCGTCCAGGAAAGCTAGTTAATATAAATGCTGTTTACAGTCAACATGGTAGTTCGGCATGTTTTGGTGATCTATTAGTGCCATAGTGTGCAGTATGCAGAAATCATTGAATAAATATGACATCTTCAACGTAGAGGTTGCAAACAGGTTGAAAGCGGGTATGGAATGTTAGCCTGTTATTGGAGACGGCGCCCCGTCGTATAAAGGGTACAGTAGTTGGCCATAAGTCAGTCATCACTGGAGAAAATTTCATAGATTTACATGTTAATTAACTGTTCCAAGAATGATTTTCGGAAACTGAGTAGAAGTCGTTTTATTTTGATACAAGTGGACGCGGAGTCAAGCGGAAAAGAATTAATAACCACTATTCACCCAAGACTCGGGCAAACATTGTAAAATATGCATCTGAACACGGCAATACGAGAGCTGCTAAACACTTTAGCAAACTTTTGAATGTTAGTCTTGGGGAACGTGCTGTCAGACTTATGAAGAAATCCTACCTCTTAGCTAAGTCTAATGACAAAACAGCAGAACTGACGGAACTAGTAAACCAAAGACGAGGCAAACCTTTACTGTTAGGTGAACTGGATAAACTTGTTGCAGACCATCTGAATGAAAGTCGGTGGTATTGTAAACAGACACATTGTACTTGCCACAGCACGTAGTATTGTTCTGCATGAAAATCGATCACTTTTGGTTGAAAATGGTGTTCCGATTCGTTTGGACAAGGGATGGTCGAATTCATTTCTTCAGCGGCATGATTTTGTGAAAAGAAGAGCAACGCAAGCTGCCAGGAAAGTAACATCAGACTTCGAGCAAAAACAAGAAGAGTTCATCAGCAGTGTAGGGGAGACGATCGCAGCCAAATCCATTCCATCAGACCTAATCATAAACTTTGACCAAACTGGTGTCATGATTGTTCCCGTCTCCAACTGGACATTGGCCAGCCAAATTACGAAGCAAATGTCTGTGATAGGTGTGGAAGACGAACGCGAGATTACCATGTTTCTTGGTAGCACCTCATCTGACAACCTGTTACCCCCGCCAGGTCATTTGTCAAGGACTCACCGACAAGTGTCATGCAGACTACAACTTTCCTGATAAATGGCACGTGACACACACGGCCAATCACTGGAGTAACGAAGACACAATGCTCGAATATGTGGATCAGGTTTTAGTACCATATACTAAGAAAGTAAAAAAGTCACTACGTTTGCCGGCCAGTCAGAAATCTCTCGCCATATTTGACGTGTTTGCTGCCCATAGATATCATTCATTCCCGGATCTATTGAGGAAACGCAACTTCGAAGTGAAATTTGTGCAAGCAGGTTGCACGGCGAGTTGCAACCAGTGGACCTATCAGAGAATGGGGATCTTAAAACACTGGTGAAGGATCACTTTAGTCAGTGGTATGCAGATAAAGTGTCGGCAAACTTAAAAGACAATGTCGTCACAAAAGCTGTTGATCTCCGGATCAATGTAATGAGACCTATCCACGCCCGCTGGATGGTCTCGGCCTTTGACACAGTATCTAAGGACAAAGAATGTGTGTTGCGTGGTTGGCGCCTGTCTGGACTATCAGGCGTACTGACTGAGTGATTTTTGTGACATGTAAGTACTAGTTATGCTAGTAATTAGTCTTCCTTCACGTTGTTGTCATAGCTTAATTGATGTATTGTCTAGATCGGTTTTAAAATTGTATGAACCGGTGAATAATAAATCGACGGTAGGACATGTTGTTTGTTGAGTGTTTGTTGTTGCGTTCTACTAGCAAACTGCGTCATGATTTTTTTGCGAGCTCAAGTCATTCACAATTTTCGCAAAGATATCATGCTCGCAAAAAATTCATGATTTACAGTATTTTGCAGACATCTTGGAAATCTTCTCACGCTACGTGTACATAACTTTATTTCATTTTCCCGTTGATCAGTTATCGAATGACACTTGATTAAGCACCATGTGTAAGTACAACTTTTCATAGACAGCCATGCTAAACCTGGTCGGTATGTCAAGTGTGTTGTTTAAATGGTTGCAGTTTCCATAAAAATCATCGGACAATTTAATGAAATTTATGGATCTGCAGCTGAGATGATTTCAGGTGGTAAATAAGTATTGAAAGCTATTCGACCGAACTAAATTTATGGAAATTATTCTTGTTAGCGTTAATTAACATGCAAGCCTGTTGGATTTTCACTCCAGTTGCCTTTTATGGCCAACTGCTGAATATATCGGTGTTCACAGTTGCGTCCCTTGAACACGCCTGAAACCGACGATCCTGGGGTTGAATCATTGTTCGCTTCGATGGTGTATCTGTTTGTCTGTGACCGTGGGTTTTATCTTAGCAATAAACGTATGCATGAGACCTGCATCAGTATGTGCCTCCCTCCCAAATTAAGCTAATACGCCGTGATATCACTTTTACATTAATAAAGGCGGCGTTAAAGCCTTGAACACCTTGAAAGAATCGTCGTACAGCGATTCTGAAGTGGAACAGATACAGGTGTGTATGTAAGATATAACCATTAACAGGTACATGTGCAAGTACACGTACATGCCGTTGATAAGACATTTCGTTATCCAACGTGACAGAGTAAGTTTTACGCCGATTTAGCAATATTGCAGTAAGATCACAGGTGGTAATACCAGAAATGGGCTTCACACATTGTCCACATGTTTAGAATCGAACATGGCATTCAGCGTGACGAGCGAACGCTTTAACCAATAGGCTAACCCACCTCCCCATTCTTAACTGACAACATGACATGTATTCCATGCAGACATCCAGCGCTACAGGCAATGTTGGGAGAATTTTAACCTCAAAGCCGACTTCGAAGAATGCGGTTTCCGAGCCAACGATATCGGTTCTTCCGACAGGGACCCATGCCGGTACTATGACGTGTTCGAGACTTGTCTTGATGACGTCACACGCACCCGTTGTGGAATGGACCAAGCACGGGTTATACGCGGCTATCTTACTGTGGCCAATGCACAACAGACACGGGTTCTAGAGTGCGAAACAACGCCACCTATCGACCAGGGGGAGACAACTGTAGGCCAGACAGGTACGTGGAACATGCTGACGTGTAATTTAACAGACAACATTAACCTACTGACGTTTTTGTCCTCATGGCTAGGACCACTAATCTACCCTGGAGCATGCTGAAAAGGATAACCTTTTTTATATCTGGCCTAAGAAGATTATGTATTCCAACTTGAACGTAAAGCGATCAGTGTAGTTAGTATAATATCTTGTTCACCGTTACTGCCAAACAGTGATCAGAGGAGATACCGCTAAGAACAAAAAACAACCAAAAGACAAAAACAATGAAATGACCTGAAAGAAAGCGGGTATATTTGTAACTCACTGGTTTCAAACTGTCCACTTTTCTGAAAGACTAGGCTTTGAAAATATATGTGAAAACGTAACAACAAAAGGTTCTGGAATGAGAAATAGTAAAACATGCGTTTCAAGACTGTCAAGCGCTATGCAAAGAATCCTCCGTTTCTGATGATTATGTCTCTAAAGCAGGGTAGACGAAATTATCGGAATACGTCTTACAATCTTTGGGAATACCCAGTATTAGCTTGTATGAGACTGGAAGACTAAAACGTTATTAAAAACACTCTTTGGTTGTGATTCTGTGATCTGATAACCGGACACGCTTATATATTTGATGAAAAGTCGTTTCGACGGAACTCATAACGAGATATCTTCAGATTGTGGTAGACAGGACTGACATCTGACCGTAAGGAGCTTGACTGGTCTGCCTACCCTAGAACACTACAGCATGCAGATTATAGGGTACCAGTCTCATTATTACATCTGTGTTCTCCAGCATCTCCCCCAACGTTCCCAGTGCGGTGCTGGGACTGCAACAGCGGCATGTCACGTGATCAGAACCCACTGTGTCCTGTGAGCGGCAACCTCACGACGGATCTCCTCACCAGCGTCATGTGCGACGACGCCTGTTTCGTGAAGACTTCCCGTTGGAATAAACACAGTAGGCTTTCAGTATAGCTTCCTTTTGCCTTATCAGACCCAGCTGGCGAGTAACAATAGCAGTAACAGTAACAGTAGCAATAGCAGTAACAGTAGCAAAAGGAGCACCACATAAATAATGTCAGGACTTCACAACATACATAGTACTAGAGTTAGTGGATCAGCGTGCTTCCATTTTTGTTCTCAACTCCCTTAGGATCAATGTGCGAAATTACCACTGACCCGCTAGCCCGTGGCAAGAAAAAAATAACAGTCTGGCCAGTAAATCTCCAGAGTCGCTGGTCCGACTGGCTGTTGAATTTCCATAGGGTCATTTTCTAAATATATCATTCTATCCGACTTGTTAACTTTAAATACACTTTTTAAACATCCCATATAAGGGCATGATAAAAAAGGTTCATCATGTTAGCAGCATGATGATGAAAGCCGTGTATATAAAATAATATACATGTAAATATAATCTCATCTGTTTTCGTTATCTTTTGCTTAGTTTCCACATTTAATTCTCGGGAAGTGAATTATTTTGTAGACCAGTAACTTTCAAGCATAGCTAGCCCGACTGCCTAACAAAATGGGACCAATTTGGCACACTGCTTAGGAATATCGATATGAGAAATTAGCGTTTAAAGCGAAACTCCCATTTCACCCTTCCGGGTACCCATTATAACTGCCTTTTGGGTGGCTACCGGTCACTTGTCGACTTTCGTGCTTTCACAACCAAAGACTGTCCTGGTCCAGATCTGATAATGGAATGGTGTGAGTTTGTTTGGTGCTTAACTGCAGCACAACGGAGACATCCTTTCCTAACTCATCCTGTCTCTTCCCAGTTATCTACCGTGGGTGCTCAAAGGGACACTACTTACCGGAAGACCTGCAGCGAACCGGATGTATCGAGAACGAAAACGAGGGTGTAGTCTGGTGCTTCTGCTCGACCGAGAAATGCAACACACAAGATATGACGTCATTCTTAGATGAGCGCCTGTAAACTAGTGCTCAGAGATTTGCAATGATTTAAAATTCTCTTTGAAAACATGTTCCATCTTGCATAATGATTCTTTATCCAAACAGGACATCGGAGTGTTTCTTCAATTAACCATTTAGAGGTTCCAAATCACAGTGACGTGTCTCATAAAAGAAGTGAACCAACGCCCAATCATGTCCAACACTAGTGATAGGACAGACCATGCGCATGGAATACACTGATCGGAAAGATGGTTGTATCAATGAAGTTTCAGATTAGTGTACCACATGATCTATTTGAACGATTAGGTGCCTGACTCTGAAGGCGTGGATTCCAGTTCCGGAAGGGACTAAACCCCACAAAGAACTAGATTCTGTACTTCACTGAGAAAGTGCAATCCCATTTATAACATGTGTTACATATGACCACTTTGTAAATGACATTGTGCATTCAGATATGTGTAAATAAAAAGATAATCATCCATACTGATATTTGTGGTGAAAGAATTTATTCTCTGAGAGGAATGACGTAGAAAACCCGAGTATGTTCATTATTCACAGAGCATGGATTAATATGGACTAATCCGAAAGTAAGACAATAATTCTGGGTGCAGATTTCACATAATTGGTATCGTGTTCAAAATGTTTCAAATGTGAGGTTGGTGACAGTGTCATAAAACCGTTCACTGTACTCAGTTTGCCATGATAAATATATGGTACCAATAACCCGGATACCACACATATATCTACTGTGAAGTTTTTCATTAGAAATACATCTAACTCCAGTCAATGTATAAAGCATTATCATATCCAAAATACTAACCACTGGATTTGGATTGACAGGTGATAGGGCGCAACTATCCATTTCACCATAAAACATCACTGGTCTCCGTGCTCTTCTATATGTCAGAAAGAAGATAATAAGAAGGATATATGAACTTTGGCACTATTGTTTATATGGCACCGGGACACATGTGGGTCTAGTACTGGATGTTGTCCGTTGCCTCACTTGTACACAATCTCATCGCATAACGCAGGTCACGTGGGTTGAAGGTCGGTTGGAGAACTACACTGTCGGGAGCTTGACGTCCTCAACACTGTGGAAGCTTGGGTGTATCTGTCATAGAAGGGGGATTCAGCAAATTTGTATTTATCGCTCAAATCACTCCTTCAAAAGTATACAGTGATCATGTTATTGGAAAACCATTATTGAATACAGGTACCATATTCATCGCTTCAAAGCCTGGGCCTATTCGTCCATTATAACAGCTAAAACCACTAAATTGAAATTTTCGATTTTTTTTTCAGTTGCTTAAGAGAATCACAAGTGTAAAATAAAAACTCATGAAAGATACCTAAAATCGCATTTATACATGAGTGTGACTGCGAATTTTAGACGTCTAACTTTGATACTGAACGCATTTGTCTATTTTCACACAAATATACACAATTTTTACTTGGTAACATGAGAGCCTATATATGGTCTCTGGTAACATGAAACAATGCCGATACCACGTCAGACTTTAATTCACTCACTTGAACCAGTTAACGTACTGTTAACTGTTACGAGAATGGGTGACGGTTTAATGGACACAATCTAACAACATTTCAATCAAGTTTGATTTACACGGAAACAAACACAGTATATTTTAATTGAATCTCCGTTTACCTACCCTCTTGAATCTGCTGCTGAGAATCGCTTGACTGACTGATCGGAGATTGTAGCAAGAGATTAATGGCGATCCTCATCTCCTCCTTCATGTCACGTGCAGCGTACTCCAGAGTTTCCGCGCGGTGTGCAACATTCTGCAGCATCTGTAACAGCATCAGTGGTCGTCCTCCTGCTGCAACGTCATATACAACACTGAAACATTGACTACATCCCCTGACTACAACGTGCCAGGAATAACTTTCTGTGCCACTGGCTGTAAACTACATTTCAGGACTTACTGCTTGACTGACACTTAGTCTCTGAATATATAATTTTGACGGAGACAAAAAACACTAAAATCTTTCAAATTGAAAATGAGCCCCAGTGAGAAGGGAGATTCAGAACCGGAAGAAATACAGACTTGCTAAATGGACTGCCTGTTAGTTGGGAAAATAATGTGGTTAGGGACTGTACGACAGGCTAGACGATGTATCACGTGAACACTGCGTTTAAAGAACTACATCCGGTCCATATTATATAACTACTATATGTCTCAGGACTCATTTTGCTGTGCCACATGAGTGAATATTGCACATCAGGACTTACTTCCGACGACCCATAGATGAATGCTACATTTCAGGTATTATTCCCGGGGCCACGAAAAAGATTGTGTGGTTGATCTGCTATGAGTAATATCGGAACTGACTGGGTTTTCTACCTTAAGACCGACTTTTGATCAGTTTAAGTAAACTTTGACTAATTATTATCCGTTACACTGCTATAGTGAAATTCACAACAGCAGTATAACAAATCATGCTGAGCCGTATATACCACAGTTAGAGCAGTGAGCACAAATGCCTATGAGCAGACATTAGTGTCCTAAGAATCCGCTTCGAGTTTGCCCATGACCAACATCGTGCACTTCACTGTAATCTGAATCTACCAGTGTAATGGCATCGAGCCTAAAACTATTTCCCAGTACCCAGAATGCACCTGTTTCATGGAATCCTAAATAAACCTCTTCCATGACACCCAGAATTTAAGTCTTTTATTTTATCCAGACCTTACCTGCTAAATGGTATCCGGAATTTACCCGTTTTGTGGTGTCAGGAACTTGTCTTTGTGGTTCTTTCCGTTATAATTTTTTCGTCGTACCCGGAATCGTCCTCTTTTGAGGTAATCCGATTTAATCTATTTTTATAACACGCAGAATCTACCTGTTCCATGTTGTACGAATTATATATGTCCAGCCAAACTACGGTGCACGAAACAATTTCTGCTTTATGCCCAACCTGCTGTTGTAGTTTTACTCTGTAGGGGAGCACTGGAAGTGTAGAAATGGACGCAGGTACATCTGGGACACGCCTGGTCGTACCTGGAACCCGAGACATTTCAGTGTGTAACAGTGGAATTTTCCAAGTTATCAAACTTTCAGTTTTCTGAAGCAACATATTTTGATTTTAGACATCCACGGGTTAAGATCAAAGGTGAAAATCACGTGCAACCAATGGACCCGTCATTAAGCAAATATCATGTTTCAGGAAAAAGTTTTCATAGCTACGATCTAAGGAGAAAATATAATGCTATTAGAGTTTATTGAAAGTCATACGTAACGAACGGCGTTGTGTTAAACGTTACTATTCTGAAGCGATGCGTGAAGAAAGGACTAATGTATTAAATATAAACTAGTCAAAGTAGCAAGGGTCGATTGTAACATTGTCTGAAATGCCCGAAGAGACCGGTGCTTTCGGTCTCCATAGATACTGAAATGTGAGTGAGTTTGGTTTTACGCCGCTTTCAGCAATATTCCAGTGATATCACGGCGGGGGACACCAGAAAATGGGCCTCACACATTGTATCCATGTGGGGAATCGAACCCGGGTCTTCGGCGTGACGAGCGAACGCTTTAACCACTAGGCTACCCCACCGCCCCGATACTGGAATGAATTATACTTAAATAAGACCCCTTTTCCCACAGGATACTCACAGTGTTTCGGCTTTGAGCCATGGGGGGCACGCAGGGCAGATGACCACAGGGCACTTAGAGGAGGGTAGTGGGGTGGAAGGTGTCACCGCGGTGCACACACACGTCGAACACGGTGATGTGTAGCTAAATAGAAGTTAAGATAAGAAGTGTGGCATATGGATCTAAAATTCACATCATCAGCCACAGACTAACTGTAGCGCAAATAGGTTTACGCAACAAAGAGAAAATGACTAGTCTTTACAGATTCGCTAGTCATATTCGCTTTGTTGCACAACCCCATTTGCGCTACATTTTGCCTGTGCATCAAGAGATGAAATCTGCAACGGGTTAGGAGACACGTACATCGTCAGTCAACTGATCTATTTACACCAACATGTGCAACGACGACGTACTCAACAGATCTGCTACAACATAATGGGAGACTTTGTGTGACTACACCAACAGGTTTACACGCACCATCGTGTAAGACAACACCGTAAACAGAACTCGTTACTACGTCTCGTGATTTATCAACTACATCATGTGGGATATCAGCGTCACCCACAGATCAACTCTGAAGAACGCTTGGGACAAAAGCATCCTGAACATGCCTGCTTACAGTCGCATGGAACACAATTGTATGGTTAAATCTCCCATATAATCATGATAGCCACTAGTAGCACCCTGTAAATGTGGCACTGTTAGCTGATTTCCTTATCACGTATGTATAATACATATTCCCACATTCCAGTGTAATATCATACGTGATTAATTTCACTCCGGAGAGGTTTTTACACATTGCTAACATGAAAGGATACCCACCGTATTTCAGAGGTCTGCCCCTGGGGGCACGTGGGGCAGGTGAGGACGGGGCACCTGGAGGGCGGGACTTTGGTGGAAGGTGTCACCGCGGTGCACACACATGTCGAACACGGTGATGTGTAACTGAAAGTTTAAAATGTGAAGTGTGATAAATAGTTCTTCAAGAGTTCAAACGTTAAACTGCTATATCGTCTACAGATTCACTAACAAACAACAACATGGTCAACAGATCAACCTACAACCTCGTGTGCTACAACATCGCCAGCAGATCTACTTACAGCCTCGTGTAAGGCGACATCGCCAACAGATCTGCTTACAACCTCGAGTAAGGCAACATCACCAACAGATCTGCTTACAACCTCGTGTAAGGCAACATCGTCAACACATTGCCTCACCACTTATATATGATGAATTTATTCTCAGTTGCTTACTATACGTAATATACTGAAACTCCTTTCTTTCTAGGAGATGACGAGAATATGTTTTACGCAGTGTGAACGTTGTTTTTTAACTAGATGCCAAGATAATGTACGATACCCACCGTATTTCAGAGGTCTGCCCCTGGGGGCACGTGGGGCAGGTGAGGACGGGACATTTGGAGGGCGGGAGTTTGGTGGAAGGCGTCACCGCGGTGCACACACATGTCGAACACGGTAATGTGTAGCTGAAAGTTTAAAATGTGAATTGGGACAAAAAAAATTTCAAGAATAACGTTAAACAACTACATCGTCTACAGATCAATTAGCAATGTCGTGGAAGACAAAAACATCGTGAAACATCTAGTTATATCGTCGTTTGAGGCGACATCGCCAATAGATATTGTCACAACGTATATATGTATATTATATCTTCTCAGTCTGGTGCTATACGTAATCTGCTGCAACTCATTTCTTTCTAGGAGATGGGGTGAAAGCTTTTTACACACTATGAACGTAATTTTTAACTAGATGCTAAGATAATGTACGATACCCACCGTATTTCAGTGGTCTGCCCCTGGGGGCATGTGGGGCAGGTGAGGACGGGACACTTGGAGGGCGGGAGTTTGGTGGAAGGCGTCACCGCGGTGCACACACATGTCGAACACGGTAATGTGTAGCTGAACGTCGTGGAAGACAAAAACACCGTGAAACATCTAGTTATATCGTCGTTTGAGGCGACATCGCCAACAGATATTGTCACAACGTATATATGTATATTATATCTTCTCAGTCTGGTGTTATACGTATTTTACTGCAACTCATATCTTTCTAGGAGATGGGGTGAAAGCTTTTTACACACTATGAACGTAATTTTTAACTAGATGCTAAGATAATGTACGATACCCACCGTATTTCAGTGGTCTGCCCCTGGGGGCATGTGGGGCAGGTGAGGACGGGACACTTGGAGGGCGGGAGTTTGGTGGAAGGCGTCACCGCGGTGCACACACATGTCGAACACGGTAATGTGTAGCTGAACGTCGTGGAAGACAAAAACACCGTGAAACATCTAGTTATATCGTCGTTTGAGGCGACATCGCCAACAGATATTGTCACAACGTATATATGTATATTATATCTTCTCAGTCTGGTGTTATACGTATTTTACTGCAACTCATTTCTTTCTAGGAGATGGGGTGAAAGCTTTTTACACACTATGAACGTAATTTTTAACTAGATGCCAAGATAATGTACGATACCCACCGTATTTCAGTGGTCTGCCCCTGGGGGCATGTGGGGCAGGTGAGGACGGGACACTTGGAGGGCGGGAGTTTGGTGGAAGGCGTCACCGCGGTGCACACACATGTCGAACACGGTAATGTGTAGCTGAACGCCGGAAGACAAAAACACCGTGAAACATCTAGTTATATCGTCGCTTGAGGCGACATCGCCAACAGATATTGTCATAACGCATATATATATATTATATATTCCCAGTCTGGTGTTATACGTAATTTATTGAAACCCATTTCTTTCTAGATGGGGTGAAAGCTTTTTACACAAAAAAGGTGGGAGGTGTCACCGCGGTGCACACACTTGTCGAACACGGTAATGTGTAACTGAAAGCTGACTGTAACTCATAAGCTGATCCCATGACAGCTACATATCCAGTAGATTTAATGACAGCTTGATGCATGGGGAAAAAACTTTTTCTATGGAACTTACAACAACTTTCAAAGGAAAACAACATCTTTGCCAGCATGTGTACCAACACTGTTTACAGATCCAGTTAGAACATTGTGTGAGATATCATTTACAATGTTTCTTCTACTCTCTCTTGTGCGATAATATTTATAGACTACAATTGATAATTATATCGTGTTGCTTTGTCGGCTGTTGGTATCAAACCTAGCTCTTTAGGGATTGACTCTCGGCCAACTTTTTTACGTTCAGCTTAAAACACGTAACAATACCCTGGTGATATGTGAAACTCACTGTCTTTCTGGGATTTGCCCCGGGGGGCAACTGGGGCAGGTGAGCACGGGGCACCTGGAAGATGGGGATTTGGTGGATGTTTTCAGCGCAGTGCACACACACTTCGGACAAGGCAGTGTGTGGCTGAACATTTGCAACAAGAAAGAAAACGCATCAACATTAAAGTGTTCATTCTCACGTATCACACACAAAACCAAAGTACTGTCGGAAATAGGAAAACCCAAGAAACAACTGTTTTCTTCCCGTTGATCTCTACAATTCATGTAGTTGATATGCTAAAGTGTGAAATATCTGTTAAAATACGTTCGGCCTAACTACACTTACACCAGTAGGTAGATAGGAAACATGAAAAAAGGACTTTACTGAGGACAGATTAGTGCAGAAATGAGCAATGTGAATTTTTTTCGCAAATTAGTGTGCAATACAATTGTATTATCTATACCGGGCATTTTTAAATGTCCATTTTGAAATTAGTCTTAGCTTCATTATAAAGGATAGCTGTCGTAAAAAATAATAACTTTCATGCTGAAACTATGAAGGATGTTGCTACAATGGAGTCTCACTATCACTATTGAAAGAAACAACAAAGCAAACCCAGGACGGGTGTAGCAGACGATGGTTGGGGTCGGGATGGGGGATAGAGATATCAGCTAAGATATGAATTAAACTGGGGAAATACACGGCGTATGATAACAATTTACAAATGATATCCCGTCACGTCGATCTCCGGTGGTCATGCCACCTGTATATTTTGAGACATTTAATTGACAGCGCATGATGATTGAGCGACCACATTGTCATCTACAGTCTGATCTATTGCTTTTTTGCAGCTTTTCGTATTTTTCCACGTTTTGTCCGATTTTACGAGTAAACATGCTCTCCTGGATATCTTCTTACGCACCCCACTGAATGCGCAGTTAGGCCGAAGTTAGTTATTTCGACATATCCTATTTGCAGTTGTGTAAATTTGTGGGATACAGAGTAACAGCCGAAAAACAGGTTCTTTTTCTTCTATTTCCGACAGTACTATAGTGGAAGGGCTAGTGCTACAGTTTCTTCATTACACACTGGACAGGTTCATTACACACTGGGCAGGTTCATTACACATTGGGCAGGTTCATTACACACTGGGCAGGTTCATTACACACTGGGCAGGTTCATTACACACTGGGCAGGTTCATTACACACTGGGCAGGTTCATTACACACTGGGCAGGTTCATTACACACTGGACAGGTTCATTACACACTGGACAGGTTCATTACACACTGGGCAGGTTCATTACACACTGGACAAGTTCATTACACACTGGGCAGGTTCATTACACACTGGACAGGTTCATTACACACTGGGCAGGTTCATTACACATTGGACAGGTTCATTACACACTGGACAGGTTCATTACACACTGGGCAGGTTCATTACACACTGGACAGGTTCATTACACACTGGACGCTCAAAAACCAGCCTCCACTGGAAAGGAAAGGAAAGACACAAACATCTTCATCAAAGCTTGTAACATCATCAATGGATAACTCCTTACATATTTACATGAAACGTCGTGGGAGACGACATTACTTGTGTTTAACAGATCTACTCGCAATTTCATGCGAGACAACATCACCAGCAGATGTACGTACAACGCCGCATGATACGTCAACGCCAACAGATCTCCTTACAACTTTATGTGTGACACCAACATCGTCAACAGATCTGTTTAAAACCTCATCATCAACATCGTCATCATCGTGAGGTTATGTACGTATACCTTATCTCAGGGACCTCTCCTGATGGACAAGAGGAGCAGGTTATCAAAGGGCACGCAGGCATGGTCGTCTGGGCTTGTCCAGGTCTGTGCACGTGCACTTCATAGTCGATGACGAAGCCGGAGTGCTCCTCACGGGAATCAGACCGGAAACTGAGCGTGATGAGGTCGTTCCTGATCTCGCTTCTCGGAACTGAAACAAAATGGTACCATATACCTGAACACCACATGGCTGCATTGTAATGTGTCTATCTGAAATGCCACAGAAAGCATGACAAAATGCCTAGAGATATAGAAACGCAAAATACTAAAAGTCTGCGTCATTTGTAGTAGCTACCGCTACGATTGAGTGAGTGAGTGAGTGAGTGCGTCTGGTTTTACGCCGACTTTTAGAAACATTCGAGCAACGTAACGGCGGGGAACACAAAAATGGGCTGCACACATTGTTATCACGAAAGAACGAGAAAATCTCTAAGCTATCCAGCCGCCCCACAAATAAGTAGAAAACCCTAGAAAATAGAGTAAAGCGGTCTTTTAACTGTAAGGACACCAACCATCTCCCAGGGGAGTACACAACTTAAGCTTTATGTTTCACCTCGACATAGGAAGGTATGTACATTTTATATTTCATGGTGGTCACCCTGTATGCTGTATTTTCAGTCAAACATTCAATAACTCGGCGGCGGTCGCCCCCATTGTATGGTATATTGCATCACCACACTCACTAATGATAGTGTTGTTGACGTAGCTTGGTGGGAGGCTGTCCCCGCATAGTGACGTTTTCAAGGAGTCGATAAAGAGGTAGTCACAGTTGCAGAAGGGGCACATCTGAATGTCGAACCGGGTGAAGTGGAGGATCACGTAGCCCTCGGTCTTGTCGAAGGGGACGCCGATGGACAAGAGAACGCTGGAGAGGTTCGGTGGGTATTTCCCGGGGTAACCGGGGCTGGTGATGGTGCCAGCGGGTGCCGAAACCGTGACGTAGTGCTGTGGAGCTGCGGACGAGACAGTGAGGTTGTGTTGAGATATATGTCTGTCGACTTTGGTCGACCAAATCGATTCTGTAGTCTCCTAATAACTTACAGACCGTGACACGTTAAAAGTCTGTGATACAAAGGCCTGTCTCGCTCAAACTTCTAACATGCACCTAGCCGTTCAGACGCCATTGGTGAAAGAGGTTAACCACTCCCTCCACACCCCTCCTCAAAAACCCCAACTTTCAGCCTGTTTTTTATCACAGAAATTTACAGACCTAACAAGATTTACTGTGAATTTCGAATTTTACCCCGACCATGTTTACGATCTCATCATGCAAGACTCTTGTCAGTTCCAAGAAATAGACGTCTTTGCACGAACTTACTTGCACTTGAATGGAATCATCATTTTCTAAATCCATTTACGATCGTACAACCTGATTCCCATATACCATTTTAACTCACACACCCACTCAAATAATATCACCCCAAAATGGAATATTCCCTAAACTGTCTTTACTAGTAGCAATTCGGGCTCTGCTGCATGTGTTGGTTATACAATACATACACATTTCCTTTGCTGGGTCATCTACATCAGCTTGTCGGGGGATGTCAACCTGTCACAACACAGATAACGCCGCTTTTAACACTATATCTTTCATATCAAGATGGATGTACATGTAGAAGGAAAGCAGAATTCAAATCCACAATCAAAGGCTCCCGTTGGTTCAAACGGACGCAACTATACAGCAATTTGCGGCGTCTCAGTTGAACGGGCAACCCGTGTAACCAGATTGTAAGGGGTATTACATGACATACCCACCCTTTATGAGATGCAGCGGACAGTACACACAGACAAGAAACAAAGTACGGCAACGAGGCTGGATGGTATTCTCCACACTTATTCTGATTAAGTAGAGATATTTTTTAGCATCTATGATACTCATCGTCACTGATGATGAACACCATAACCAGCATAAACTACGCATTACCCAGCAGGTTTGTTTGCTTGTTTTTAACGCCCCTCTGAGTACTATTCAAGCTATATCATCTCAGGTTGGCAATGATCGAGTCGGGAGCAGACAATAAGGTTGTTGACATCGATCATCCGTTCTGTATACGACAAGCAGCAACCAGATTTTTTGTCACAAACCCTGACTCATGTTGGTCTCGTCTCATTATACACATGGGTAGTGAAAGTCTAACCCTGAAGCCTCACGCGTAATAGAGTTCAACATTTCGCAATGTATGTGATACATCAGAAATGTATACATTGTCACTTCTCTAATCGATACAGTGGTAGATTACATATACTCTGAGGCATTGTGATGTTACAGTGGAACTATGTCTACATAAGTGTCTTACTTACATCCACCCTAGCTTGACATGTAAGCACAATGCACATAAACACCACGACCACCGACCCTGACGTAGACATCTTGGTTGTATTGTTGTCAAAGTCCGACGGTTATCTGGTGTGATAAGTCATCAGCAGTGATGAGACCGGGGATTCACCGTGAACTAGTCTGAGACAGACAACATCGGACATATAGGTACGTAGTGATTGAGTGGGTATGGTTTTAAAACGCTTTCAGCAATATTCCACTGTACACGTGAGGAATCGAACTCGGGTTTTCGACGTAAAGCCTGAACCTCCGCCCTTATACACAGAGTGAAAGTGGAAAATGTGGGCGTCTGCGTGTGCTCTGCGTGTGAATATTAAGTGTTAGCTGAAAATAAAAGAAACCAGTTTTAAGTCTTGAAATGCTGTTTTATTTATTTACGGAGTACAGGCTAGATTTGGCAGGACTTGTACAAATTTGACCAGCCAGTCCTGTGGGTAAATTTCCTACATCTTTCCTAATTATCAGATACAAATGCAATGTCTCCACTGCAGATGTAACGTCATGGATGAAGAAGGGCCGTTATATTGTGTACACAAAATCTGAAACAGGGGAGGTAACTCTTTACAGAACCGTATTCTTTAGCAGTAAAGTTACTTCTAAAATGTGCGAGTATTCTAGTATTCCACAGTGAGGCAGCGAATAACATAGATGCCAAAGGAATTCGAAACTTTGGAGTAATTAGTATTATCGGAAATGACGTGTCTGAAAAAGAGTAATGACAACCGCCCCATACTGGTGTTTTGCCGAGACGTTTCGTTAGACTACGACATGACAGAAACATTTCTAACATACAGATAACGACCATACACAACACTGATCTCAGAAATTTCGAATTTTTATTCTTGTGACTTGACATTCTGTATACCCATGTTTTGGAATGATGGTGTAGCCTAATGGAACTGATTGTGGCACTGTCAGTGTATCGAGTACATCACACAGACCTCTGCATCTAACCATTTCGTGTTGGTTTATAGTGTCCTGAAGGAAGAATGTGAAGTATGTGAATGGTTATACGTCTGGCGCCCATCGCGCATACAACATGCGTTGTCAGTTAAAGGTTGGACCGTCCGGATCAGCGTACCTAGTGGATTAGTGAAGGGAAGGTAAATTCAAAAAGATCGCTCATTGTATGTTGAAACAAAGCTCATCTGAGACCTGGTAATGTGAATTGAAACACGGCTCACATTACTCTCCGTACAATGCTTTTTGTCACCGGTGCACGTACAATTTACCATGAAACCATCACTCATTTACTCTTTCTTTCTCTCATCTTGTTGGTTATTGTTCAAATGCTATTACAGAAATAAGTGCAGACGGCCGGACAGGTCTAAAATAAATAAGAAGATTCTGAATGTTAACATGTTTTTTAATCAGTTTTGAGGAGTACAGGTTGAGCTTTTTATCTAATACTCATCACCACCCTCCTCCTCTCCCTCGCCTTCAACAGAGTCGACTCCAACCTCCTCATAATCCTTCTCCAAGGCAGCCAAGTCTTCACGGGCCTCGGAGAACTCTCCCTCCTCCATACCCTCACCCACGTACCAGTGGACGAAGGCACGCTTGGCGTACATCAGATCGAACTTGTGGTCAAGACGAGCCCAAGCCTCGGCAATAGCCGTGGTGTTGCTCAACATGCAGACGGCTCTCTGGACTTTGGCCAGGTCACCACCGGGGACAACTGTTGGTGGCTGGTAGTTGATGCCGACCTTGAATCCAGTGGGGCACCAGTCGACGAACTGAATGGTTCTCTTAGTCTTAATGGTGGCAATGGCCGCGTTGACATCCTTGGGGACGACATCACCACGGTACAACATGCAACAGGCCATGTACTTGCCGTGACGGGGATCACATTTGACCATCTGGTTGGCGGGCTCGAAACAAGCGTTGGTGATCTCGGCCACAGACAACTGCTCATGGTAGGCCTTCTCAGCCGAGATGACCGGTGCGTAGGTGACCAGAGGGAAATGGATACGTGGGTAGGGCACCAAGTTGGTCTGGAACTCTGTGAGATCCACGTTCAGGGCACCATCAAAACGCAGGGAGGCAGTGATGGAGCTGACAATCTGGCCAATCAGACGGTTGAGGTTGGTGTAGGTAGGACGCTCGATGTCAAGATTACGCCTGCAGATATCGTAGATGGCCTCGTTGTCAACCATGAAGGCGCAGTCGGAGTGCTCCAAGGTGGTATGGGTGGTCAAAATGGAGTTGTAAGGCTCAACAACAGCTGTGGACACCTAGGAAGAAAACATTTACCCATATTAGTTAATTATCTTAACTGCTTCTGTCCTTGACATAAATGACATACATTGTTAAACATTAGCTTGTTGATGAGAGTTTTCTGCACTTCTCAAAACTTGTCAAGTTAAAGTGGCGGCATGGCGAGATAGCACTGTGGCATTTGAATTCCCGTTAGGCAGCCCGTCTGCGTAAAGTAAGGAGGTATGAAGAAGATAATTGATTCAAAACTCTGACTTTCCCCAAAAAATTGTTTTTCCCCACAACAAAGACATCGGACTAATCGCTAATTCAATGTTTGTTATCAATAAGCATATGCCATTTTGTACTATTTCAAGGTTATTCAAGCTAGTCACAAAACACAAAGCTTTTTTTCAAGCCTTTAGGGGTATAGTGAGGTAGCCTAGTGGCTAAATCAGAAGCTGAAGGCTCAGGTTCGATTCCACACATGGGACAATGTGTGAAACCTATTTCTAAAACTAAACTACTCCTCTCATCCTTCCCTTCAAGCCTGTATGGCCATTGGTGTTTGTTACAATAACTACTGCTGTCATTTCTACACTTGTAGCAGCTGACTTCATTTGGTGATGTACTTATTGACATATCCTCGAGGAGGGACATATGTTACCTGGGGAGCTGGATAGATGGCAAACTCTAGCTTGGACTTCTTCCCATAGTCCACAGACAGTCTCTCCATCAGCAGGGACGCGAAGCCGGAGCCAGTGCCGCCACCAAAGCTGTGGAAGATAAGGAAGCCCTGGAGTCCAGTGCACTGGTCAGCCAACTTCCTGATGCGGTCAAGAACGAGGTCGACAATCTCCTTGCCGATGGTGTAGTGACCACGGGCGTAGTTGTTGGCGGCGTCCTCCTTGCCGGTGATGAGCTGTTCGGGGTGGAACAGCTGGCGGTAGGTGCCAGTACGAACCTCATCTGAAACAGAGAAATGGTAGACATTAGTAGGTGTAAACAAAACAGATTCCTCCCATTATCATCAAGGAAACTGACACATTTGAGTGATAGTTGTTTTATGCTACAATAAAGACTTTGCTTGACTTTTATGCTATAAGGACGTTTTTTCAGTATATCTTTTGAGCAGGCGTTTTTTTTTCATACTATGATTTTTTCAAAATATTTGAAACATTTAGTGCCATTGGTTCACGATCGGTCATGCCGAAGGTAATATATAGGCACTTACTGAGAAGTGCAGCTATGTCAGACCTCACCTGTTTGTCAATGGTTAGTTGATTCGACAAGACATTCACTTGATCAACTGTCATTTTGAGGAACGGGTAGGTAGCTGAAGACCAATTCTAACCCAGATCCTTAGCCGACAAGTGCAAGTGGCCTTACGCCGCTCGTAGCAATATTACTGTACCGATGTAGGGAATCGAACCCGGGTCTTCGGTGTGACGAGAGGACGCTTTTAACCACTAAGCTACCCCACCGCCTGCAAGGCGAATGTAGCCGAGATCTATGATCGCGATCACTCCGAATTTACAATACCTGTAATTTTAAGATTGTGCCAGCGCAGGAACTCACAAAGGTCAAGTAGTCCACCTGGACCGTTTAAGGTACTTTCGCTTCCACGTTTATTCTGAACCCATGTGAGTGTAAACTGTAGTTTCAGTAGCAAACCATTGAAATTATATGGTTTGTTTTTAACGAAAATTGGTTACATGTTTCTGCAGGACTGATAAAATATACAACATCTACGGGTCTGCTTCGTGGGCCTACCAACAACGGTGGGTTCCAGGTCAACGAACACTGCCCTGGGGACGTGTTTCCCCGCTCCGGTCTCGCTGAAGAAGGTGTTGAAGGAGTCGTCGCCGCCCCCGATGGTCTTGTCAGAGGGCATTTGACCATCAGGCTGGATGCCATGTTCAAGGCAGTACAACTCCCAGCATGCATTGCCGATCTGCACACCGGCTTGACCCACGTGGATTGAAATACACTCTCTCTGGAAGCAGGAATATCTTTGTCAAACTTTGGTTTTCGTATAGATAAGACAGCAAAATACCGTCTGGTTCTGAAGAATAAAGTTACTTTAGGTAGAAAGGCGCCAAGTGATCAATTGTTCAAACGACACAAATTGAAAACGTTTCCAATCCTAACCTACGGTGATAATAATAAAATCAGTAACGTTTAAGCCAGTGAACAGCGTTTCGGAGACGTGTCAAAAGTTCGATACTTTGACTAAAACGGTGGAGGGTTGGTAGAAACATAGTCATTTATCAAGCCTAAGACGATTGTCTTGATAAATTAAACTAAATTTCTCAGAATAGGACATAACCACATCCAGTCCGATAACGCATGAGTAGGAAACAGCTGTGAAAGATTTTCTCACCATTTTGTTGATCTAATCTTGCTACCTTCAACGGGCTCTGAGAACGAGTCGCAACGAAACGTGTAACGTGCCTCGCAAACAACTCTCAACTGAAGGTTTTCAAAACCCACACGACGTATACTAGACTATGTGACGTCATTAGATGACGTCATGGCGGAACGAAAGCTATCTCTATGTCCGCGCCGCCGTGTCGCTGGAGATCAGACAAGCGAACGTGTGACAAAGAATAACTTTCTCAGTGATGGAAAATTGATTACTTTCTGCAGTATTTGCCGAAACGGAACATGATGGTACACATATATGTTACCTTGTTTTGATATATATCTCTGTGTTGGTTAATCAGAACAGGAACAGTTAAAGTAACATTAATTTTGAAACGTTGCTTTCTAATTAGAAATTGAGTTTTATGTTGCTATCACCATTATTCCAGCAATATCACCCATGGTGAGATCCGAACCCAGACCTTTCGCACGACGAGCGAACGCAATCACTACGCTACCCAAAAGTTCATCATATTTACCAATAGCTGTCTGTTGTATCCTTTTAAGGTATCATTCGGATGGTAAAATAGGATTATCGTTTTTCTCTCTTTTTGATATATCAAAGGTTAGTATTCTATCGCGGAATACTTCAGCAGTCTGCAAGTTCCCTGAAATATGACCATGGGCATTTTTCGCGTATGTACTTTAACAAATAAATGGGAACGCCCTTAAAATTTAATAGGCTTACATATTCTGTTTTAGAGGCATTTTAGAAGTTGCTGAGCTGAAGGTTATTTTCACAATAGCGACGTTTCGGTATGGATTCTTATACTTGAAAACGGTATAAGAATCCATACCGAAACGTTGCTATTGTGAAAATAAAGACGTTGACCATCCATAAAGTTTGTTCCGTCACCTTTAGGCTTACATATTGTTAAAAGTGGTTAAGGGATTTATTCTCTAAGATAAATACAACGTTTTGTGTGCACATGCAACACGTTTGAACATATGCAATGAAGCAACTGATTCGATAGTCGTTGAGTTTGACTGAAAGGAAACATTGTCAAATACAGCGAAAAAAGGTGTTGAAACACATTAGCAACATGTTTGATTCTAACGTCCAAACACATGACCTGTCGATCAATGCTCACGTTGCTGATCACTGGATTGTATGGTCCAGATTCGATTATTTACGGCAATCCGCCATATAGCTGAAATACTGCTGAGAGGCGTAAATGTCTTCTGAGGTCATCCGGAAAAGCACTGTATAGTCAAAACCTGCCTATATAAAAAGCTGCTTAAGAACTGTAATATTTTCCTTTAGTAGACAATAAACAAGTACAGCAATACTGGTAAACGTTTCCCTCATTAAGGAGTGGGTGAGTTTAATTTTACGCCGCAGTCATCAATATCCGTATCAATATCAATGTCCATGTGGCGGCCGGCGGTCCGTAAATAATCGAGGCTGGACCAGACAATTCTGTAATCAACAGCATTAGCACCGCTCTACGCAGCTGGGAACCGATGACATGGGTCAACCAAGTCAGCGAGCCTGATCACCCGAGCCATTTAGTCGCTTCTTACGACAATCGTGGGTTACTGAAGGCCTAAATTCTAACCCAGACATTCACGGATCCTCTCTCACATTAACGGGCATGCACCCACCATGTGATGTGAACAGCTGTGAAAATCCCCTGCACATAAACCCCGACACAATGACAATACTTCCACCAAATATCTGAACTTGGGTGACCCAATTTGGACGATACTCTCATGTGGGCGTCTGAGGAAAATGTGATTTAATATTAATGCTTACATCCGGGTGAGAATAAGCTAGTGTTCAGTAACCCATAGGTCGAGGTGACTAACGGGATCAGGTGGTCGGGCCCGCTGTTTGATACATACCACCGTATCCCAATTGGGTGCTCAGCAACAAATCGGTGCTCATGCTGTTAATCACTGGATTGTTTGTTGTCTAAGCCTCGATTATGCTTACGGAACGTCGCCATATAGTTGGAATACTGGGTAGAGGTGTTAAACAACACATCAAACAGTAATGCTTAGTTACGAGTTACAACCACTGATCCATATGTTTCTCGTATTGTGGCCCTCGTTCCACAAAGCGATCGTAACGCTACGACTGTCGTAAGTCTATGTTAAAGTATGGGAGTTACGATCGCCTTAACGCTACGATCGTTTTGAGGTGAAGAGACACTTTTATGCCTACTTCTCATGCCAACACCTACATGAGTGATTCTCAGGCTACCAATCAGAATAAGGTACTCTTTTCGCTCACTAGTTCCCGTGATAACGTATGATTTCTTACATTACGCTCTTGACCCTACTTCACTTTCTACTCTAACGTTATGACCACATAAATTTTGGTTTTGAACACTTTGTCGGTTTCTCATATGTCCCGCTGTAAATCTAGTTTTGTGTATGAGTCAGTCAGCTTTGTTCATGAACGAGTTGATCTGTCCTGAAGCTGATTCATACAGATAACCATTCAGTGTCATGCTAACATAGCAGTCCTCGTCATTTGTGAATATGAGATGCTATTCATATTTTACAGACGCATCCGTCACTAAACTGCGGAAGTAGAAGTGACGTCATCACGTCATCTGTGCAGCGCCCTCTGCGAAAATGTTCGGCCATGTGTAATTTGTTATGATTCTTGGCAAGACAGTGGAACATTTCACCTGTCAAACATTGTCAGATGGAATTAGAATGATTGATCGGTAAGAGAGTCTGACTAGTAAATTATGAACGATTTACACTTATTGTTAAGAGCATATGCCCCATTTTTTCATAGCAGGTTCGCTTTGTTTTGATGTAATTATAATGCCAATTTTTCCACCGTCTGTCACTTGGCTTGTCAGCAACATCAAGTTCCTTGTTTACAGATTACAACTATTTGGGTCTACGTCTGTTCGGTATTTTTATGACGGAACGTTGTGCATTATAAGTGACATCTTGCATTTATCTGTATCGATTCGTGTCATAATGTTCATGCAGCATAAATAATTATTCGAAAATATTATCAATGTGATAATGGTAATGAAATATCAACCAGGAAAGCTAACGGTGGGAATCTTAATCATTATTGTATTTGTAGGTCTCTCGGGGAAGTTGACAGCACATGATGATAAAGATGTAAGACATGAAAATTAATGTGATGAATTTGATAAAAAAAAAATAATGGCCAACCTGAAAATGTCGGCGGTTGAGACATGAAGGATGTGTCAATACATTCTGCAACGAGACTAGAAAGTGTGGGTGGGAATATAAGCAGACAGTATATACTGCTGTATACTGTTATTCAGAAATAGATAGACTTCATATTTGAAAAACAACTGCCAACTGCTTTAACCACAATTCCTCCAATGATTTTCTATTTACATTATATGAATTGTTTTTTAATCTGTTTTCTTTTAAAGCCTTTTTTAAGACAGAAGTACATGGTTAATGAGCATGATGAGAAAATAGGTAGAGAAGGAATGGCTGAAACAAATGTAATCAGGATAATGGCAGGAATATAAGAAACTTATTGTGCTGAGCAAAGATTATTTTAGTTAATACATGACATCCATATATTTTCATTTACATAATGACTTTTCATTATTAATGTGTATCATAGACATAGGTGAATATGATGAGCATTGGATGTCAGGCTGAAATTACCCTTGTGTACCCAGTTTGATTTGGCGAAGGATATACTTGTGAAATCATAATTAACACAAACTAAAATTTCTATTGATTGGTTTGATGAAAACAGATCTTCATGACCATAGCTGTCAAAAACAACCATGCACTGTACACATGATAAGCAGACAAGTATGATAATCCATGATGAGACACTACAATGGATTATTGATAATATCCAGTGATATTTCTGCTTCATACATGTATTTGACACCTACTAAACATGCTAAACTTGAGGCAATCAAGTGCAGCATAAACATGTATTGATCAGCATAATCCATGTCAATTTGCTGACTTTATGTAGGTATCAAGGCTCCTAGTTTATTCTCCGTTGTACTAAGATAGGGTTAGCAATGGTAATCGAAATGAATTGGACATCATACATGATATGTCACTCATCTTCAGGAGGAAGATCTGTTTG
The DNA here is from genome assembly GCF_037392515.1 of Haliotis asinina. Taxonomy (NCBI): domain Eukaryota; kingdom Metazoa; phylum Mollusca; class Gastropoda; order Lepetellida; family Haliotidae; genus Haliotis; species Haliotis asinina. Next base: position 14,852,790 of record NC_090281.1, on the reverse strand, counting down.
TATAAGACATTTTAGATTATCTGTTTAAACTTAAAGCACTTGTGTTTTGTGTTTGACATTATTGCAACAGGATTGAATACGTGGTACATACCACGAGCTGTGTACTTGTACAACAAACATGTCAGGAATTGTTTCTAGTGGTGCTAGTTATCCTTACAGGGGTCAAATCTGATCATGCAGTTACAGAACTGTGCAATATTGACAACATATGCATATCTGTATAGTGCAGAATGATTTTCTGACAATATTTTTTCTTTCTCAGCTTCTGCATTCCAGTATAGTGGTTTCTAAAATTTTGTTTTGTTTGGAATTCATTCAAAAAAGATATTTCTGTATTAAATATATGTGGGATTATGTAGGATATGGAGATAGGGATAGGTGATGAGTGACATGTTTCATTGACATTCCATAAATCATATTATTGAACCAGTTATTTAATCATGTTTATTTTTGAGTTCATTTTCCCACCAAGTACCTATTTGTATGATTACAAATTGTGACAGATCATGCTGATAATTAGGATCTGCATGAACAATCAGTGTCAGTCACTGTCAAACATTTTGCTAATATGTTGCAATGTTCAGAGTCAAACATATACCTGTGTTGCAAATATATTGCAATTCATTTTTTGGCCTGTGTCTTTGTTGTTTGTTACTTTTCTAAGTGAAAATCCATGTAACAATGGGGAAATGGGACATATAATCAGTCAGTGAATACTAAGTGAATACTTGTTTGGTTGGATGTAAGTTCCACAATGGTTTTCCTCCATGCCAAGGCTGTCTATTGTCAGTCATTGTAATTTTGTAGTAATCCATCCTTAGGAATTGTTCTGTAACAACAGCATAAAGCAGCTTGTATACATGTGATCAGGATGTGGATAGGAATTCTTGGAATACTGGACTTTGTCACATTTTGTCGTGTTTGCTGGTTAGTAGTAGTAATATTGTGCAACAGAACCACAAGCACTTACATTTTGTACATATTTTCCTGGATTTCCACCAGTTTATTTAGTCAAATATGATATATGCGAAATATTCACCACCATGTACAATTTGAACTCTTACCAATTGTTGAATCAGACTTTTCTGCGCCTTTCAGATTTTATATTTAAAATGTTTATAAAGACCCAAATCCACATCCTAATGAATGGTCAAAGGGATCATTGTTAGTTTATCGCCCTGAACAGTGGGTCAATCAGGTAAGTGCACTTAATTTCATTCTCCACATCTTGGGGAGTATACAGCTGAGAACCTGGATCAGTTCATCTGGTGTATTTCTTATCTTTAGGGCAAGTAGGTAGCAAATGAGAGTCTTCTTATTTGGAATGCAAGTTTGCTTGGTTTTGATTAGAAATCATATCAATTGTATTCCAGCTTGACTGGTTAGTTCTTAGGCTTCAGCATTTGTTCAGCCAATAGTCTGTCCTTAATTCAGGGATTGGTTCGCGTGGGATAGCCCAGTGGTTAGAGCATTTGCCCGTCATGCTGAAGACCCAGGTTTGATTCCCCACATGGGTGCAATGTAGGAACCATATTCTTGTGTCTCCTGCTGTAATATTGCAGGAATATTGCTAAAACTTGTGAAAGCAGCATAACACCACATTCAGTCAGTTAGTATTTTATAGATGGATGCTTATGATATCAACCACTAGATTGGTTTGCCCATTCAGGATTATTTTTCATAATTGCTTCATATGCAATGAGCAAGGCATTAAACAGGTTGAATAACTGAAATGACTTGCTCAGTTTGTTTCACATTTTGTCATTCTTGTCATTGCTAATCAACTTGATGGCATGATATTGAAGTGAAATAGTGAGATTCAGAATAAATGACATGGGTCAAGTATATTGAAATATTGATATGATTTATGAATATACTTCATGAACCTTTTTACTGTACTAAAATATGTTTATTTCCAAGACAAGACTTTTGTTTTGTATCGGGTTAAATCATTGATCATTTGAGGGGGTGTAAGAATGGAATACCAGCGTGTTGCATTAAGTATGGTGAACATTGTCTCACCAGCTGTGGAGTTCAGTGCAAAGGTGACGTAAGTGCCAGCCCATTGTTCATGTGTCACCAAGGAACTAGGGCACTGTTCTTGAGTAACATGAGGGACATTTGAAACGTATCTATGTAGGTTTTACAATGGGAAAGTCAACAAATTGATAGGAACAGTTTGCGTTTCAAGTGTGGAGGGGCGGGGAAGTTCAGGGCGTTTAAACAATCTAAACCCCCACCCTTTGCCTCGCCAACGCCCAAAAAGAAAAAAATGTGAAAAAATGTGGATATGTACCCCACTCTTGATTTTTTTTGTGTCCATTTTGTTTTTTTTCTCCCTGCAATTCTCCAGATATGTAATCTGATAATGGAAGTCTGTAAGTACATGATCAGATAATTCTGTGATTGACATCATGAGCATTGTTCTATGCAAGTATTGATCTGTACTAACCAAGTATGGTGTGCAGAAGACAAATTCTGACATAGATCTTCACATGTAGTATCGAATTCAATATCCTAATTATAATCATGGTGGCAGACCTCTGAGCAGTATCCGACTTGAAGCTGTGGTCTGAAGCCAGGGTCAAGTGTAACAACTGTGGGAGAGCGTCTTCTTTGGTAGACTTTATCGGTTCAGTGATGTCATGTTCAAATGAAACTGTGACTAAACAGTTGAACCTAAAATAGTGAATAGACGAATAATCATCAAATGTTGTAATCATGGTAACATGTTAAATATATTACTGAGATTGAATATTTGTACATTTATCACATTTATAATTGGAAGTTGATGTGTTATACCACGGAACAATGCAATGGTTTTCAAAACTATATTGCTGTGAAATGTTAGCAACCTGTGTTTAACTTGAGATCTAGGCAAACATATCCCCACATAATGCCCCCGTTCAGGTTTGCTGAAGTCAAGGCTAGACATATGTTCTTACTGTTCTGTTTTTTGGCCTGTGACACAGTGTGTGTCTAGTCTGGGCAAGGTCTTTTGGCATGGGCTGTCACCATAAGTTTGGCCCATTTGCATTTTCATCAAAGATGAAAGAACATCTGTATTCATAATGTTTGTTTCAGGGACTGGGAAAGGCAGGGTCCGTGGGCCATTTGCACATTAGAATAAGAAATGGCGCATTAAAATTTTGAAGTTTATTATTGATACATGGGCAGTGGCCCTTTCTAAATTCAGAAAATGGCTACTAATCCTGAAAACGGCCCAAACGGCAAAGTTCTCTGTCCCAATCCTTGAGAGTTTTATATTTTCTAAAACTAGGCCAGAAAACAATAGATAAGTTAGTGTCACATTTGTTATGCACAACCTTGAGACTCGGTCAACATAGCTTCAATTTTTGCATACTGCAGTGATTATACATGTGGACTAACATGATCTCTTGTGAACTTTGGAAGTGATCGAGTTAATGTTTACAGCCCTGTGTTCTGTGAGTTGTTTTGTAATGTGATCAGCATGTTCGGGGTAACTGGAGCTGTGATGCTGGATCATGTGTGTGTCACTAGCGACTGGTGGTGGATACAACCCACAGCTGTTGCCAGAGCTCTGTTGCTTAATACTGGTGACATCAGATGTTATTATAATATTGTTTTGCTGGAAAAAGCTTTGGATACTATGAGTTTTACTATCATCGTCTTAGAGTACCATTGGGAGCATGGTCAGTGTTTTGTGGGATTCAGTTTGCTTCTGTAATAGACATCCAGTTTGTGTGTGTTTGTGTTTATTCTTTGAAAGGATATGTTCACTGGAAATAGTATGGTTGATGCACATGTAGACAATTTCTGTGGATTGAGTTAACTTGTGGAAGTCAAAGGACATTTGGTGGCTATTTGTGGGTATGGTTGCCATAGTTACAGTGATGATGACTTCGAACGTTTTGCCAGGTAAGAGTGGTACATTTGGTCATTATGTGTTACCATGGTTTATTCATACTTGGACGCTCAGTGAATATTGTCAGTGGCACAACTTAAACCATAAATTATCATTGCCTGATGTAACATTTATGATATAAGGTGATGTATCATTGTACATTTACAATTGTAAATCTCATGGAAAACTGGACAAATGCAGTACACAGGGGTTTGTGTGTCTGAGTGTGAATTATTTTGCTCAGATTGTTCGATCGATTGCTTGTCACTTCAGCTTCAAACATCCTTCACAGTTTTTGTTAATTGTAAACAGGAATTGATTTTTGAATGTGTCCAAATAAATTCTTGAGTACCTCAAAGACATAAATATACGTCTTTGAGTACCTTAAATAAACTGATAAGAATGCTGGATCTGATATACAGTCTCTGGCAGGATTTAACATGTTTAATGTCATTTCCATGATCATAGTAAAATATGATTTTGTCCTTCAGCAATCTGATTTCTCTTCTATTTTCAGTTACCTTCCTATTCTCCATGTTTACCATGTTAACACTGTATCCATGTTAAACATGTTTATTCTGGTTGTACAAAACACAACAACCCACGTTTCAGAACGACATAGGCATCTGCCACTCAGTTGTACTTGTAGTTACCACAAAACTGTGTTTACTCAATTCTGTTAATAGGATATATTTGTCCAAAGATTTTTAAGAGAATGATTTCTGATAATCACTCGAAGCAGTGATATCCAGATACCAGAATTGTCTCCTTCTTGCTATGGTAGAACATGACCATACCAAGCAAGGAAGGTGTCAGTGGTTTGTGACAACAGTTTGATAATAAAGTAATGGTGGCCATGTTGCAGTTCTAGATTGTGGAGATGTGTCCCAACTGATCTGATCATGACATTATATGTCAGCATATTGTTAGTTATAGTTTGGCATGCAATGCATGTGGACACATTTATTTTTTTAAATATCTGTTCATCCAATGATCCAATCGATCTCAAACCTTATGACCCAACAGCTGTTACAGGTCATTGGCTCCCTCCCTCTGCAAGCAGGGTGGGTTCTGCTGTTTATTTTGTTGACAGTTACATAGACAGACTCTTTCATACAAATGCATAAAATCAGTGATTTACAATGCGATTAGGTTGTCTGACAAAACATCCACTTGCAAAGTTTGAGATTGATAATTGGATGAAGAGGTATTTACAAAAAAAACCCGGGTCCAATTCATGCCAAACTATAGTAACGATGTTTTTTTTATTTACAGCAATATTCCATCAGAATCACCTATTGAATATAGTTTGTTCTTTCACCATGCTGATGCAAAGTTATGTCAATACATACAGAGCCATGTCGTCTTCCATATAGCCTTGACATGAGATGATTGCTAGTTGCCTTTGGTTTGTAATATCAAAGCCATAGATAGTGGATAATAAAAATCACATATATGTTGTTAAAGTTTGCTTGTTTGTCTGATCACACATTGTTTAGCAGTAGTAGTCTGGTTAATTGTGTTAATTTAAGTAATTGAAGATTGGTCACTAAACTAAATGGCTAAGCAATCGATCATGTCTTCTTATGATCGAACACAAACAATTTTTTAACCCTTTTTTGCATGGACAATATTTTTCAGAAGGTTTATTATGTTGGTGTCATTAAATTTACATTTCATATAACACTACAAACTGGTTCCAACTTAATTCAAGTCATGAGTGAATTTCGCTTGAAACTCCAGGAAGATGTTAAATTTGCAGCCAGTAAAAATCATAACTGCAAAATTTGATATATAATGCAAACCAGTTTTTTCAATGATTGATAAGTTATAATAAACCAATTATCAATAATGAGATTTTAATTCTCAACACTGATGTTTACTGTTTAATGTCAACAATATTTTGTCCAGTAAACTAAGATGAGTGAGTGAGTTTAGTTTAGCTGCGCTAAGCAACTTCAGCTATATGTTGGAAGTCTGTAAATAATCATGTCTGGACCAGACAATCCAGTGATCAACAACATGAGCATCGATCTGCACAATTGGGAACCGATGACATGTGTCAACCAAGTCAGTGAGCCTGACAAGCTTCTTAGTAGCCTTTTAAATTAAGGCGAAAACTATATAAACATTTTTTGAATAGCTACCCAAATTTTCCAATCTACCCCCATCCTAAAGCTAATCAGACATAATTAAGACCTAAGGAAGCTATAGGTATGTGTCACCATCACTGTAGATATGTTAAAAGAAGATACTGCTGCCTTGTATATGATACATACTGTTTATCACACTATGAACAAAGATCCATGTATCACGGAGCAAGGTGCATACGTTATTGTTAAAATGTTATTGCATAGAAATGGACAGTATTACTAGTAGTAACAGTAGCTGAAGGCAGTCAGCAGAATCCATTGGTGAGTCAGCCTCTGAGGTAGACTTAATTTTTTTACAATTTGGCATGGAGACTGGATGTGTGGATATGCAGTGTAGGCCCAGTGGTGAATCGAAAAAGCATGACTCAATGCATTATTAAAATCAATTCACTTTCAGCAGCATTTATGAAAATGGTAGAGGTATATGGTGTGTCTATTCTGTATGTATAAGTTCAGAGTCTTTGCTTTGTTGTGCTTGATCTGTGTCTTGTTTTCTTCACTATTTCAACCATATTTCTTGCAGTAATTACCAATGAGGCCTAAGTTGTGGCATTGTGTCTTGATAATGGTTGTCAGGGTAGCTTGATTTTGGTGTCAGAGTGGCATCAAGCTGGTCCACAGATCTTTCCAAACAAGTGATTGATGATGCTTTCTCCCAGAATCTAGCCATTTTTCATAAACTACTTGTGGGAAATCACCTGAAGACCAGCTGGATGCCACTGTGATGCTAATTTCAAACTAGAAATGTATTTCTGCACAAATCTTAAATTTCAATTTCAACAATTGTTATGCCATTGCAAACTCTGCTTTTACATATTGGACGTGTGTGGTTACAATGCTTACAAGCAGTGTTGGAAATTAAAGCGATTCTTTGAGGGATGCCCATTTTTTGTTTTATTTTGTTTGTTTTTTCATTTTTTGTTTTATTTTGAATATGTGCTTAGTACCCCATAAGCATTAAAAGAATGTTAAATCACTAACCCATGAAGATCCAAGGTAGAACAGGCCTTCAGCAACCAACTCTTGCCATTAAAAGGTTTGTCTTAAGCGGCAACCAACAGGATCAGGTGGTCATGCTTTCTGACTTGATTGACATGTCATTTGTTCCCATTTGCACAGATCAATGCCCATGCCATTGATCACTGGATTGTCTGGTCCAGACTCAGTTATTTACAGACCTCCGCCTGGAATCACTGGAATATTGCTGAGTTTGGCATAAAACTAAATCCACTGTTTTATCGTTATGTTGTAGTATTGTTATAACAAGGACCTTGAGACTTTCAATAAGTTTCATGCAACGAATCTACTGTTACAAAACTTTTGAGATGTCCCCTCAACCAGGAAATGATATGTTAAGCAGCTCACAACATCTGCTCAGTAAACATTAATGATGGAAGCATCATACTTTCAGGAAAATAACGTATGCTTAACCATAGCTGTGCCTTTTGTGTGACAGGTGCTTGGAAAGTTATTGTTGTAGTGGAATGAGGAAACTCAGGTGACATTGTTTGGATTGTTCTAAGCTCTCTGTGTGGAAATGATACATCAGATATATAGAGTTTACAGTGTGAGAACAGGTTCTTGCCACGCAATGCATCGATGAGAATGGACCATTGTTGATCATGTTGATTGCTTTACTAATACTAATACTAATACTAATACATGCTAATAGTACTAGCACTCATGAAATCCCCTTTGTAATGTGATCCTTGATGGTAAGGCCTCAATATGATTTGTGAGAACTTGACACTTACCATATGACCATTAATTAGTTTTAGTCTGTTGGTAGGTTAATTGGACATGTTCTAAGTATGATGGGATGAAGTTACATTATTAAATATGTTCATATATATGGTCTGATTAATTCTGGAGAAAATTTCTTGACATAATTGGAAATGTAAACAGTTGTGTTTAGTCGGGTTTATATTTATTTGTGCAGTTAGTTGTTCTAACCTGATGGAGGGTCACATGAACATGTTGCTGTCTGATGTTAATATCCAGGAATGTAGCAGTGATGTCCCAAGTCTGTTCTTTATTTCCCTGCTCTGATACAGTGATACGTGAAATCTGTTGTATATCCCTGCCCTGATACAGTGATATGTGAAGTCTTGTTTACAATATCCATGTCCTGATGCAGTGATATGTGAAGGTCATTGTTTAAATCCCTGCCCACATACTTTGTGAAGTTAATTGTGTATGTCCTTGCCCTGATGCAGTGATATGTCAAGTCATGGTTTATAAATTGTTTTAACAAACTCTATTCTGTTTCCATGGTTTTATCTCCTTGCCCAAACATGATAGCAATTCTACTTTGTTTGCAAGATTTCAGTGCCCTGCTTCTGCTATGATTGCAATTACTTGGCACCTGTTAACATCCCGGTTAGAATTGATCTTCAGTAGCCTGTTCTTGTTGTAAGAGGCGACCAACGGGATCAGGTGGACAGGCTCGTTGAGTTATTGACATATGTCATTGTGTCCCAACAGAGTACATGCTGCTCCTGCCCTGACTATGGTTCAGCTCATACCCTGATTATGCTTCAGCTCCTGCCCCGACTATAGCTCAACTCGTGCACTGACTATGGTTCAGCTGATAGCCTGATTATGCTTCAGCTCCTGCCCCGACTATAGCTCAACTCCTGCCCTGACTATGGTCCAGCTCATAGCCTGATTATGCTTCAGCTCCTGCCCTGACTACAGCTCAACTCTTGCCCTGACTATGGTTCAGCTCATAGCCTGATTATGCTTCAGCTCCTGCCCCGACTATAGGTCAACTCCTGCCCTGACTATGGTTCAGCTCATACCCTGAATATGCTTCAGCTCCTGCCCCGACTATAGCTCAACTATTTTCAGTAAGCTGTACCTTCTATGGTCCTGACTCTACACTGTTTCCATGGTGTAGCTCCTGCCCCAGTTTTCTTCATAACTCTACCAGTGTTTTCCTCCCTTTAGCCTCCTCAGTACTTGTATTGACTCTGTGACACTACACTTTTGCCAAGGTTTCAACTCCCAGCCCTGACTTGGTTCAGCTCCTTTGTCGTATCTGATCATGACAACATTGTTTCCATGTTTTGAGCTCCCCACCTTACGTTTGTTAAGCTGCCTGTGCCGACTGCGATCATTTCACTATCTTGTTGCCTTGGTTTCAGCTCTTAAGCCCAACTTTATGAAGTTTCCTGTGCTATCTGTGATCGTTACTGTCTTGTTGCCATGGTTTCAGCTTCCTATCCTGACTTTATTGAGCATCCTATACTGACTGTGATAGTAACTCTACACCGTTTCCATGGTTTCAGCTTCTTACCCCTACTATATTAAGCTCCCTGTGCTGACTATGATTGTGATTCTACTCTCTTTCCATGGTTTCAGCTCCCTGTCTCGACTATGAACGCGACTCTACTGAGCTGCTGATATGGAGGATGCCGTGAGCCGAGAGTCTGTGGATTCCTCCTCAACAGGTGATGACTTTGTGGTTGTCAATGCTGACCCAAAATTCAAGTTGACCGGTGATATTAACGACCTAGACGAAGAGGTTGGTGCCGGCAGGTTCCTATCCCCCAAAATGGCTGCGTCTGCTGCAACCACCCCTGAACAAAATGGCATGGAATTGGAGAAGGTGGAACATGCAATCCGTGGCAGTCAGTCGGCTGATGTCCTCATCCCTGATGCGTCCAACATCGTTGGGCCCATCAGTCACTCGGAGAACATGTCTGTGATGGGTCTAGGGTCTGCAGATGCTGGTCTCAACCAGATTACTGCAAGTGAGTACCGAAGTATCCTACATGTGGTGACTGTCTGAAAACATTTTTGACACCCTTGTTATATTGAAACCCACTAGATGGTCAACCAGCATCCTTTCCACTTACATCAAACATGATCAGTTCTTTGGCAGGCAATACTTATTATATTTGTATTACTGATGGTATCTGTATATAACTGATAGTATCTTTGTGTAACTGATAGTATGCTTGTATGACTGATAGTATGCTTGTGTAACTGATAGTATGCTTGTGTGACTGATAGTATCTGTATAACTGATAGTATGCTTGTATAACTGATAGTATGCTAGTGCAACTGATAGTATGCTTGTATAACTGATAGTATGCTAGTGCAACTGATAGTATGCTTGTATGACTGATAGTATGCTTGTGTAACTGATAGTATGCTTGTGTGACTGATAGTATGCTTGTGTGACTGATAGTATCTGTATAACTGATAGTATGCTTGTATAATTGATAGTATGCTTGTGCAGCTGATAGTATGCTTGTATGACTGATAGTATGCTTGTGTGACTTGAGAGTATGCTTGTGTGACTGATAGTATGCATGTGACTGATAGTAGGCTTGTGTGACTGATATTAGGCTTGTGTGACTGATAGTACGCTTGTGTGACTGATAGTACGCTTGTATAACTGATAGTATGCTAGTGCAACTGATAGTATGCTTGTGTGACTGATAGTATGCTTGTGTGACTGATAGTATCTGTATAACTGATAGTATGCTTGTATAACTGATAGTATGCTAGTGCAACTGATAGTATGCTTGTATAACTGATAGTATGCTAGTGCAACTGATAGTATGCTTGTATGACTGATAGTATGCTTGTGTAACTGATAGTATGCTTGTGTGACTGATAGTATGCTTGTGTGACTGATAGTATCTGTATAACTGATAGTATGCTTGTATAATTGATAGTATGCTTGTGCAGCTGATAGTATGCTTGTGTGACTGAGAGTATGCTTGTGTGACTGATAGTAGGCTTGTGTGACTGATATTAGGCTTGTGTGACTGATATTAGGCTTGTGTGACTGATAGTACGCTTGTGTGACTGATAGTACGCTTGTGTGACTGATAGTATGCTTGTGTGACTGATAGTGAGATGGATCGGACTGTGGAGAGTGTGTGAGATAAAATGATCGTCAATCTCACATTCATGACATTTTACTTTCATGGTGGTGTACATGCATGTGTTTGTCTGTTTGGTCTAATCCAGATCGTGGCCGATCAACCTCGCTTCCTACAATTCCTGGCACAGACTGTACAGTGTTTGATGGAGTGACCTACCTTGGTTGTGCTACAGTCAACGCACCTCGCAGTGAGGTGGAGATCTACCGCAACATGGCAGTGCTCAATGACCAGTCACAGATGGCTATCCCTGTCACTCTCACCGTTCCCAGTACATCGGAGGGATTTGTAGGGTAAGCCAGTTATCCTTTTGATTAAGGTTACAGTAAATACACCATGGTAGTTGACAGAAGCAGTTGATACCTTACAGTCTATAGAGAAAAGTCTTTGTTTGTTTTTGACACATGCATACATTGTTGAGTGTATGATTACCTGATATTTTTTAGCTGGACATGATATTTGAAACATTCTTATGAATTATAGTAATTACACACACAAAAAAAATTGGCTAAAATTTTTTCTGAAAACAAATCAGCTGTCAACTGCCATTCTCTATATGCTGTTTCCTTTGTGACATGATGTGCGGGAATATGTAGATTGTTTGGTCCTTGGAGAGATATGAGCCTGTATGACATGTTAGATAGTTTTGTTGTTGTGCAAGCATCAGTTTTGTAAGTGGTTGTAGGAATGAGGTGTTATCACACTTGTAGGACATAATGTAGTATATGTTATTGTGGGTGGTAGAATAACACAGGGAAAGAAATATACATTTAAACACAAGGATGTATGCTTGTATAAAACTGCCATGTGGATAGTGACCTCATCTGTGCCCAAATTTGTTGAATGGTGCCCCTGGCATCATTTTCAAATTTGGATTTTTTTATTGGCTGAGATTTCTACATTTGACAAAGCCAGTGTCCCAAGCTGTGATATTGCTGGAATTAAAAAATAACACTCACTCTACTCAAATTTAAACTTGTTCTTAATACTGGTAAATAATTAGCAGACTTGATTGGTATGACCAGTTTCCAGGTCCAATTTTGATTCTTCACTGCCATGGTGGCCAGTATTGCAAGCATTTTAACAAGCAGATATTAAGTCATGGGATTGAGATTGATGGCCAGCATCCAGAATTTGGCTCAGTGATTATGGTGTCAACATTTGGTGCAAGCATTTCTGCATGCCCGATTATTTTTTAGTATCTGTTTTTTTTGGTGGTGTTCTTGAGTTTTACTAATTTCCGTATCTACTAAATCTGTTTAATAGTCTCCTGTACTGCTGTCTGTGTAATATGTATGATGTGTAAGGTTTATATTTGGTTACACTGGAAATACAAAGACTTCTGCATATCCAAACAACCATTAATGTGAAATTGATGCAGGCTGTTGGTGATGTTGCAATGAATAATGATGAAATTTGATCACATTCAACAATATCTATCTCCTTCCAAATCTGAAAAATACATCGGTTTGATTAAAGGTAGTGTTTTTTTAACTGCAATTAGCGTTTGATTCTACAAAAACCATGGTGTTTGATGTAGTTTAGTTTTGAATAAATATAGATCTGTTATGTGCTAACATGGCAGTTTTCTGAAACTAGATGAGTCATGAAAGTGCATTTGAGGAAGTTCCTGAGTTTTAAATGACTAAACTACTTCTGCTTCAAAGAAACCTCTAATTGTATTAGGCAGGATTTTGGTAGAGTTTCGTATTTTAGACTCGTTTGCAATATTTTACAAGTTTAAAGAATTAAGTTAATGATCACATTATGTAAATTGAAGAATGATTTTGTAGTAGCTTTAAATGTTTATTAAGAAAAGGAACTTTACCTGTGCACAGGATTATGATTAATGCATTACAGCATTATGCATAAAGCATTAAAACTCAAACGCATAACATGTTAGTTTGTTCTGTTGACATGGTAACAACGTTTGATGGCTTTCTACTTTGTTGCAGCCCTGCCGATGGAATGGTTCGGTATGCCCATATGCTTGGTTTCATTGTTTCAGTGACTCTCATGCTTGCTACATATGTTCGCTTCATACGCAAGTCAACAGACCAACACATAAGGCTTGGGAGGGTATAGGGGTGTTTTCCACTCGCATTAAATGGGGACATTGCTTCTATTTTTGCTACAAATTGAATAAAATATTCATGATAATGTTTACAGAGTTGTGCTAATGATGCAGACAGGCATACCTTGGGACATTTTCCACACATATAGAATTGTCTTTTTCTTCCCATTGAAAACGCAAGATCAAATACAACCATAGTAAAGCATGAGGTGATGTTTTGGATGTGCAAAGTCAAAACACAAAAATTTTAATAGATTTCAGACAAGTACTGTTAGATTTTTATGTATTTACATGTGTGGAAAGTCTTGACATGTTTCAGATAAATTGCTTTTTAGGATTATTTTTTAAAAAAATAGGTGTGGCCGGTTAGCTTTTAATAATTTAAACAAATTATGTTGCATCATGACAGTTGAAGTAATTTGGAAATTTTGGAGGAAAATATAGGATTTTGGGGACATGTATTCATGATATAAAAGTTTCTCTGTCTTTCATTGAAAAAAAGATTTCCATTTTTCATAGTAAACAGCAGTCTAAAACTACCAGAGAATATGAAGGAGATAGGTTCACTTCATCGAGTGCAAATGATGCCGTTGCCTAAAACTGGCATCCACTTTTCACCATTGTTTGCTGTGAATGTGTTGTTGTGTTGTCACTATGCCAGTATTTTTGATTTTCATTTATGCTTTTCCTCTGATTTTTTCGCACATATGTTTGTTTCTTATTTTATTATTTTGCATGCTTGTCTAATCATTGCACTGCGACCACTTTTGACACCTAATATTGTTAATGTTACCATGGTAACTGGGGTAATCTTTACCACTCACACGTTTTGCTGGCAAGAACTGATACCAAATTTTATGTCACCATGGTAACATGGTAGAATCTTTATAGATGTAGAAAGTATGCATATGACATCTGGAAAAATGCCTTCATTGTATTACTTCCTGTAACAAAAACAGGTTAAAATATGGATTTAAAAATGGCCTGTCACCTGGAAGGTTTGTGATAACCATGTTAGGTAGGTTCTGATAGCCATGTTAGAAGGGTATCTTTATGTGTGGATCAGACCAAACATGGATGAATTAATTTTATGTTGAAAATGGGGCTATACACAGGGTTTCACATAGCTTATGAAAATATGGCGTAGTTTGCATGCACGTTTAATCTAAGAGATGATGCATTCAAGGAATTACATAGACATTGGCACTTTGGCAGATATGTTATTTGAATAATGTCAGAATAATTAATTTCATCCCCTTCCCCTTCACTATTTGACACCCTGCCTCACATCATTTAAGTGTCCTTGCATGTTCCATGCTTCATTTGATGATACACAAAGTATATAAAAACATTCAAACTTCATGTTAAACACATCTGATGACTGTTCTTGATCAGTGTGCAGAGACAACTTGGATGCTTGCTCTTAGAAAGTAAAATTTAAAATATAAACCAAGTATTCATGCTTAAAATGAATCAAATCTAAACCCATTCACTTTGATTCTGTAAACAGTTTCTTTAAAAACAATTAAAGGGGCACTGATGCGGAGCGAATAACGTTTCTCGCCAACGGTCGAATTACGAAACCAAACCGCAAATTGGTCAGCTCCCGCTCCTTCGACCGTGACGGACGAAGGAACTGGGCTCCTGTCCATATTAGCAGAATTTCTTCTCCTAAATGCCCATCATATGCCATTTGTTTAAAAATATCCATGGTGTTCCTTGTCTGATCGTAACCAAATATCCCAGCAGTGTAGTTCTTTTCGGATGCTTGGATGGTATAGTTACTGATCCAATTTGGTCCTATTTCTGTGTTTTTAACCTCGATATTTAATCATGTTACATGAAAATATGATGTCTACAGGCACGTAGCAAGCCATTTGTTTCAGTACGGAAGATTGCAAAGCTTGATATTTAGGTAGTTTTGAGTGTTGGTTCAGCTGTGATAGCAAATATCATACGTAAATGTTGGTAGCTATGGTAGCTACAGTGGTTTATTATTTATGATAATAAAAACACACAGTTGATTTATTTGAATTCGCAAACAAAAAACTATGACTTTGCCTTTGGTAGAGAAATCTGAAAATTTTCTTACGTAAAAAAACCCTTATTTCACCTATTTACCCAAGTACACAGCAAATGCCTGTGTGTATTCCTTATGTAACGAAATTCCGTTGGTATCCTCAAAACAGTTTCGGCCCATAAGTGTTTTCAGGCTGCATGCGACACAGATTACATCTTCCTTGTAACTCGCGTTTGATGGTGTAAACCTACACGTGTTATTTGTCATCATTCTCTGGATGGTCAATTAATGAATTTATAACAGGTATAATTAGTAGTAACACCACTTCGGTTACTCAACAAAGGTTCCCATTTGGCATTTCTCCTGTCTGGAGTAAATACTCAACATTATAAATTAAGGTCTGTAACGGCAAATGTATTGTATGTTATGTAATATGTGCACGTAAGTGATGCAAGAGGGTTTATCAGCTGAGTTACAAAAACAAACATCGATCAAAGGATTAACCGATAACACACTGATTAATTAATTACTTTTATCTTCTAGCGGATTTGTCAAAAGGCAGTGTGTGTAGATGACTACACCCTGTCGTAAAGAGTGAGTGCAAAAACAACATCCTCCCTTCAAAGAATTAACCACCCTTGCGTTGATTGATTGATTGCTCATTATTAGTTAACTAAATTACTTAGAATAGTTGACATCATACAGTTAGTTGCCAGGTGTGCTATCTTGGGAGACCAATGAGAGGTTTATCTGGTTTTCACCAACGAAAGACGTGAAACGATGTGTTACTTTTTCGCAAACTGGACAGTTGTAAGACACGCGACACAGAGCAGGATTATTTACCAGCTGCAGATGAATGGAATACGATTTCTTTTACGTGGATATTGATGGATACATTCCTGAACAAGGTAGTAACCTGACATTGTTGCTATAAAATTAGTCTGTTTTACATTCATTATTTGCATTTTGTTTTAATTTATTTGTTGTAGCATTCAGCAGAATCTGTATGACAGAAAACACACACTAGATCGCGTATGTGTGTGAAATAGGATCCACATTGGCAATTTATACAATGTATAAATGTTGCTGTTATGTTAGAAATTTACTGTGAGTATAAGCAGATCGTGTGTTCTTTTATTAATTTTCAGAATCATACAAATATCACAATAAACTAATTAGGGTTATGAGACAAAATATAGAGACGTACATTGGCTTCGTTGTTTTTCCGTCCTAATAGTTTTTTACTATTTCTACCACTGGCAGATGATTAACCTTCAAAGTGTTTCATTTGTTTTCATAATACATTTGTAATGAAGTAAAAATGACTTCACCTAAGTTGATCTGTCTATAATTAAACTATCAATTGCGCTTACGGAATGCGCAGCAGAGGTCACGGACCAGTCACGAATTCTGGGATATCATCCGGGTACTCACGGGAGAAAAACAATAACAAACGTTTACACCAGTCCACGGACATTGCTCCGCATCAGTGCCCCTTTAAGCATTTTAAAATGTCAGTGCATTTTTGAGGATGTTTTACATGGAACCGTTATAGTTAATTTATTGTATATGACATACTGCAGGCACTTGCACAGATTATGGCCACAATTTGTGAACTGACTAGCTGATCATGAAACAATTTGTGGATACTGTGTGGTAGCCTAGTGGTTTGTCATACTGAACCCCCAAGTTTGATTCCCCAAGGCCCCCATGGGTACAATGTGAAGCCAATTCATGGTGTCCCCCCTGTGATATTGCTGCAGCATTGCTAAAATCGGTGTAGGACCATACTCACTCTCTCTGTATCATGAAAACAATTTGTGAAGAGCACATTGATGTACACGAAGACACTCAGTGTATCCGATTGTTGATTTTGATGTCATGTTGTCTTGATGAATTATTACTGCCTGAACTGTTCATTGGTAGTTGTTTTAATCATATTGATGCAGCATTTGTTTATAGAACACAATGGCAAAAATAGACAAATACTTATTTGTTTGGTGAATTAATCTTATTGTGTGATATCATAAGGCCAGACCAATATTTTATCTTATTTTACTGACTTTTGTCCTTAGAAAATCTAAAGGCAACAACAAAAAACACCAGTATTAGTAATATTCCTTTCAAATACAAACAGAATTTTACTTTTAACAAATCATTACGTGTACATAGAGCAAAACACAATTTCAAACAAATTTTCGTGTAAATTTACAATTTTTGTCAATAATGACATTAGAATTTAATTTTTTGAGAGGGAAATTTTTTTTTTATTATTATTATTCTTGAAAAAATCTGACAGGTGGATTCGTAAAACAAGAAATTAAATTGGTTTGGCCTAAGTGTATAATTATATCTAGTGAAACAATGTCTTGTGATGTTTGCATTAGACTTTGAAAAAGACGAAAGTAATATCATTCTGGAAGGCTGACCCAAAGACCACTGTAGCCTAACCTTTACCTTTGTTTCAGATTGATTGATCCAGCTAGCAACACAGAGATTGCCAGCTACCGTATTCACCGCATTCTGTTCTGTGCAAGAGGGCCGACTGACAGCAGCGAAAAGAAGTGCTTTGCATTCACATGTAGCCATGGCGATACAGCTGAGACTGCCATTTTCCAGTGTCATGTGTTCCGCTGTGACCTTCCAGAAGCAGTAAGTTGATGACATTGTTAAGATCTGGGTAAGAATTGGCCTTAAGCAACCCATGCCTTTGGTTGCTAGTAATGGTATTTCCTTATGCATTTTTAGCTGTACACAGTTTTCTACCCTTTTTATTTGGTTCCCTGCCCTTCCTTTAATATTTATGTGATAATTGACATTAGTTTTGATCTAATGGCAGCGTTATGTGAATATTTGTGCTCTTTGAACCTTTAATGGTCACCATGTTTGAATAACTTCTGTCATTGCATGCCCTTTTTATCCCCCCGGCATGTAATGTGGGGGGATATAGTCAACGCCTCGTCTGTCCGTCCGTCTGTAATCATTTTGTTTCCGGAGCATAGCTCAGAAACCGTTCAATATTTTTAGACCAAACTTGATAGATAAAGTAATCTCAGCCTATAGTTGTGCCTTTTGCTATTTACAGATTTTTGACATTTATATTTTTTTTGTTTTTCCATGGAACATTTTGGTGTTCGTCTTATGGTGGGGTGGGCTTCGTTTCTTGAGTAGAACTCAAGAACCGTTCAATATTTTTCTGCAAAACTTGGTAGATATATCAGTCAGAACCTGAAGTGGTGCCTTTTGCTATGTACAGGTTTTTGTGATTTATCATTTTCTCGGTTTCAATGGAAAGTGAGAGGTGTGTTTTGTTTCCGGAGCATAACTCAAAAACTTCTTAATATCTGTCAGTGTTACTTGGTAGATATATGTAGCAGACCCCAAAGTGGTGCCTTATGCTATTTACATGTTTTTATGATATATTATTTTCTTGGTTCCATGAACATGTTGCTGACTTCGTTTCCGGAGCACAACTCGAAAACCATTTCATATGTTTCAAAAGATCTTGGCAGATATACGAGACAGATCTTGAAATGGTGACTTTTTCTGATTACAGATATATGGCATTTATATTTTTCATGAATTCCATGGAAACAATTCAGACTTGGTTTAATAGCACAATAAGTAACAGTTGGATGATTTGCCCTTTCAGATATGTGGGGACCAGGGGATATGTCATTTTCTGATGACTCTTGTTGAAATTCTGTTTCTTTACCCTTTTTGGATCCTTGGGAAAACTTTAAATGGGATTGGATGGTTAGGTTCTCTGACTTGGTTGATGCTTGTAATGATATTCCAGTTTTGTGCAGTCTAATGTTCATATTGTCAATAATTGTGCATTAACTAGAATTTACAAAATAATGAAACAAGATTATTTAGGGCTTCCTTCTTACTGAAGTTTAATCTTTAAACTCACTCACTGTGTAGGTGGCCAAAATCCTGTACAGCTTCGCGACAACATTCCGCCGGGTTCCGCGCAGTACACGGACATCAGCATCAGCAGTTTTGCCTGAGATCGATCAGAACTATGTGTTCACTGTGGGCATTGAGTTCAAAGAAGATGACGGCAAGGGAAACTACTCTGCTGTGCCCAAGGACAAGTCAGTGTTCAAGTTCCGCTCTAATGTCGAGAAGAGGATCAGTATCTGCGTCACTCACACTGGTCCAATGGAGCTAAAGATTGAACGGTGAGGTTCGGAATGTGTCAACATAGATCCTTTACCATGTCTTGATCAGTTAGGGAGACCTCTTATTTGCATGACTTTGTTGAATAATTGAAGTCAGACATTTTGTCCTGTTTTGTTATGGGTGAAGTGAGTTTTTTATGGAAAGACTTTAAGGATAATGTAAGTTCATTGTGTTTGTATACATTTATGAAAAATATGAAAATCTAGAAAAGTTAAATGAGGGATATGATCTCATCTTGATTCTGCCGTTCACACTGATTGAATGGTTTCTTTATAACAATATAATTGGAATTACAAAAAATCAAAGAATGCTGTGAGTCTTTCGGGAAATTATCTAGCCCAAATCCATGTGTTGTGCAAACCATACCTTAATAGTGACAAAATATGAAAAGCAGAGAAATTTGTTTGAAATAGTGAATTTGATGTTTTTCAGTAGCACTGGTAGTTGCTCATGATATCAATCACTGGTTTGTCTGGTTTAGATGAAATTTTGCGTTATTCAACAGAAGAAACATTAGCAATAAAAACAATCCCGAAAATGGTTAAAAATAGCATGATATATACTGAGAGTAATATGTGAAGACATTTTTTTTTTCAGATGTTTTGGGTTGTTGATCTCACCAGGCAGGAATGTTAAGCATAGTGATATGCAGTTGATTGAGTTGGTAAGTAACCTTGGTAACCATCAACAGAAATAGGAGACATGGATGTAAACCTGTTTCATGTCATAATATATTTATAGATATTATCAGATATTTACAGGATTTGACATCACTGATTATCAGTGAGTTTATAAACTGTTTAATGACATTGTTAGCAATATTCCAGTAATAACAAAACATGAGACACTAGACAATAGCCACAGTATTGTGACGAAAGTGATAGGCAATATGTAACCATGTACATAATAGGTTTAACATGTTTTGTTCAGATTTACAAACTGACTGAGTTTAACAGGCATTTTGAGACACAGTGAGTCTCAAGAATTGGCTTTAAGTTGATTAGTGACTCCCCTCTACAAAGCCACAGTTATTACAATGTATTGTGAACTGGAAAAATGTTAACACTTTGAAGGGCATTTAGAATTGGAATGCATAAGAAAAGCAACATTTATGGATGTTAGCGTCTTAATTTGTGATTTCAGAGTGCATCTTTCACCAGAAGAAGGTGCAAGCATACTCTTCAAAATGTTGTGTTATTAAAAATAAAGAAGTTGACATCCATCAGTCTTGCTTTTCTTATGGCAAAATATTATTCAGTTCGTGTTTTTATGAACAATTGCAACACACTTTGGGCCAATATTCCTCTTTTTGTAGGTTTAGATAAACCTTAGGGAGGTGGGATAGCCTAGTGGTTATTGCGATATTGCTGGAACATTGCTAAAAGCAGAGTAAAACCATACTCACCCACCCACTCGAGACATTCCCTTGTTTAGGTGGTGGCGATATTGGCAAAAGTAATGTAAAACTAAACTCACTTTCTAGATATGTCTTGGTGAGCTGTGTATGAGGTGGTATGTTTGCACTGATACTTCAGAACTCCATGGGCTATGCTGGTGATGGCCGCAGTTACACCATCTCAGGGCAGTGGGACCCCAGCGAGAAATGTTTCCTTGTACTGAATGAGGAGACCCCAAAAGGTGGGATAAGTTCCCTTGTCTTTCCTCAAGTTGAAATACTAGCTTAGTATTGGTTAAAGAGCCAGCAATACAGGAAATCAATGTGGACATGATCTTACTTAGCTGTTAAAGACACTTTGGATAGTTGC
Organism: Haliotis asinina; assembly: GCF_037392515.1. Classification (NCBI taxonomy): domain Eukaryota; kingdom Metazoa; phylum Mollusca; class Gastropoda; order Lepetellida; family Haliotidae; genus Haliotis; species Haliotis asinina. The sequence continues at coordinate 14,831,805 of NC_090281.1, read as the reverse complement.
TTTACAATTATCTCATGTGATCTTTTCAAAATTAAAAAAATACAGTCAAACCGCGTTAATCCGAACACTTCTGTTTTTCATCAAAAATGTTCGGATAGTGAAACATACAGACTACTGAAGCAAACACCACTTCAGGAGAGTTACTTCCCTTTGACATACTGAGACAAGAACACACGAACGTATACATGTATCAAATGACTTTATTACAGTTTGTAGACATAACAACTTGAATATTAACATAACAATCAATCAATACAATGTCTGAATAGATTATTTATAGTATTACACATACCAATTACTCACTTGTGTTGAAAGAAATCATTTCTTGCCCTCGTCAAAGAAGCTGAATCTTCCGCAATGTTTAGCCACTTCTCATTATTACGCCAAATGTCCGAAATTGTGCTCTTGCCGATTAAGTGTCCGAATTCTTGACCAAAATGCTTACTAATCAGATCAAAACTGGCTTTAGGATTTTTCTCTTTGTATCTACAAATTTCTCTTTTTTGTGCGGCAGTAATTTCACATCGTTTACGCTTAGGGGTGGGACTTGCCATTGTGACTGACAGGTGTCAAGTGCAGCTGATCTCATTTTGACTCGATCGGTATTTTATACAGCAAGGAAACATGACAGATATTACTCAAACTAAACAAAAGTGAAACCTATTAACTGATTAAAATCACAAACTAATGACATGCTCAACTCAGAGGTGTCACCTCAGTTAACAATTACAATTGAAGTCAGCCGATGTAGACCAGCGCTAATCACAGACGCGCACGAGGTAAGACTATTATCCGAACCTTTTTGATGTACCGCCAGATTAATGAAGCAAAACCATGTGTAATTAGCGAATCTGTTACTGCTAATTAACGTTCGGATACGGAGACTGAAGCATCGGATTAATGAATCAACAGGTAATGAGTTTATATAGTAAACAAGATTGGTTACAGCCAGCTACTGTTCGGATATCGCGGGAATCGGATTGTCGGGGTCCGGACTAACGCAGCCTGACTGTATATAGCTTGTCATGGTGCTTTTCAGAGTTGGTATTAAAATTTGTTAGAATGCACTTTCAGGTATGATGAATGCGTTACTTCTTATTGCTGTATGTCACCAAATCATTTTGTACAAAATATTTGCTACAATGTTTCCATATTCCTTCCTCAATTATGATAGCCAATGATATTAATTTTGAACTTATAATATTCAGTATAGAGGGTTTAGTATGTGTTTATGTCTGTGTTCCAGATACACGAGTATTCCTGACCGTGGCGGTTGACTTAGTGATATTCGGTATTCAGGAACCAGTCAGGTTTGCTGTGGAGACCAAAGCACGCATCTATCCTTCCAATGAGCGGTTCTGGTACTTCACCAAGAAACCACACTTTGAGCAGTTCCACGTTAGACTGAAACAGGTAGGTACCACAATTCTTACCTTTGGTGAGACCACAACCCTTCTAGTACCATCTAGCAGACCACATCTGTTGCAACTGGACTAAAGTAAAGATGGTGGTTCTGTCCCCAGCTGTTCTCTTCTGAAAGACAAAACAAGGCCTGATCAGCTAGAATCCGTATGCTTAGAGTGGGGTGTACATATAATTTTGAGGCATGGCACGTTGGTGAGCTAAAAGATTTTATGTCCAAACTTTGCTCTGTTTGTTTCAAGTACGTTTGTGTTTGTCATATATGTTTTATGAGCTGATCTTACTTGACCAAACAAAATTTTAGTGGATCGGCAGTCCTACTAACACACATTTAATGAACAGTAGTCAAGCAGGTGGTGTGTTAGCTCATCATAACTTTGATTCAAGACCTGTGGTTGGAATTTGTAGACTAATGGTACCTTTTTGTTTTACTGCTCATTAAATACACTTGTCTCTGTTTCAGTACATGTTTGTTATGATGATGGAAGGAGCTTTGAAATTACAACATTTACAGTTTACATCTTTCTAAATTTCTTGTTTGTAGGTGGAAGGTAGTAACCATGATGGCACCAACTTTGAGGTTGTCCATGTTGAGAGCCAGACAGAAATGGACAGGAAGAGTACTGGCATGAGCCTCAGTTTGAGCAGCAGCAAGCACATCCCTGAGCCAGTTCAGACACCACAGGAAGAGGAGGAGTCAGGTAGGCTGACCTCTATAGAGAGTAGACTCGGGAATCTGAACACAGGATAATGCCACTCCTGGCCAAGATACTACAGGAGTTGGGTGGGTCCACCCGTCTTAAAACTGAAAGTAACAGAATCGAAACCCTAAACATTGCTGAATTTGAAACCCTAAACCTTGCTGAATTTGAAACCCTAAACCTTGCTGAATTCAGTCTGAAAACTGGAGGAGGAATCAGACAGGTTGACCTAATTATGTAGCATTGAGCAATGGATATGCAACTTTAAACCATTACCAATTTGTTTTAGACAATACAGCAGGTTTTGTGTAATATGGACCATCAATGAGGCTGTGATTATGGAGAGATACTTGAGACATCCCAAATTCTGTCCTAATGATTCAGTCTGAGTCATCGAAAATCGAATCTGATACCTTAGTTTTGATTTTCAATAACCATTATCACTATTACGATTTCAGTATTTAAATACCAATGAATTTTTTTACCATGTTGACAATGGATTTATCGATACAAAAGCCAACTCTGGAAGGTAAATAAAATCTTATGTTTTTTCTTGTATTGAGAATCGGATTGAAAATGATCACATTGTGGGTCCAGTATCGAAAATTTAATGAGATTGGGGTGTGGGAGAATCGTTGCCGCCCTACCAGACATCACAGGGAAATATGAGTGTCCTCTCTGTTTTAACTATATACTGACGGCCATTATGTTCTGCTTCAGATGGTGATGAGCCGCTGCTGAGTGGGTCTGGGGTGGTGAGCAAGGAGGTGACTGATGAGAACCTGCTGGACGCATGGCACGATGTGCTCACCAAGTGGCACGCCAACCTCACGCAGCGCCCAAAACAGGTCACTCACCTGGCACGGAAGGGTGTTCCCGAGGCCCTCCGTGGGGAAGTGTGGCAACTCATCACTGGTTGCCATGATAGCAGTGAACTACTGGAGGCTTACCGGATCCTCATCACCAAGGTAAATTTGTTTTTGTGTATCATGTCAATAACAGAAAATGGTTTGCTCAGAAAGTTTTAAATGAATAATTTTGATTTGGTCAAAACATTTGATCACTGTTGATGTTATTCATAAACATTTTTTGTGAACATATTCTGGTGTAAAATATTGATGAGCAGAAAGCTTTGTGAAGTTGTTCCTACTCTACATAAAGAGGATGTCATTGAACAGTTGTTTCCCTGCTTACGAACTTCAATCATATTCTGAATGACTCATTGGAAAATACATGTGTGTGATCTTCTTGCTTGTTCTGTTATTTATCACTCCTTTTATGTGCTATTATTCACCTAATCTGGCTTCTCATGTACCTGCCTAAGTTACATTTCTCACCAATGGTTTCTCTCTAATCTCCCACCTCTTTGGCTCTTGCCTAATCAACTTAAATTCACTAATTGTCATGGTAATCTCTCTCATTTATGTTACTGTAGCTCATCATGCATGTAACTTTCTGTTATGCTTTGTTGTCTCACAACCCATGAAGGTTCCGGGGTAGAATAGGCCTTCAGCAAACCATGCTTGTCATAAAAGGTGACTGCTTGTCGTAAGAGGCGAGTAATGGGATCGGGTGGTCAGACGCGCTGACATGGTTGACACGTCATCAGTCCCCAGTTGCGCAGATCTATGCTCATGTTGTTGATCACTGGATTGTCTGGTCCAGACTCTATTATTTACAGACCACTGCCATATAGCTGGAATATTGCTGAGTGAGGCGAACTCTCTCACCCACTCACTTGTTGTCTCACCTCTGTTATTGTTATCTTATTATCATGTTTACCTGTATCCTGTATGTAAATTGATGTACCCCATCAATCCCCAATATGCTTCAAAATGGTACATGAAGCAAACCAAAATGTGGCTATTGTGACTATGAAGAAGTTGATTATCCATAAAGCTTTGTCATCTCATTCCTCATCACAGGAGTCTGCATGTGAACCTGTGATCCAACGAGACATCAACCGAACATTCCCTGCTCATGACTTCTTCAAGGAGTCCGGAGGTCTTGGACAGGATTCTCTCTTCAAGATCAGCAAGGTGAGTTTTTGGGGTCCTTGGGATTTGGTCTGAATCGTGGAAAGTAGATAGACACATATAAACACATTGTAGTGCTCACATACAGATGCAACCATCCTTTGGAATACAACTCCACCCACAACTTGACCCACCATGGCTGTCATGGTTGTGAATGTCATCGGTAGCTCTAATTTCCACTTCCTCCCTCCCACCACCACTTCCAAAAGTTTGCTGGAATGCGAGTTGTAGCCATGGCCAGTCACTGCAACTATAATTACCACAATTTCAACTGACACAAACTCCAGACCACCTGACGTTATCAGATATTTTATGTAAACTAATGTAGACTTGCTTGTGTTTCAGGCATATGCGATCTATGATGAGGAGATTGGCTACGTGCAGGGTCTCTCATTCCTTGCCGCTGCACTCTTACTACATGTAAGTATGTCCCTAGTGAACCTTGTGACAGGTGACCCATGTTGAAACCAGGTGGCCGATGTAGCGACAAGTGCCTGATGTTGTAGCAAGTGCTTCATGTTGTTTTTGTTAGTCCTACATGCTGGGTGCCTTATGTTTTAAGATGGTTTATGTAGCCGGGTGCCTTATGTCGAAACCAGGTGACCTCTGTTGTCGCCTGGAGCCATATATTGTAGTTGGCCCCATGTTTCTATTCCTTAAGAGCATTTAGGGTAGCACATAGTGTTGATATACCATTTATGGTAGCACATGGTTAAGATGTATTACAACACTTACTTCATGATCTTCCCCATGGGGATTCAGTGTGAAAACAGGTCAGAAAAAACATTCCCATCAAGTGATATTTGCCATGATTGAAGACTAGTTTCCCCCTTGACTGTTATTTCTGACCTCCAGATGCCCGAGGAACAAGCCTTCTGTGTGCTGGTGAAGATCATGTTTGACTATGGCTTAAGGGACCTGTTCAAGCAAGGTTTTGAGGAGCTCCATCTCAAGTTCTACCAGCTGGAGAGACTCATGCAGGTAGGGTAGTCTTATCGTCTGACTGATCAAGATAAAGAGGGTCAAGCAATGATGTTCCCATACTGCAGATTGAGATGGTAAATATGTGAAGGATCAAATCCGACTCCAAGGTTGATGTGAATAAGTAAGCCCGCTGGGGGACATAGCCTCGACTGTCTGTCAATCCATCCATTCATCTGTAAGAATTATTTTTCAGAGCATAACTTGAGAACCTTTTGGTATCTTTCAATAAAACCTGGCAGATATATGAGGCATATCCAAAAGCGGTGCCATTTGCTATTTACAGATCATTGGCATTTACATCTTTCATGATTTCCATGGAAATGATTTGGATGTAGTCTAAAAAAAGTTCAAGTTGGACTTGAAGTAACTCTCAGATGATTTGTTCCTTCGAACATATGGGGGCGCGGGGATTTTTCATCTTCTGATGACTCTTTGTGGTTGTTATTATATTGTAGAAGAAACTCCTGTGATGTGTTTTACAGGACCAACTGATTGACTTATATGGACATTTTGCTGACATGGGTTTGGAGATTCACATGTTTGCATCCCAGTGGTTCCTGACACTCTTCACAGCTAAGTTCCCCTTGCATGTGGTGTTCCACATCCTGGACCTCTACCTCAGTGAGGTGAGTCAGGTTACCTGACATTATTGAGATTAGTTTAGGTCAGGTGACATCCTTGTAACTCAGTGAGGTGAGTTGAGGTCACGTAGCGTTCTTGAGATGAGTTAAGGTCGTGTGACATCCTTGTAACTCAGGTGAGTTGAGGTCATGATGTTCTTGTACCTCAGTGAGATGAGTTGAGGTCAGATGACATTCTTGTACTGAATTTTTTAAATAATCTGTTGTTGGTGTTATTACAAGGGAGTATGTGCAGTAGTTGGAACAGTAAAACAAACGCATGTTTGATATGTCACTTCGACCAACCCTGCATGTTCTTTGTGTTTCATTTAATGTTAATACCCCCTTGTAATAAAAAAGCAATAATAGCAATATGAAATAATGATTGTTTGTTAAACAGCTTTAATCCTAAGATGAATAAAATTCTTAGAATGAAGTGTTCAACTGGCAAGGTAAAATTCTGAGGATTTGCAATCTTAATTTCACTTTGTTTTGGTTACTGTTTAGTTTAAAGTTAAATTCATTAGAAAGTTTTCACGACACACAGACTATGGTACCTAAATGTTACATGATGTCAGGCTATCAGCACATACCAATGGCATGTTCAACTATCAACAGTATCCTAACATTCAATATCATTAGGACTTTGACAGCTCTTATCTATTCTTTTTGAAACCAACATCTGTCCTGTTCTCATGATATGTGACAGTTCTATTTATTTATTTCAGGGCAAGGATGTTATCTTCAGTGTGGCCCTGGCATTGTTGAAGGTGAGTCACGAGACCTTATATTCCAACATGGGTGGTTTAGTGGTGGGAGTAGTCACCTGTCATGCCTAACCCCTGGTAGGTTCCCAACATGGGTTCATGTGATACTTAGATGATGGAATTGCAGAGATCCTGGTACTAGAAGTCTTCCCCAACAACCTCTACTGGTTGGCCTACAGGATCAGGTGGTCAGGTGCTATGAGTGGGATTAGTTCTAAAATCATTGATATTTCTGGTCCAGTCCTGAATATTTACATATCAAAGTCATGTAGGATCATGGCAACACGAAACAATTATCCCTCTTGTATGACTTCTGTGGCATTTCTTTTGTCAAAAGTATTGTCAAGCTTGTACTGAAAATTAATATGTCACTAATCACCCATCAGTAAAATGTTTTTTGTGTGCTTTCTCATGAGGAATGGAGACACAGTATGTTTCATGTGTTGCAAATGCTGGTAGGAAAGGTCACTAATCTGATTGGGTGGTCATACTCGCTTGTAATTGTCCTCTGTTGGCTTGTATTGTTATTGATATCAATCACTTGATGTCTGCTTATCCAGAATTTGAGATTTACAGGCTGCTACCATATGGCTGGAATATTGCCAAGTGCACTCTTGAATTACAACCAAACAGGCTTGATCCAGGTAAATTCCTGATCAGCTGTGCGTGTGTATGCTCCATAATTTTACATGAAGTCAGTGAGTGTAATCTGTCTGGCAGACTTGATCCCAGATTCCTGGTCAGGCTCATATTGATCCATGTACTTATCTTGGCATTGATCTGGCTCTATGACATAGTAGGCTGAGAACATTGGAGTGAGCAGGAAGTGATCACAGCACCTCTCAGAAGAACATTACATCTTCAAGTACCTGTTTTTGGGAGTAACCTTGTGGTACAAGCGTTCACTATTGGGTTTGATTCTGAACATTGGTGAAGCACTTTCCTTCATTTGGAACCACATGAGTTCTGCCACTGCCATGTTACAGAAACTGATATTGATGATAATATTCCTGCTGACCACTATCTTGAATTACACTTTGTGAGTTTTGTCCCTTAGGCATGCCAGGAACCTCTGATTATCAGTATGAATCTTAGATTTGATGTTTCAAGGTTTAACAGCACCGTCTCAGCATACCTATGCTTTTTATCAAAGTTACCACCTGCAGGATACTCCCTCTGCGGGATTAGAATTGGAATTGGAATCTTGATTGCTTCCCAACAGTCTATACTCTTGTAAATTGTGACCAAATAGACTTTGTGGTCAGGTTTGGCGTTCCCCAGTAACATGGGTCATTATTCAAAACATCAATCATTGACTTGTCTGATTACTTACAGACGCTGTAATATAGCTGGAACTTTTGTCATTGAAGCACATGCGCTCAATCTGCCTACACATTCCTATGTATATTCTTCCCATTGGTATTTGAGCTTCTATCTCATGAAAGCAGACTGAGATGAAGTGTGTGACCTGACCAGTTGTGAGGTGTTCTGCCAGCTAATTGACCATGTTGTCATGATTATGTGGGCAGCTGTGTCACCGATTCTGTGGTGCTTCATGTAGAAAAACGTTCTGTACATGTTCCATTTTCTATTCTACACATTTAGAGTTGTCCCTGCTGACATCTTGTCTTTGCTACAGGGATCTCGGAAAGACCTCCTGGCATTGGACTTCGAGGGAGTCTTGAAATACTTCCGTGTCCAGCTGCCCAAGAAGTACCGCACTGAAGATGCTGCCAAGGAACTGATGAGGACAGCGGTCAGCTCCAAGGTAAGTGTTTCAGTACATCACACTGATCACCATCAGTAGTATGTGTGGTGTGTGTTAACACAGTGAAAATAATGTAGCCTCATTAAGCAGTGACATTAACTGAGTATTTCCCAACTGAAGTTTGATCAGTACAGCATGAGCCAATTCCAGAGATATCATCTGATGTCATTTAAAATAATAACTGGTATGGTATTCACCCTAAAATTATTCAATTTTGCTTGTACCCAAGTTACACTTCTACATCACAGTTTTATTGATGATTCATATTCGTAGACTATAGTGAAAGCAAACTGTTGATGCTTTAGTGATGTAACATTATACGGTGGACTAACTGACCACTTAAAACCATTCTATCAATGTATGTAGGGTTAAATTGTCCGTATCTCTGTGATTTAAGGTCTGTAATGTTGATATGTTTTAAACATAGTTGTTCTTTGAATAATTGTACTCAAGATGTCACTTAGGAACTCAAACCAGCGCCCCCCCCCTCCCCCCCGCAAAAATAGATTGTTTCTATGAAAATATCTGCTTCATGTTAAATGAGGGATTGTATGAATGTATGGTGCTTTGACCACATGTTACATCTCTCTACACTGCCTCCAGGATTATTTGGTATGCTATATAATCATACATTGGAATCCTAAATATTCATATCAGCTATTGACCCTAATGTCTAAATATTCCAGGTGTTTAATGCCATGATGTATTAATAGATAAAAATACATGTTTTGCATTAGCACAGTGATCATACTATTTCTAAATTAGTGAAATGCTTAAAGCATTTGCATATGTTGAAGGTTCAGGTTTCAGTCCCATATGGGAAAATCTCTGTCACTTTTTTTAATGTTATGTGATATGTTCATTTATGAAAAAAATCAGCCACTTTGATTACATGGACTGCATGGGTGATGGAGTGTTTTATTGTATATATGCATGTCACAATGGAAGACATTGATGATACACTTTACCCCACCTGTCTCACTGATATATATATTATGTATTTTTCCATCCCTGGGTGTGATATCATAGTTATCACACGTCTCACAGAGATATGTTGTGTTTGACTCTGAGTGTGATACAGAAGTTATCATAGTGTCTTGTGGAATATATATCAGATGATATCTGATTGGGATATGTTGCGCTTCACCCTACCTGTGTGTGGTACGGGAATTATCAACAAATACCTCGCTGGGATATATTGTGCTTCCCCCTGTGTGCTATGCAGGTGCTATAACATACTAAACTTTTCTGGGATATATATTCCATTCACTTGTGTGGGTTTCATAGAGCTTCTTATAAACCTGATAAAATTGGTCAGATCTCAGCATCTCACTGGGATGTATTATGTTATATCATAATGTCTTTCTGGGTTTTTGGTCTTCTTGTGATTATACTTATTGCTGATAGTTATTGTACTTGTAGGGAGTCCATGAAAAGGGTATGTACAGTGTAGCTGTTTTGTTTGTCTTATCTTAGATGTACAGGTGGCTTTTGATGTTGCTCGTTAAACATCCAAATACCAAACCTCAGATGACTTGATATTTCATTATTAATTGTTCTGTAGTTTTGTTGGTATGGTCCAGTAACTGTTTTAGATTGCATAACCCTGATTCATGGATATAATGGAAGTGCAATTGAATTCATATTTTAAATGCATGATTTAATTTCGTATAAGCACTGATTATTATATTCATTGATTCAGCAAACTGAAAATGCCTAATGTTCCACTTGTGAATGAAACGTTTGTTTAAGGAAGCCATTTGCAATCATCACCCTCTCATGTGCACACAGAATGTGACATCACCTTGTTTCGTGGATTATGTAGTTGGATACTTTATATCACTATGTGTGACAGCCCACTGCAGGAAGTATTGACATCAAGGAAAGCAGACGACAAGAAATGAGAAGATTGGGGCTATCAGTATCTTTTTACTTGATATTTTGTGAAAATAAAATTTGACAATGGTGGTTTTAGTGATCTGGGGCTGTTAATCTCAGTGCTGAACAGTTATATTTAGTGTACTTGCTTATTATGCAGAGGTTCGTAACATCTTTGTCAGCGAGACGTGGCATTGTATGTAGTGCTTACGTACTGAGTTAATTTACAAGCTAGCATGATAATTTCCATGATCCACAAATCAAGGTTATGCACAAATTTAGGTTACGGCTCTATAATATTTCATCATTTTAGAAGAAAAAATGCTCATTGTTCTAGGTAACAGCTCGCAAGTTGAAGAAATACGAGCGAGAATACGTCCAGATGAAGGAACACCAGCTGCAACAGGAGAATCCCATCGATAGGTTTGAGGTGAGCGCTGCATAAACTTGACCAGAGTGAGTGAGTGAGTGAGTGATCATCATGTCAGCTTATATTGCATCATTGTATGGATGACTTTTGGTTCAGCATGTTAGCATATCACATGAATCAGGAACAATTGAATGAAGAGGTTGCTAGCATGCTATTGCTAACACCATTCATCTTAGAATCAGGTTGTCAGACTTGCTGACTTAGTTGACACTGGTCGGTTTTGAATTTGTGTTGGGGGATGCTCATGATGTTAATCACTGGGTTATATGGCCTGATTATTTACCATGTGGCTGGAATATAGCTGTTAAGCAACAACAACATTCTCTGGGAACTCTCTCAGATTTCCTTAATCCATGCTGTACCTTTTTCAGCGTGAGAACAAGCGGCTCCTGGAGGACAACCTCCGTCTTGAACAGGAAAATGATGACCTTGCCCATGAACTGGTTGAGAGCAAACTGGCCCTCCGCAGTGAGCTGGATGCTGTGAGTAGATAAATGTTGGTTGTTGGACTATTTGCTGGTGTTAGTAGTAACAATGTGTGTTGTAGAAGCACAATAGGTCTAGTTTCAACATATCACCGTATGTCAGTTTTGTAGCCAGTGGTGTCAGTCATTGGATTGTCTGGTTGAGAGTTGGTTATTGTGAAACTGGTGTCACACTGCTAGTGAACAGGTTAGTCTAGGGTTTGTTCAGTCCAGACTAGAATACTTGCTTGCTATAAAATCTGTGATGTTTTTAACTACAACCCAATGTGTCATTTACTCACATACCACAAACAAAGGGGCAGTCTGTGTGCTTAAAACAGACAAGTCAGTGGCTAAAACTGCAGTACCACGTCTTTGTCGAGTCACACATGCTCTTTATGACCATAAGTGCAACAAATAAGAAGTTTGATAGTATTGCCATCACTCTGTTATGTTAGTTTGAACTGTTCAGCAGAGTCAAGTCTTGTTGCTGTTTCATGTTGCTGTGGTTACCTGTTGCTACTGTTACATTTCAGTTGGAGGACTCCCATGAGGCTCTCATGAAGGACCACATGAGCACCCAGAAGATGTTGACAGAGACGGAGGAGGAGAAACGCCGACTTGAAACAGAGTCCTCACAGGTAGGAGAACTCTTCTTTAAAGTTTGTTCTAGATACCAGTTGTTAAGGTTGCATGCCTTGTACTGATTCCACGATTTCATGAAATGGGCAGAAGTCCTGAGAAGATAATGTGGCTTCCTTGATGTGCATTTTAGAATTTGAGGTGTGTAAGAATGGTAATACTTTTATGGATATGCAGTTCCTTTATTGTGAAAGGCGACAACAACATTTGAATGTATGTCGAAGCATTGCCTTTCACAATAAAGAAGTTGTATATCCATAAAAGTGATCATCATTCTTCAATATCCTCCTGGTTATTAGCTATAGTAATAAGTTATTGATGGTGATGTTTATTAGTACCCAGTGATTCTTTTGTTCTATGATTAATGTGTGTAGAGTATTCCATGCAGAGTTGTTTCCCTTTGTCTTGCCAGAATCCTATAGCATTCATGACCCACTCGTGTTATTCCTGGACAAACTGAATACCGACCCGTGTCCCTCACGAAGGATTTGATATTGCCTTAGGAACATCAGAACCGCTTCATGCAGGAACGATAACTCTATTCCTGTTTGATTCTAGAATCAACATAGAATCACCGAAGCACTCATACGTTTTATTTCTGTTTTAATGAAGGAGAAACACACGTTAATTACAGATATATTCTGACATAATTATTACCACATGCTCACCTTATATTTCCATTTATATTTCTGAAAAGGGTTTAATAATTACAAATGAGATTTGTTTTAGCAGATATGAAAATAAAGTCTTTTGAAAAAAACAAGCTATTGTTTTAAAACTCCTAGTGATTTAGAATTACATTTCCTAAAACTGTTGAAGCACACATACAATCACCACAACAAGCTTGCAAGAGCGTCAGAAAAGCACTCAGTTGGACCAGTGACAGTCATTATGTCAACAAACACATCGTCACACACCGTCAATCACATGATTTTTATCAAAAACTTCACATTAGACTGCACAATTCAGTTAGCTACATTCTTTGTACTTTCAATATGACAAATTATTTTTTTTCAGTATTTTTAAACAATAACAGTAGCCAGGATTGTTTTTATGAAGGCACCGCTTTATTACGTGCATTCTGATTGGTTTGTCGTATATTCGCACAAAGCAAGCATTGAGTGGGAGACGAGTCTTATTTTAGTTTACGGAAATTTATGGAAAGGGATGAGTGGTGACGAATGAATCCTGTAGGTGTGGGTTTCAGTCCTATATTTGCTCATTAGTCTTGCTTTTCAGCAAAATGACCTTGCGTGGTTAATGTGTAAGTTTTTTACTGTAACAACTGAATCGCTTCCTGTCACATTTAGATTCAACTGAAATATTGTTACTGTATTTAAAACCAACTTAGGACATTGCTTGCTCAACGGTGTATACTTAAATCAAGTACCAATTGTCTTTTGCTGTTTGTTACCTCTTGGAGACTGTTACTTCTTATGCCTGTTTTAAAATAACAAATATGGCTATGGGATAACTTGCAGTGGCAAGTTCAGACAGACACTGACACTTGTGCCGTGGTTGCAGTCATCATGTTAATTAAAAGGGTTGAGGTGATGTCTAGAGCAGTGATGTATAAATGCTAATCTGTAAGTAAAATTCATGGAGTAATGTGACAGATGTAGATAAAATTAATGGTGTAATATGTGACAGATGTTCCCTGTACTTATGACAAGGGAAGGAGATTTCATGCTTACTTCTGATTCAGCTGAAGGAGATGTGTCGGCGGGAACTGGACAGGGCAGAGTCTGATAGCCAGCGGAACTCTGCCATCATTGCTGACTACAAACAGATCTGCTCACAGCTGAGTGAGAGACTCGAGAAGCAGCAGACGCACTCCCGCGAGGAGCTGGGACGTATTAAGGTAGGGAGAAGGGAAGGAATCTGTGTTTTGTAGCGATACCCTGCAGAAGACAACTGATCTAACATTGTATCATGACTGACGTTATACAGTGCATTGAAGCAAACCCATCCATTTCTAAAACTGTCATGAAATCAAGTTATTCTTAGTCAAGAGGGAAGTGGTGTTCTGCTGTAAGTCTGAATCTGAGAATGCAGGAAAGGACCTTGTTTCCTTTTACTTATTGAATAACATAGGGAGTTCAAACTCCACCTTGCCCTGGATTTGGTTTTAGGGTGTTAGCATTGTACCCGTGTTTGTGGATTGAACCAAAGTGTTGACCCATAAAGATAAGATACGGGTTAGGAGTGGTCTTCAGTAACCCATGCTTGTCATAAGAAGCAACTGATGGATTTTCTGGTCCAAATTTCATTATTCACAGACAGCCACGGTATAACTGGAATGTTTCTGGCATTATGTAAAAATCAATCATGAACCAAACCAAGTACTAAACTGCTCAGGCCTGCATCACTTAAGGTTTTCTGCCTACATCAAAACCACAGGTTGTCATATAGCTGGGACACTGTTTTCCTAACAACCGCTAATTTATGAAGACCTGATAAAATGGGAGTGATAATTTCGACTCTGCATGTACATATACTAACTTGCTTAAGATGTGAAACTGTTTCATAAGATATCACATTTCACTTTCTTGATGACCTGTGACCTTCATATGTCCTTTAACAAGTTGAAAATTCACTTGTGTCATTGTTATCTCCAATAGGGTCAAGTGAAGTCATGTGATAAATGCTCCAAGATGTTCACTGAGGATGGCAAGGTCAAACTGCCAGAGGTCAAGGCCAACCCTGAAGACAGCAACCCTTGTGTGCTGGATTTGAGGAAGCAGGTCCGGGAACTGGAACTTGAGCTGGCCCAGACAAAGCTTGCTCTGGTAGAGTCTGAGTGCAAGACGCAGGACCTCACTCACCAGCTCAACTCGGCCATCAGCGAAATACAAGCATCCAAAAACACATGGTTCCACAAAACCATCAGTTCCATCAAGGAGGTGACAACAGTCAATAAGAAGGATCCCAAGGAATGAGCCTGTGTCATTGTGATTCAATTGTTGGGGATGACAAAGTGGAGGTTATGTAGAAGTACTCCTAGCTGGAGATGCTTGTGACTGTTTGACAGAAAATATTACTGTGTTGATCACTAACTGAATATGTGTCATGTTGGATGTGGATGTCATGTGCTAAATATGTGGAGGATAGTGCTGACAGAACCAGCATGTTATCAACGTCCTGGAGAAAGACTTCAGGTATACTGTGTACAACTGTGTCCTCTTGACAGAGCTGTCTTTGACACTGAGTGTCCGGGGTACAAGGATGTCCATTCTGGGTTGTCTGTAGCATAGGGTGTCTGCATTTACAGGGATTTCCACCTCTCGATGTTGTCCTGGGCTCAGACATGTCCACAGTGCACGAATGTCCTGAATAATGAGGTTCTCTGTACAGTGGTATAGGGTCATCCGCAGTAAAGGAGTGTCTTTTGTTCAGGGTGTCCATGGTTGAGGAGTATTCTTGCATGATTCTGGTGTAGAAGCCATGATCTGGACTGGGAGACAGAGAGTGCAATGTGGATGATCTAACTTACACTTAGAGGGTGTAGCCATATGTCCAGAGCTTGTAGACTACATCACCATACAACACATATAGGAGTATCAGCAAGACATCAGTGTATGATGTATCAAAAATGCATGGATATACCAGCGTACCTCAGCATGATATATTTACCTCTGTGGCATGTGTAGGTGTACCAGCAAAACATCAGTACAATAAACATATCCAACGTATGGATATATCAGTAATGTATCTTTAACGCAGGTGAACCAGTGTACAAAATGTACCTGCAAACATGAGTTAAGAATACATACCCAACATGGAAGGTATCAGCAGATCAGTACATGATGTATCTACAACATGTTGTTGTACCCACAATTGCAAGTGTACAATATATTCCAGACACTCGAGGGTGCACCAGCAAAACAACAGTGTCCAGTGTGACATTTGCAGGTGCAGTTGCACTGAATTGGTGTGCAGTATGTCTCCTGCACAGAGAGTGGAAAATATAGCAGAGATCACATTGACAGCTATCAGAAGGTACCAGCATAGGTTAAAATGTATCGACCAAACCAACTACTGATGTACTGGTGGGCTGGCAGGATATGCAGGTCAATTTTGACTAAGAGGTGATCAAGTTCAAGGACAGAAGTTTGAGGGTCAAAAGTTTAAGGTCAGAAGATTGACTTTTGAATTAGCAATTTTCTGTGACATATAATCCACACTTGTGTGTAACCAGTAGATCACATTGTGATACTGTGTCTAGTCCTTATATATAACTTATTGTAGTGACTCTCACTGTTTAGTGAGGGGACCGATTCCGCCACCATTCATGATATCTGAATATTTAAGACTTGTTTCAAAATATGCATTACTGTTTTGTTTGGAATGGTAAGTCACAAAGTGACTGAATTTCATAATTTCATTGTGCTTTTTCACAAGATGAGCTGCAGTGGAATGAAGATATTTTATTTATTGGTCAATATTTGTTATGTTAGTGTTTCTTACTCATTCCATTGTTTGTTCCAGGTATTTTTTTATGTCGTATAACCCTGTAGGCGGAAACAGTTGTTCCAGGAATAAGTTCGTGCATCTGTAGAATCTGTTTTGCACCTATACATTTAGATTTCAGAAATGAGTTCAGATTTACAAAGTTTCAGTGCAGAAATCAGTTTATTGCATTGCTCTGTGTTGTTTTCATGAATGGTATGAAAACCATTGTGCAATATGAGTTATAATCTCACATATACACGATCCAGCCATCTCTATTAATACAAGCCTGAGAGGCTACAAGACCTTGTACAAGTAGAAATCCATTTTTATGTTTTCTTAGTGTAGTTGTGTTTTTTTGTGGAACTTGTTTCTGTTGAAATGTTAGCAATTATCACAGGGTACCATGTATTTTTTTCCTTTTCAAACAAAATGTCAATAGGCGGCATAAAACCAGACTCCACAAAACAATTCAAGGGTCGATTGCAGCTTACAGTGATCATGCATATAGTTGCCATGGTTACTGTCCATTCCTTTCCTCATCCATGTTGTTATATAGGCCACATGAAAGACTGATAGCTCCCCCAGACATAATGCTGCAGTTTGCTCGTCTGAATTAGAGTAGCAGGAATAATGCCATATATTCTCAAATGTGTCCTGTCATATGTTGCAGTGTTTGTGATTTTGATATGCAATGGAAAATGTTTTTTATCCATCCTCACCAATCAAGAGCATAATAAAAATTCATCTGTGAGCATAATTTATGATAAAGTTTTGCATGTGGTTACTGCTCCTATACCCTTCTGTTTATCCTGGCATTGTATATCAGTTATAATTATATTGTTTCTTGGTATAACTTTATAATGATCTTTGAGTAAAGGGGGCAGTTTGGTAGCATGGTGGTTTAAGCATTCACTCGTCATGCCGAAGACCCAGGTTCGATTCCCCACATGGGTACAATGTGGGAAGCCTATTTCAGGTGTCTTCTGCTTTGATTTTGCTGGAATATTGCTAAAAATCCTTGTAAAACTAAATTCTGTCACTCATTCATTCTTTTGGTAAAGCTTCTCTAATTTATCCTTCACTGTAAATAAGATACAATTTCAACTGAATGGTAATATTTGACTTGACAGTAGTCTGTGTCTACTTGTCAACAACCTGACCTCTGCTCCACCTGAAACTAAGGAGGAGAGTGTTAATTCAGTGAGGACTCTCATCATTTACAGCTGGTTTTTTTATAGGTTGTGTTGGTCATAATCAAACTGCACCTCAGCCTATTTAGCATAAATGTATTGCCATGGTAACTGGTTATTAATGCCCAGCTTGACTCTGTTAGTGCATTGAATGTTGTTATTGTCAGATGTTTGTTTTGCAGGTTTTATTTGTATATGCATAAGCAATGCATTTTATTTTGTATATACAAAGCTTAAGACTGAGGAAGTCGTGCTATTTATTTTGAGATGCTGTATAGGCTAATCAAATTCTGTATATATGCATATGCTAAAGATTATTATATTGAACATTCCTTGAAGGATTCCACAATTCTGTGATGATGCTGATGATCTGTTCTTGCCCATGGAAGTAGAAATTTCAATAGATGGGCATAGATGAACCTGTGGTGTAATATATTGTAGCTGTTCCTGAGTAATCCCCCCTTTGGCAAGGCAGGAACTTATGACCATAGATTTGAATCCTTGATTGATTTAGTAGGTTTGCCAATGCTATTTCTGTGCCTATGAGTTTGACCAAAGTGTTGACTTCTGTGATAGGCCTTCATTACTGTGGACTTGCCTTTCTTGTTTAGCAGAAAACCAATGATGTAACTAGAAACATGTTCAAAGAGGTTTAGAGCCAACCCAGTCAGTCACTCATAACAATGGCCTAAATGTGCTCTTACCAGTACATCTAATTCTGCTGATCATGTTTAGTATAGCTGGAACATTGCTTAGAGATGTTAAGCAGCAAACAAATAAATGATTAATTAACTTCAGTTTTAACATCAGAAAATGTGAACATCAATCCATAGTTACACACTTACAAAGTTATTGATTTTGTTTCATAAAGATGATTATGGTTTCGAGAATGGTAGTACAAATTCAAGAGGTGAAACTTGCCTGTACATAGTATATTTGGGAGAAAATACAAAGAATTTTTTTGCTAGGAATCCTTCATGGACTGTTCTTGCACATGTGTAGTTCTTCCCTCAGAAGTTGGGATATGTGTATGTGGATGCTCTGCACAGGTGTAGTTCTTCCCTCAGAAGTTTTGATATATGTGTGTGAATGTTCTACACATGTTTAGTTATTCACTCAGAAGTTGGGATGTATGTATGTGTCGATGTTCTACACATGTGTAGTTATTCCCTCAGAAGTTGGGATACATATGTGTGGAGTTCTACTCATATGTAGTTATTCCCTCAGAAGTTGGGATATATGTGTGTGCATGTTCTACACGTGTAGTTATTCCCTCAGAAGTTGGGTATTCTCTCAGAAGTTGGGATATATGTATGTGTCGATGTTCTACACATGTGTAGTTATTCCCTAAGAAGTTGGGATATATGTGTGTGGATGTTCTACACATGTGTAGTTATTCCCTCAGAAGTTGGGTATTCTCTCAGAAGTTGGGATATATGTATGTGTGGATGTTCTACACATGTGTAGTTATTCCCTAAGAAGTTGGGATATATGTGTGTGGATGATCTGCACATGTGTACTTATTCCCTCAGAAGTTGGGATATATGTATGTGGATGTTCTACACATGTGTAGTTATTCCCTAAGAAGTTGGGATATATGTGTGTGGATGATCTGCACATGTGTAGTTATTCCCTCAGAAGTTGGGATATAAATGTGTGTGTAGATGTTCTGCACATTTGTAAATCTCCCCACAATATTGGTATATAATGTAAATGGTTGTTGCCATAATGAAGGTATGATGAGGTGATGGTTGTCAGTGTCTGGTTTGCCAACAGCTGTAACGAGAATGAACATGTCTTGTGTATCTATCTAAATTGGATGTTTTAGCACTCATTGACTCCAGGAATTTGTTTTATACGGTTCTTTCTCAAACTAGCATCAGTGAAAATATTCCTGTAGTGCAGGTTTTTAATTTGTTTTGTTTTCAACAAAAAGTCAATATTTACATTGTGACAACACTAAACAGGAGCAGACCACACAAATGTGTAATAACTGAAGAAATGTCACTTATCGACAGCTCGTTTTCCATCCAACAGGTTCTGTGACTGTCAGTTCACCTTTAACAGTGGCTGTGGTCAGATTTACCACCTGGCTACAACCTTTGTTCCGAATCCATTAGCTTCTGGATAAAGTTCAGTATCTTCATGTGTCAATTTATGAATGTTTATACAGTTTTAAGGGCATTCCATAGACTCCTGTTGCTGTTAAAAAACTGTGTTATTGCTGGAATATTGCTGAATGTGGCATAAAACTATACTCACCTACTCACTATTAAAAAGATAAACATTGACATTAACCTAGAAGCTGACGTAATTCATTTGCATGGTATTGTTTACCCTATGAAAAAAAGATCTTCAGTTTTATGACTACCTGTATACTTCACTCTAGGTGTATGAGAATGATGTCTGTCAGTAACAGCATTATTACGTATGCTGGGTGAAACACGACGGATATACTTTTTATTAATTACATAGGCATATATCTTTGGACAGCTGTCTCTGTTTTCTCCAACAATTCTGTTAAAATCTCACAATTGATGATTAGTTAATTACATCCTAACAATCATAGAAAATAATCTGTTATCATTTATCAGATTCTCCTGATTATGTTTTTTCATGCTCTTTAAAAATAGAAACGAAACCTAGTTCTTTACTTTTTTTCACATTTCTTACAAATTTCACATCTTAAAAGATGATAATTATGTAAGGAACATAGATTTCTCTTTAAGATAAATTCATTCATGACAAAGAACAAACTTGTAGTGCTTATGAAATTTAACAGCCAAAACCAACTGTGAAAACTCTTGTTATTGCAAACAAGTGTTCCAAAAGTGTTTGTGTTTGATTGCGAGAAAACATGCTCGATTGTTTGGTTGTTTAGTCATTGCGACCAGTTATGAATTAGTTCTATTAATCATACCACCACCACACCACCACACCATACACACTTCCTTCACTACACACACATCCAGACACGTTCTGTGTACAGATGAACACTGATACACCACTTTATCAAAAATGCTGTTCAGATGAATCTCCAAAAGCAACATTCATTCTGACACTTTTTCCCCACAATCAAACCAGAACAGCTGAGCCGTCTTGTACAGTGCTGTAACTAGAAGCATAACTCACATTGTGGGTGCAACAGCAGCAGCAGTACAGTATTGTCAACGTTGTTACATTGTTACTTATACCTACAGCAGTGCTGGGCTATATGTGCTTATCAGGCACTTAACAGTCTACGGTAAATGGATATATATCCCAACAGGCAAAACATGAAATTGGGATAAATGGTCATATATCTCATATCAGTCTGGTTATTTGGTGGTAAGTGTAGAATGACATGAGAACTAGCACTTGTAACACACCTATCAGCAGTAAATATGGTTTTGACACTTGGCTTTGTCGGACCTGACGGTATAGCTGATCAGTATTTACATTCTGTTGTGTGTCCTTTCTGTGAAATTAGAGCTAATGAAAGCTGATTTGAGACCTGTTTTAGAATGTTTATAAATATATCAATACTATCTGACTGTGTATGCTTCTTGTCTTATTCAAGCAGAGTGCCATATATACTCTTGACAGAAACAAACTGTGTACATACATAACTTCTCCTTTTCAGAAATGTGATAGCATAATGCAATATCAGATGTATGTTGTCAGTGTCTGTTTGCAAACACACAGGTTTGGATGGACAGGTCATTATTGCTCCAGATATGCCTCGAATACTCTACAGTATAGATTATATTGCAGGGTTGCTGTTGATTTCATTTTTGCTGAATAAGCAATTTATACAATTAGCTTGAAATGCTTCAAAATTATTCTAAATCACAACCAGGTCATATTTTTGGACACTGATTGTTATATGTAGAGCTATCGTCTATAATACAGCTGCAATAATTGCTGTCAAAATTATGACAAATATTGATATGAGTTTAGATCAAAAGAATTTGTTGTTTCATGTGTGGTATAGAAAATGCATGTAAGGGTCACTAGTCATTATTCACACCTCTGAAAAATGTTTCCTTGTATTCACAACTAAAATATGACCTTTTGAAAAAAGTATACCTGCTTAAATAAGAAACAGATGGATTTGTTTTCTTTTAATCTTGATGCTGTCTCACAGTATCTGCCAGCTCCTTGTGGTTGTGTACCCTTAAGACACTGGAGGTGTCTAGTTAAGCACGAGAGCCACAGCACCAACCACTATAGGTCTGTACAGTAGATGTGTGTCTGTCATACATGGTGTAAATAAAACAATCGACATATCATCTTGTCTGTCTTTCTCTTCCAACTATGGACAATTTTAGGACCTTTTTTATGATCTAGTGGTTACAGGATCTCTGGTATGGTCGATAGAGCATCTGCTCATGTAACACCACCGTGTTACTGCTGATTTGCCTGGAGACTGCCTTCTTGGTCTTGTTCACGAGGTATCTGTCAATAGACCACCTCTGTGGTCCAGTTGATAGATCATTAGACTCCTCTCTGCTCTTATTCACAAGGCATCTGCCAACAGACTGCCTCTTTTGTGTTGCTGATAGACAATCTGCCGAGAGACTGCCGCTCTGGGCCTAGATTTTCGAAGCTGTCTTAGCGGTAAGAGAGTCGTACGTTAATGTTAATGTATGGCAGTTATGACTATCTTTCCACTAAGAGAGCTTCGAAAATCTAGACCCTGGTCTTGTTCATGAGGCATCTGCCAAGAGACTAGCTGTTGGTAATTAATACAGTAAAGACTGGACAAAGCCAATTGTACACAAGGTGGTACGAGATATCAGTGCATGTCCATATACTCTGTGGTAAGGTCAGCAATGCCATGAAGGTGTATAAGTAGTCTTAGTATTCTTGCAGCTGTTCCCCTTCATTCCATCAAAGTACTGACAAAGTTGTCTGTTAGTCTTCCTCACAGCATGAACCAAAGTATTTTACCTTCTGTCCAGCCCTTAAAAGTGAGTGAATTTAGTTTAATGCAGCACTCGGTAATATTTCACCTATATGATGGCAGTCCATAAATAATCGAGTCAGGACCAGACAATACAGCGATCAACAGCATGAGCATCGATCTGCACAACTGGGAACCGATGATGCCTCAACCAAACCAGCGAACTTAACCAATCACGTTAGCCTCCTACGAGAAGCATGCCCCTTGAAAGTATTGAATGAAGTATGATTACACAATGCCATTTAGAAAGCGGTCAAATGCAACATATGTCATATTTGGGATTTCATATTCTTAGTAAAGTACAAATACTAGTACTATTTTGGTTGAGTCCCACCGGGATTCGAACCTGCAAGCTCAGAGTCAGGCACCTAATCGCCAGCACACAAAGTCAGCCGCCTAGCCCACTCAGCCACCGCGACTACCAAAAAGTAAATGAAGTAAGTGTAGGTTTTCTTCCCGTTCTGAATCTCCCAACACACAAAGGGTCCTGTGTCTGATACAGTTATTGTTATATACCCCATGACACCAGTATCTTGAGTCAGTTTAGTTTTATGCTGCATTTAGCAATAACCTGGCATTAGTCTTCAGTGTAACAAGCGAATACTTCAACCTTTAGGCTACCCCACCGCCACTGCAGTACTGAGAGACAAGGTGTTAGTCTAGCCTTCTGTCTTAGAACCCAGCCAGTCATGGGACAAGGAACAACTCTTCTTTGTACTGGTATGTGTAATAGTTGTTATTGCTAATATTTCTTACCATACTCACAATGATAACAATATCATAGTGATTAGGTGTGAGATAACAATATCATACTGATCAGGTGTGAGATAACAATATCAAACTGATCATTTGTGGGACAAAGCCTAAATAAACATGTTAAAAGAAAACAAATTCAGTTCTCCATTGTCTATGCCATTTATTCTTGGTTTTAGAGAAAATATATGTAAAAGTGACAAATTTTTAGATGCAGTCAGTCTCCAGTACTGAATATCTATATATCTTAAATCTACACCAGATGCCTCCATCACCCTAAACACTTTACACCATCAGTACATGATACTGGAATAACAAGTCTCGTATACAATGCTTGAAAGAAATTGAAGAACACCCATTTGTAACGTGTCCACAGTCAGGTCATGACAGACGAGTGAGTGAGTGAGTGAGTGAGTGAGTGATGCAGTCCATTGATATCCAGTAGTCCATCAATATCAGGGCAGGGGACACCAGAAATGTGTGGAATCAAACCCTCTGTATTCGAAACTACGACCTAACACTTGACCAGTTGGCTACCCCACCGTCCCCATGGTCACCATGAGTAGTTAATATTAGTTATATGGTGACAAACTCATCATGATAGGTTAACTGTTGGCATATAATTAAAATGTCATAATGACAGATTACCTACAGTCAGATGGGAACTATCATCTTATGATTATATGCTTGTCACAACAGATAAAGCTGTAGTCAGATAATAAATATCAGACATTACTAACTTCTTCTGCGTAGTATATTTACTCTGTATACCTGAGGTGAACTCCAATAATTATTCTGATATGGACAGACTATAGACATATGGGTAAATGATAAGAATAACACCACCAAGTCTGAAAACAAAGAATGATTTTAACCCTGGATGACATTTTTTTTATGATAAACCAGATACAAGAGATCTTGTTCATAAAGCATGCTGACATCTACCAGTCAATGTCTCTTCTGGCTCTGCCATGTGGAAACACCTGTGATGTACCTCCCTGAATAACAGTATATCAGATCTCTGTGGCAAAATGTTCTGTTCATTACCGTGTCTCATTCAGAATTGACATCAATATTGTTTTGTATTTACAGATTGTAAATATAAGAAATAGCATGTACCCTATGTAAATCTACATGGATTTATGCAAATTGGCACACTGGTTTTCACCTTTTTATCTCCAAAATGCAGAAACACTGACGTCAATTTGCATATATAACTACGACAACATGCATTCAGACACTTTTTATATCATCATTAACACATAAAACAGAGAAGATGGTGACATTGTTTGGAAAATAACAACTCACAGGAACCTAATTTCATTATCAGCCAATCAGGAAGTCTGTTTGTGGGTGTGACCTGTTTTGGGTATTATGGAATACAGCAAAAAAGAAAAAGAAAAAGAAATAAATATTTGGCTGATTAAATTCCATTCAACTACTTGCAATTTATGCATTATGATTTAAACTGTGCAATTGTAAATTAAAAAAGATAGAGAATACTATTTTCACTGTACAGACTACTACGTAAGAAAGTAGCTGGCTATATAAGTAGATAAATCAGCAAGGTCTATCTAGTTCTGATATGTGTGTTCTGATGTGTATACGATATGTATATACCTGAGTTACCTTGTCTATTCCATAGTATCAGACCGTAACACGGCCCTGTGTGTATTATCATTGTAATTATTATTCAGTCTCCTTTCGTTGGACAGATTTTTACCAGATTTATGTTAGATCAAACTTTAGTTTTAGTTTTACATGCTAACCATTCCATCTTTGATGAATTTGAAAAGCAACTAACAAATACTAACTAACTGACTAACAAATGCTTTATACACCTTTTAACTAACATATGCTTTGTACCCTTCCTGGCCTTGGCAAGTCTGATACATGGGCAAAATCTCCCGGACTTGTTCAATCACATATGACTGTAAAAAGATACACCTTTGATCTTTGAAAGAGGACCCATGAAGATCTTAGTCAGGACTAACCTTCAGTAACCCTTGTAAGAGGCAACTAATGGGATATCATCAAATCCCAATGAAGATCAGTGCTCATGCTGTTGATCCCTGGATTGTCTGGTTCAAACTATAAGTTGAAGATGGTAAACAAATTAAACCAAATCATCTTAAGAGGTCGCATTTGACTAGAACTCCAACATCCTTTAGATTTTTTTGTTTAGCTGGAGAGTAATAGACAACGGTATAAGGATCTATACCGAAACGTCGCATCATACGTAATAAAGAAGTTGTTATCCATAAAGAATCTCACCCTCTATCCTTTAGATTTGGCAATCACATTCTGCTCAGTGTTCCCTGCAGTGACATTATAAAGAGGTGAGATCTTCAAGCAGAAAAGATACATGAGAGCTTAACAGAAACCCTGCACAGTCTTAGGTGAGGACAAATTTCTGTTATCTCTCTGTTGAGATGTTTACACTGAAAAGATCTCTCTGAGGAGGTCAGATGTCAAAGGTTGGCTGAGTCCTGAGTGCTCTCTGACAAGGTGTAGCAAACTTGCAGAAACTTTAGTAACAACCTGTCACACAGAATACAAGTCCTCATTGACCAGTTAACAACCTACAACAATATGGTTAAAACAATAACAAACACAATGAAAACCTTTGTACACAAAATACTATTATTAAGTAAGACATAGCAACCACTCTTGCACTTCATTAACAAAATATTATGACAACATAAAAATTAATCCTTTGATCATCAAGGTACACAGTCAATACCACTTCAATACTGCACATGAATACAAGAGATCTACTTCATCTGTCACATTCACTACAGTCTCTATTTTGTCATTTGACGAGTTACAAACACAGTCAAATGTTGTAAATATGACAGCTATGTTCATCAAACAATTTCAGCTACAGCTTGTTTAGACAGGCATGTATTACACTTTGACACATTTCAGTACTCACCCACAGACAAGAGCTGGCAATGTTCTCACACACAGGCAAGCACTAACAATGTTCTTACATTCTCACATACAGGTAAGCACTAGCAGTGTTCTCACATACAGGCAAGCTCAAGCAATTTGTCACATTTTTTTTGTAAAGTTCTTGAATTACGTTGGTTATTTCCAAAACTATACTAATGGAAACAAATAAGGGAACACATGAAAGTACAAGTGTTCAGGGGTTAAAAAGAAATTATGAAAGAATAAATCAACATGGTATTTGATGTTAATGTTTACTGGATTATTTATTAAGTGATAAATAGCCAAGAAAGATAACCCTACTTCATTATCATTGCAAAATCTAACAGCTACATTTTGAGCACATATGAAATGAAATCTATGTTTATTTGCAGTATGAAACCATAAGCAGAAATTATCTAGTAGCTCAAGGACAAGTAAAATACCATTATTTCATTGCCCAAAATGAAAACTGACTTGACCCCAGGCATCAGGCGATAAGACTTTTGAACCCGAGTGTTCCTATTTTGTCTTCCAGAACTTCACGCACAGTGCAGTATAAAGCTTGTGGAGAAATCTGGAAAGGACTAAAGGAACACTTGTAGTTTCATGTGTTCCTTTATTCGTTTCCATGGGAACAGTCTGGTTACCTGGAGTAAAATAGTGATATTTACCCTTGTCACGTGTATAGGGTTTTTATGAATGAACTTCTAATATAATTGCTGCATACATTGTTTCATTAATGCAAGCACCATGACAACATTGTTCTATTTATACAATAACCCTGTATGACAATGTTCTATTGATACAATACAACCGTCCTGAATACAACGTGGTACTTAAGACAATTCAGGCATACACTGTTCATGATTACAGTGTCACATTCATACCACCATTCTGCATACAGTGTTGTACCAGGGCTCCAGATAATTCTTCAACATGAGGAGTATGTACGCCTTACTATTTCAACATAAGAGTACTGGGGAAATTTAGAGTAATGAATGGAATTTAATGGCGAGTAAGTAATCTCGTGTTTCATTTCATATATGCACCACGACATTGCTACTCTTGTGTAAACAGGTCAATAAACTATAAAGCAGTACTTTTTCAGACAAATACGTCTGTAAATAATTCTAAGACTGTACACCACTGCTGTGGTAAGTATCTTCTTATTGTATCATGCATATATTTTATCTGTACATACCCTTATCTGGAGCCCTGTTGTATTGATACAATTACCTGCATACATAGTTCTATTGATACACAACGTAATCACTCTGCATATAATTTTCTACTGACCACCATATTACATTTTTTTGGTTTTATACAACTGCCCTGAAAACACTGTTTCACTGAGCCAACCACTGTTGATACAGTGTTGTATTCATAAAAACACAATGTCTTCAGAACTCTGATACATGCACCTTTCTTCATACAGTCTAAGCTACTGCACAAAAACAATCACTCTGTATACAATGTTGTACTGTAACAACCACACTGAAATCTACTTCATTGTACATCTGCACTCATGTATTGACTGATATGAACACCCAAAGGCAGTTCTAGTCAGACAGCTCATGGAAATGGAATCATGCCGCATCACAAGAATCTGAAGTTGTGGTCCAAATATTATTTCATGTCAATATTGACCGTACAACACTTGTCTCTGTAACACAAAAGAGACTGGTCCATCAAATATATATCTGGTTCTGAAAGTGTTGGATAAATACTGATATTCACATCCTAAAATCTCAGTCTGACTGGTTTGCTGCACCTCAGATGAGGTCATCTCCATACTTCATTCTCCAGATTACAGTCCCTTGTTAAAGTACAGAGTCGTGGGGAGTCGATCACCGTATTTCTCCATTGCTTTCTCAATTCTCTGGGGCTCCATTGCTCGAAGCCTGTCAGTCTGGACAGAGCTGAGGAAATTGACAATAAAATCCTTGGAAATAGAGCTAAGAAATACTATGATCAATATGTCTATTCTCTGGCAGAATGTTTCACTCATTGCTTCAATGTACATAACATTGGCCATGACAGACCAGAACTGGGCCATTGATATACTTATATTTTAGTGGCAGCTGAGGGTGAATCAAGTTAGTGAGTATGGTTTTACGCTGCTTCTAGCAATGTTCCAACAATTTTAGAGTGGGGACATCAGAAATGGGGTTCACTTTTTGCAATCGTGGGGAACTGAACCTGTGTTTTCAGCCTGACAAGTTGATGTTTTAACCATTACGCTACTCCACCACTTGACCTTCAGTCAAAGGAAGCTACCTTTATATACGAGGGGATGTCATTAAGTTTTGAGCCTTGAGCATTTTTCATACCCAGGTGTCACAGCCTATGGTACGACATTGAACCTAGGGGTGTAGCTGATGTGATATATAAGATTTGGTATCCGTTCTTTCAGAAGTTATTGAACAGCTCACATTGACAGAAAGAGACACCCCTCACGGCAGTGAAAATGAATAAAATTGAGTATAGAGCAGTAATTAAGTTTTTAGTTCTTGAATGAAACTCGGCAAAGAACATTGAAGAAAGGCTTTCAGCAGTTAATGGGAAGTCTTCCCCTTCATCTGCTACCATCAAACGATGGGTCAATGAATTTAAGCATGGTAGAGAGAGTCTTGAAGATGACCCCCATCCAGGTCGCCCAACAACAAGCACTAGTCAGGAAAACATTGACAGAGTGCATAAACTTGTGCTGGAAAATCGTTGAATCACACTCCATGAGTTAGAGGAGACCACAGGCATTTCACACGGATCCATCGAGACAATTCTTCATGAACATCTTGTCATGTCTAAGGTGTGCGCAAGATGGGTGCTAAGAATGCTTACAGATGAAAAATTAGCAAACAAGGGTGACCCTAAGCAACTCCATGCTAACCAGATACAAGAAGAATCCAGAAGATTTTCACTTTAGGCTAGTAACCTGTGATGAAACCTGCATCCACCACTATGATCCTGAGAGCAAACAAGAATCCATGGAATGGAAACATGTCACTTCTCCCTGGACCAAAAAGTTCAAAGCCTCCAGATCAGTGCAGAAGGTAATGGCGACAGTCTTCTGGGATAGCAAAGGCATCATCCACATAGATTACTTACCAAAAGGAAGAACAATGAATGGGGGAATATTACGCTAACTTGTTGAGGCAAGTGCGACAGTCAATCAAGGAGAAGCCCTGGGGCAAGATCAGACGTGGTATTCTTCTACATCAGGACAATGCTCCAGTACACACCTCTTGCGTTGCAGCCGCTGCTGTCCAGGAATGCGGGTACAAAATCTTGCCGCATCCCCCCTACTCTACAGACCTGGCACCAAGTGATTGCCATCTGTTCCCAAATCTCAAGAAACACTTGCATGGTCGTAGATTTCAGGATGATAATGAGCTTATTGCTGCTACTGAGGCTTGGTCTGAGGACCAAAATGGCGCCTTCTACATAGATGGCATCAGTGCCTGGCAGAAAAGATGGATCAAGTGTCTTGACTCACAAGGGGACTATGTTGAAAAATATATGTGGTTCATACCAATATTTTGTGTTTTTCTATGCAAGGCTCAAAACTTATTGACATCCCTATGACAATGGCTATAACTGGTTCTTCAATGGAATGACCAGAAAACAGGAATCAAATCTCTTGGGTGGGAAAAGTCATGGTAATCATTGCTGGGAACAAAAATATTAAATTTTGGATCCCAATATCTGGAAAAAAAACTTAATTTTTGACTCAAAAATTCCAAACTAAGTTTGAAAATTTGAAACAGCTGATTTTTTCATTCAACTGCATTTTCTAAGAAAAAAGCCAACACTAACTTAATTAATCTACCCACCAAACTCAAACTGTCTACTGTATTTGAGTTTAATATCAATTTCAGTTCATTCTGGGAAATGCATTTTCCTGTATTGTCTGAAATTTGAGTAAAACCCTAACTTAAGTCAAAACTGAGACTTTGACGACACTGACGACAGACAAGCAGACTATGACATTAGCTTACTTGACTACAGTCAAAGAAACTGAAACTTCCATCTTCCTACAACAATATTAAATGGTCATTGCCTAAAAATAAAGTATAATCCCTTCAGCCTGAGATTCACCTTTCAACAGCACATACTGAACTATCTGTTACCATTTTCAAGTAATATACAAGGTAGTAGCAATATATCAAAACATTCTCTGTGAGGATTTACTCTAAAGTTAATTCACTCACCATCTCTGTGGGAACAAAGCACATGCAGTTGGAGTCATGAACAGCAACCTGGAAGAAAGTACAATATCTGAAGGAGAATTCACCATTACAGTCATGACATTAGTCACTCCACTTTCTTCTACACGTTGCCTGATTATCACTGCCACAGACCACTGCCAAGTGACGATTCATCATATCTCACACAGTCTTCTTGTCTGTTTAATTTACACATCTAGATAAACATGGTTACCTGTCATTGGGAAAACTATTTTGATTTGTGTTGCTATCCTTTGTTTCCCAGAGAGCTGTGATCAGTGCATAAAATAAGCCAACAACCCCAGCCAGACATTTTGAAGTTACCAGCCCAAAAAGGATTTAACCAGACCAGACACCAAGATATGGTGAATTTACCCAGATGAATGGAACATCTAAAAATTTTACCCAACCACTGGCCTGGCTAGCTGTAAATTTAGATTGTCCGTCAGAAATCTAGCCGATCTCACAGGCAGTCGAACAGGCCTTATTTCATACACTGCTGTGATACAGTCACTTTGTCATTCTTATCACTTTTGCTGAAACAAAACAATATTGAATAACATCGAAAAAAATTGCATTAGATAAAATGGAGTTGATTTCAGAATGCATTCGTTTACATTTAATAGAAACTTTGGTCATGTGATATACAAATCAGCCTGTGGCAGTGGTGTTAAGTCATTACTGAGCAGAAGGTTGTAAGAAGTCGTTATTACTGTTGTGAGATCAGTTCATATACGAGTTGAGGGAGCAGTCATTATTCCAGATGAGCAATCTAGCTGGGAAAGCAGTCATAATAATACAAAATCACTTCTTAATCACATTAGGTAGCCCTCATTATTACAGTTGAGGGATAAGATACACCAGCTGAGGGAGCACTCATTATCACTGTTACAGAATAAATGGATATACCGGCTGAGGGGGGGCACTCATTATTACAGTTGGGAGATAAGTGGATATACCAGCTAAGGGAGCACTCACTATTACAGTTGAGGGATAAATGGATATACCAGTTGAGGGATCACTCACTAATTACAGTTGGGAGATAAGTGAATATACCAGATGAGGGAGCACACATTATTACAGCTGGGAGATAATTGGATATACCAGCTGTGGGATCACTCACTACTACAGTTGAGGGATAAATGGATATATCAGCTGAGGGAGCACACATTATTACAGCTGGGAGATAAGTGGATATACAGTCAAACCCCATTTACTCGGACCCCACATATCCGGAAACCCCGCCTTCCGGACGATTTTTATGTGAAATGAAACTTGCGTTCATTAATTGTACTCAGTTAACCGGACCCAGCGCTTCTGGACCCGGATGGAGAATTTTCAAACCATTCCCATAGATTTCCATTGAAAAATGATCCAGTTATCCGGACGGGGAGATGTGTGCAACGTGCATGTGTATGTGAACGTCAATTTCATTTACCGCACGACTATGTGATTTCATTCTTAATCTATCGGAAGGCATCTGGTGTGAACTGATTAATTAGCCATCAATACACTTGTGACATGTGTCACTCATTAGGATTTGGCACATGTGAGAACATCTCATCAGTAACGAAAACACATGTTAAGTAGGATTAAGGTAAACTACGCTCTAATTTTACTTTATATAACACTCATAAATCGACCCCTGCTTTCTGTCCCGATGCAAATTAAAAATAGCCTCCCACATGATCTAAGTCATGTGATCCCGTCCGGAAGTTTACTTTCTGCAGACAGCGTAAGTTCGACGCAATGTCATATGTTTTTAGAGCATTTAAAATTTTAAAAAAGGAACATGCAGTTGGCAAAATAGAAACTTTTTGTCATCGATTTACGTGCTCATCTAACTTACCATCTGAAGCTCCACATGCTACATGATTACGTCCAAGACAACCTGACAAATGGTAACCTGCGTTCTGCCTTGCATGTATTATCGGTACACTTATATGTTATGATGATTCACGGTTATTACTATTGACTGTTGATTTATTGATATATGTACATGAATTTCTTTTTACTTTCACTTAATTTTCATGTTTCACTTGTTTGATCCAGTTAACCAGATGTCTTGCTATCTGGACAATTTTCAACTGAAACCAAAACGTCCGGATAAACGGGGTTCAACTGTACCAATTGTGGGAGCACTCACTATTACAGCTGAGGGATAAATGGATATACCAGCTGAGGGAGCACTGATTATTACAGTTGACGGACAGCTGGATATACCAGCTGAGGGAGCACACATTATTACAATTAAGGGATAAATGGACATACCAGCTGAGGGAGCACTCACTATTACAGTTAACGGATAGGTGGATATTCCAGCTGAGGGAGCACTCACTATTACACCGGACGGATAGGTGGATATTCCAGCTGAGGGAGCACTCACTAATTACAGTTGAGGGATAAGTGGCTATACCAGCTGAGGGAGCACTCACTATTACAGTTGTGGGATAAGTGGATATTCCAGCTGAGGGAGCACTCACTAATTACAGTTGAGGGATAAGTGGATATTCCAGCTGAGGGAGCACTCACTAATTACAGTTGAGGGATAAGTGGATATTCCAGCTGCGGGAGCACTCACTATTACAGTTGAGGGATAAGTGGATATTTCAGCTGAGGGAGCACTCACTATTACAGTTGAGGGATAAGTGGATATTCCAGCTGAGGGAGCACTATTACAGTTGAGGGATAAGTAGCTATACCAGCTGAGATAGCAGTTGCTGTTTCAGTGAAAACATCACTCACACTAGTCCAGCCAGAAGCACCTGCAGAGGTGCGTTGATGTATCGATTTTTCTTCATGAACCTTGTCTTCTCCAGAGACTCCATCAGAAATGGCAGCATTGCTAAAACAACCACCATGGATCAAGCCACTGTTTCAATCAACAAATGTGCATGCATCTTATCCCCTAAATTAGTGACTAAACATCATTGGTATTTCACACACAAAAATATAAGCAATGATTGGCAGTGAACAGTATGCCTTCATACCAGTAGAGGATAAATAGAGTGAGTGAGTGAATGAGTGAGTATGGCTTTACACCAATTACAGACCAAGGAGACCAGAAATGGGCTTCACACATTGTACCCACGTGGAGAATCGAACTTGGGTATGTGATGCGTCAAAGCTAATGCTTTAACTGTTAGGCAAAATATAATAACAGTCAAATGTTTCTCAGGCATCGGCGCATCACTTTTATTTGTGTGTGTAACAATTTTTTATTGCCATTTAAAAAAAAATATTTTTGACTTGGCCAAGTCCTGATTATCCATTTGTCCACTAGAAAAATATAAGAATGAGGCTCTGTAAGAATGAGTGTGTACATGCTAAACTTCCTAAGTTGTATTTCTGAGAGAGACAAAAATATAAATGTGTTTCTCCCTCGTCCCATTTTTTCTATATAATTATTTTTAAAAAAGTCCTACTGTTCTTGTCATTTTTGACTAGAGACATTTAAGTTTGTTTATTCAGCTTTTGGCTACCCTATCACCCCAGAGGATATATGGAAAGGTATATAATGTCATATACACTGGTATACAAACATGTTTTTTGCAAAATGTCAGGTGAGGTGGAATGAAATCATATGCCTTATTTACCAATAAGCCAAACCAACTTTTTTTCAAAAGCTGAAAGATTAGTTATTTACCATTTTGGTTAGAACTGACATTTCAACAGACCCTGACAACACATATATTTGTCTTATTTGTCTTACCTCACAGCATGGTGATCAGATATGAAATGTGTATGGCCAAACCAAACTAACTTACTCATGCTGGGGGTTGCCATGACAATTCTTGAAAACACCACCTGGCCAATCCCTTTTGTGGCAGCATACTGCAGAGACATTGAAATGAACAATCAGAAAAGAGTACATTATTACCGAGGAGAAAATATCAGTTCTTCACAACCAGCAGAGCAAGTGAATGTTGTTTTATGCGGTAATTTGTGTTATTCCAGCTATAAATATTCATGTCAGAGCTAAACACACCAGTGGATACAGAGCAAAATCAATATTCGACCTTTGCTACGGTGAACATTTCATTTCTCAGTTTGTCCTTACCCGAGATTCCATAACTTTGTTGTTGTTCTCATCAAACAGCTGGATCCCATCAATCAGTTCACTTGAGCAGAAACAGAAAAATATACAAAACAGAAGAAGGCAAACTGTCTTAGATCAGACACTGAACACAGATACAGAAGGATGAAGTTTCATGAATAGATACAAAAGTAAAAGCAGAAACAGGATTCATGATTGGATACAGTCAGATAGGTGTTTCAGGAGTAGAAGCAGATGGTATTTAGCAAAGACACATAATCAGACAGGTCTTTCAGGAGTAGAAGCAGACGACATTCTGCAAACAAAGACACAGAGTCAAACAGGTGTTTCTGGAGTAGAAGCAGGTAGACAGAGTTTAGACACAGAAACAAACAGTTCTAGAGGCAAATGCTGAGTAAGTTTAGAAGCAGACAGTTTGATTGGTAGACAGAGTCAGCAAAGCACCAGTTCACCCAGAGACCCAGAAGCAGAAGTTGACAATGACTGACACAACACATACCTCTGCCTCATGAGTGGTATGTTCACCATGTTAGCAGCAGCCACAGCAGCGTAGGGAACAAACCTCTGCACCAGCGGCGCTGCTCTCTGCAACATGGACAACATGAGTCTTTTGTTTGTTTCATAATGCCACACTCAGTAAAACTCCAGCTACATGGTGGTGGTCTGTGAAATGGGGTTTAACATCGTACTTTGGAACATTTCACTCATGTGACGATGTGCATGCTTGTGTATGTGTGGCTGCTTGTACTAGCCCAGATTTGAGTTGGTTTCATAGTGCTTGTGTATGTGTGGCTACTTGTACTAGCCCAGATTTGAGTTGGTTTCATGGTGCTTGTGTATGTGTGGCTGCTTGTACTTGCCCAGATTTGAGCTGGTTTCATAGTGCTAGATCACTGAGATACCATGCCGTATTTAAGCATGAATACAACACTCAGACACTGACTCTGAGCTGACCAGTCCTTGTTTTACCCATCATGCCGAGCACCTGGCAGGGAACAAGAGGTACCATAGTTTACCGCCTTTTGATATGACAGGGTCAGGGATTGAACCAGCGACATTCCGCTCTCCAGGCAGAAGCTGTAACAACTACACCATGGAGTAGAGGCGATCTAGGTGGTGGTTCATAAACAATCAAGTCAGGACAAAACATTCCCATGATACACATCATGAACTTGTCGCCTTCAAAATGGCTACAAGGAGACTCATCTTCCTCACGCAGGTAACAATTAAAACCGTTCCTTCACTTTTCACTTATGCATTCGTTGTCTAAGACTGCAGTCAGCAATACTGCCTGCAAGTAACAATGTCTAGACCAGATAAACCAGTGATTGATATCAAGAGCATCTAAAAGCTGTGACAAATAATAGACTGTGTACTGGGCTTGAGGTTTGACACTGCTTGACAGAATTGGAATGGAATGATCACTAACGTAGAATGATTCTAACCTTGGCAAGAAGATGCTTGAGTCCGAGAGCAGTAACGAGGGCACATGATGTGGCGC
Source organism: Haliotis asinina (assembly GCF_037392515.1). Lineage (NCBI taxonomy): Eukaryota > Metazoa > Mollusca > Gastropoda > Lepetellida > Haliotidae > Haliotis > Haliotis asinina. Next base: position 14,796,035 of record NC_090281.1, on the reverse strand, counting down.
TGACATACGCTACCGCCATTCGTCTGAAACATTCCACAACACCGTGCACTAGTTCTGGAAATGGTGGAATAACAAGGATTCTTCATGAAACAAATGGCATTTGGTATTTCCAGGATTTTCATCACTGGTTAATCAAGTTATCGTAACATCAACACAAAGATCCAGCATCAGATGCTTGTGTCAGTAAACACTGCAAAACTACAGAGCTTAAGCAACATCAACATCATATTCAGGCTACAGAGATTTTGTGTTGCCTTGGCAACAGACTGTAAATAGGAATGCACAATGCCATTTAGAAAGTGGTCAAATGAAACATGCATTGCATTTGGGATGACATTTTCTCAGTACAGATTCTAGTGCAGAGCTGAATCCCACACCTGAAAATAGGTCTTGCTATTGGAAAGTCCACTGACTAGAATGAGAAACTCAAAGTTCTAGATTCATATATATATATATATATATGTCATTACACTTAAAAGAGCAATGGGCAAGTGACCAGCATATCAACAAAAACACTCAACCACCTCTTGACAGGATCCTCAATGAAGGTGTCCTCTGACATTCTAGCACAAACATGAAAATGTTGATTTAACTGTTTACAGGAGTTGAATGTTATGAAACATGACAAAAACAGCTTCCAGTACAGATGCCTAGTTCACTCACTTTGTAGAGATGTCAGATGCAGCATTGCGGTTGGTATAGTTGACAAGGGCATTGAAGGACTGGTTGGCCCACTGCCAAAATACCACAGCAGTGTTTGATCTGTACAAGGATGTTAAAAAGTATTACAGTGATACCAGTGTAGATCCGACATAAATGTAGAACATTGCCAGTATAGATCCTACATAAAAGTGAAATGTTACCAGTGTGAATCCAACATGAAGAATATTAACAGTGAAGATCCCACATAATATTACAATGTTAACATGGGCTGAATCTTGGGTTTTAGAGAAGGGCAATACACATAAAGTTCTAAGATTAGGGAAAATGCTCCTCAGGAAAGTTTTTGTTTTCCAGGTGAGTGCAGATTCCATGGAGTACATCCCACCTACTTGTAGAACGTAATCATGGCTCCAATGAGGATCATGCCACCAGGTACTTGGAAGGACATCCGACCAATCACGTTTTGCAATTCACCAGTGTCAGGGTGGAAGGCAGATAGGAACATCTTCTGGGCTTGGCGGATGCTGGCAGTGGATGTGTTGGCTGGCTCCTCACCCCGTCTACAGACAATGATAATGTGAGCTGGGAAATGAGTGAGTTTAGTTTTACGCCACACTCAGCAATATTCCAGCTATATGGCAGTGGTCTGTAATCTACTGACCAACAGCATGAGCAGCAATTACACAATTGGGAATCAATGACATGTGTCAACCAAGACAGTGATTTTGACCATCCGATCCTTTTAGTTGCCTCTTATGAGAAGCATGGGTTACTGAAGGCCAATATTCTAAACCAGATCATCACAGGTTGTGAGCTGGAAACTAATTTGTATAAATAATGCCAAACTACTTGAATGCAAGTGATCTTTCTGTTGCACCTTTAATATTTTAAATTAACATTACAACTATATTCAAGCAGTTTGTGACCAAAAATGTCAACCCAACAAAACATTAGGAATGTGGATAATTAGAATTCACTTTCAGTGTCCTGGCGATTAGTACTATTTTTCATTTGAATATTTTTTATTTGTTATGTTCATCTATAGGGTAGTCATGACAGAGTTAACTCCCTTTCATTTCACTTACACGTGGCATTGTTTGCTTGATGTTCAGTTCTTTGAATACACTATTTTTACATCCTGCGTGAAATAAGTTCACAGGACATGTAGATGTTGAATATGTTCCTTTCTCTCGTAAATAAAACAAAATGTTTGTAAAATATCTATGTGCAACATTTTATTTATTCAATTTTTTCTCTTATGGAAAAATCAAAACGTGAATAAATCATAACGTTGAAAAATATTTAGGAGTATTTTCCATATTCAACACCCACTCATTTTGCAGTCTCTGCACACACCACAGAACTCACTCAACACACAAAAGATGATCTGCTCTGATAAAACCAAACAATTTTGGAATTTGTCAATGAGTAAGTGATGCATCTTTCAGTTATCTCATAACATGCCCGCTTAATATGGTAGGAAACCTAAAGAGAGCTTGGTACAAACTGATCACAACTTTGCTGATACTTATGACCTAGAATCACAAGCAGGTTGATTCAGGATTGGAACCCATGTTTGTTTCTGGCCACCACTGACCTAAGTGCATAACTAAGTATGCATGATATTTTCAGTACATTTGGGATTTGAATCATTGTTCAACAAATGCCACTGTTAGCAATATACACAGAAATGAGGTTCAAGTTCAACCCCAGTGAGGAGCTGAACCTAGGGTCTTTGTCATAATGAGTGAATGCTTTAACCACTAGGATACCACATCATGTAGAGATAAAGCAGGCCTCATATAGTGCTTTGTTACTTGCACTGGTGTAACCACATGTTACAAAGTGCAACCTAGATAACCTAGAAAGTGCATGTATAGATACATCAGGGCTCGATAAAGTGTTTTCTTACTTGCACTGGTGTAACCCCATATTACAAAGTGCAACCTAGCTTTTAGTCTAACTTGCACGAGGTGCAAGTGAATTTGAGGTGGAAACATCTGAATAAAACATCTAAATAACTACATCTACATACTACTATAAAAGCATTGCAACTGGAATTTGACTGGGGCAGCTAGGTTTTTATTTTTGGTTGCACCTGGTGTGAGTAGGATAACATTTCTTTAATCAAGCCCTAATACAGGTAAATGCATTTATTATTAACTTGATAAAGGTATCAATCAAGTCTCACCTGTACTGCTCCAGCAGAGTCTTGGCCTCATGAAACCTAAATGTTGGGACTATGGTCAGCCGCGGGTCAGTGACCCAGAAGAAGTACTTGAGTCGTCCAAGGAATGTATCCTGATTCCACCGTGGAGCACCGAGGTCTATCCTCTCTGACATGGCAGAGTCTGCTTCTACAAACATAAAGATGAGACGATAATGTGACATCTGATAATCTGTACACAGACAGTGTTGGATAATAATGATTAATTTTGTTTCGTTAATTGAATGTACGTCGAAGTAATTTTTGCAAATACTGCTAAAATATAGCCATAAGTGTTCGCTAGCCTAGTTGAGATCTATTGCATTGTCCCTCACAGAATACTATACTGTTGTTACTGACAACATGTTATATTGCCTATATGTTGCTGTTAAATTACTGAAGAGGCTACTCTAAAAGACTTCTTGGTATTATCGTCTGTGGTTCCACGCAAGACAGGACTATGTACATACACACCACACTGTTGACGAGAGCTGTTTTAAAAAATTCACTGCCTTTTCATCTTACACAAAACGGTAAAACAATATCAATAAACAGGTTTATTAGCTAAAACGCATATATCATCGTGTATTTTAGGTAACTACTATGTGATAAATATTTGTTAACAGATTGAATAAAGTGACCTTGGCAGATGCTACAATTAGTAACCTAAATGAAAATATATACCATCGGTAACTACTCACGTTTCCCGTCGAAGGCGAGAGTTATCCCCCTTAACAGACTCTTATGAATGGAAAGGCTGAAAAGAGGAGTACGCAGAAAGATCTGACGTCACACGTAGTTACCCCAAACTAAGATAAATCATCGAAAATGGTAATGATTTTTCGCTTGTTTACAGTATTATTTACTCATTTATTTTTCTTATGTTCATTTTTGGAAACATTAGGTAAATATTTATGTATTATCTACGTGTGCATGAAGAGATCTCCCGTTGGTTATGGTTTTGAGGGACATTTTACCTGTTAATGAGAAGATGTTCACCTGCCGTGCCGGTTGATCGTGATATAGCGTGTTATGAATCAATGAGGCGCATCCTATTGTATGTGTTGGTGTATAATGCTTTCCATGCTTTTAGGAGAGGCAGAAACCACGACAGCATTAATCATTTTCATTCTTACAATAAGAAAATCTCTTCAGTAGCCCGTTCTGTAGTATCTCATTCTGCATATCTGATCTGAGGATAACCTCGGATCTGATGACATGAACATGGTACTTCAGGAACAAGCAATAAGTTCTTTATCTTTCAAATTTCAGCTGGGCAACTTTGCATTGAATACAGTTAAACAGATTGTTACCAAATTACATCATGTTCATAACCCAACTATGATGGATCACAGCATGATTGAAAATGCGACCTGTTTCATTTTTTGACCCGCCAGCTTCTAGAATGTCAATTAAACAAGCACATATATGAGATTACTTTCAACTCCAGATTGTTATTCAACACATCGTTTAAGCAACCATTATTCACCGTGTACAGGCAAAATATTTCTTTGGATCATGCATCTGTTGCCCCAAACCTGTGATGCCATATCAAATAATAGCAAATATATACATGGAAATGAATAAGGGAACACATGAAAGTACAAGTGTTCCTGTTTTCTTTTCTAGAGTGTCACCCTCAGCACAATACAAAGCTTGTAGAGAAATCTGGAAATGAATAAAGGAACACTCATACACTCTGATGTTTCTTTGCTCGCTTCCTTAAGTATAAACAACTGAACCCTGTTTATTTGGACCCCACATATCCTGAAATCTGGTCTTCTAGAAGAATTTGTGTGAAATGAAACTTCCGTTCAGTAATTTTACTACACTTCTGGACCCAGATGGAACATTTTCAAACCATTCCCATAGACCTCCATTGATTGAAAGATCTGTGCACACTTGCATGTGTATACATCACATCAGTGATGTTTACCGCACGACTGATTGTATTCATTCTTAATCTCTCGGAAGGCATTTGTTGAGAATTGATTAAGTACCTATCAAAACACTAGGAATGCATGTCACTTAGGTTGTCTCATCAGTAATGAAAACACATGTTAAGTAGGATTATGGTTAACTATAATGAATGTGATATGAATACATGAATAGATTTTCACTATTTGCTTTCACTTAATTTTCACATTTTGCTTGTTTGATCCAGCTAACCAAATGTCTTGCTATACAGGCAATTTTGAGTGAAACAAAAACGCAGGATGAAATATCACAATATCTATGAAAAACTACGTTTCAAGTGTTAACTCTGTGCTGATACTCATCTAAACTCACATTTATCAAGACTACTGTGTGAAAGGTTGCATGAAAAGGTAGAAAATTCAATTCAATCATCCCAGTTGGTATTTAGCATCAGCTCTGTTAAAGCTAACTACATTGGTAGTGATAGTTAACTTCTCTTAGCCGCACTCTAGTTCAGGAATCTAGCTATTGGCGAGATATCCCACTTTGTTTACAGCATGATGACCATGTTAGCAGTAATATTATTAATTCCTAGAATTCCAACAAATGATAACCTGCATAAGACTGAGAGTGTCCCTGAATATTCAGTAAGCATCTCCAGTTTGTTCATGTTAATAAAGTTTGTTTATATTAATGCCAAGAGAACACAAAAATTCCTAGATCTGTTACTGACATATAAACAATTCCAAACATTGTAACAAATGTGTGTGTCCATCCTTCAGGGTCTACTTCAACTGTTGAGGAAGCTGAAGTCATCTCCTGACAGGGAACTAAGAATCTTGTTATTGGGGCTGGACAATGCTGGCAAGACAACTCTGCTGAAGAAGTTGGCATCTGAAGATGTATCCCATATAACACCCACACAGGTACGTCAAGTAACAAGAATTCTGCCTAGAGACTAGATTATTTACAGACTGCTGTGAAAGAGCTGGAATATACATGTATATATATTTTTTACTTGTAACTTGCATTTTTTGCTACTGAGCAGGCAGTAAAAAATAAATACAGCTTATTCTGTATCACAGAACGTGGACACCAGGTGTTAGAGACTACTACTCCTGATGAACAGATCTATGTCTGTATATTACATACATAGCAATAAACAACATAATGCATGAGGCCACAGGCATAATGCTTGCAGAAACAACCTTTTATCTAGTGACAAGGATATGTTAAGCCAACTTTCTCTTTGGGTTTAGGGCTGCAGTGATTAACCCAGACCGCGATTTAATTCATTTGATATCAGATCCTCGATTCCATCATTTTCGATTCAATTCTTCTTACAAATAAAAACATCAGATTTCATTAAACTCTCAGGGTGCAAGTGAGTTGGTTTTATAGCATCAAATACATTGTCAAATTGGAGATGTCTGCCAAGAACACTTTTCATTGGATAATTAGCCTGTGTCAGCCAATCACATTTTGCCTTTTTTCAGTGCTCTAAACTGCTTCGGTTGGAACTTGGAGTCAAAATTACATTCTTGCAGTGTGGAAATAGATTAATTAGATGTTCAAATATGAAATAGCTGGAATATTACTGAGCCATAACCTGAGCAGTATAACCTTGATTGAGGAATAAACCAACATGAGATATGTGTGTCTCTGTACATGGAAGTGTAGTCAGCTTGTTAATAACTGAATGAAATATGGTCTTCAGGTAACTTACTTGATTGTCAATGATTGGGCAATGGAGTAGCCAAGTAGGGTATCAGTCATCACTATTTACAGGCGGTACTGATGAGAATAACCGTGAGGCTGTGTGGGGATGTTTTTAAAGCATCCTCATGTTTCAAACTGATGATAATTCTGCCAGTGTGATACTCCTAGGATGTGCAGGTGTTGATTGAAAGAAATTGTATTCTGTGATTGCCATGGTTCCTATTGAGATTCTAGGTTACAACAGTATGTGAAGAAATCTGGTAGATTGGTAACTTTTGGTGGTGGAAGGTGACTGATTCTTGAATGTGTTCAGTGTGTGAATGAAGTAGTAAAGATATTTCTTCAATATCCTGACTCATGCATATTATGCTTGTCTCCTTCTTCTATGCGAATGATAGTGGAATACTTCAAATCCGTTGTAGTTCCCTTTAAGAGGACGTAAAAGAACACTCACCAATGAGTTGCCTACCTTGCATACTTTCCCACCCAACAGTTACCTGACCAACCATGCTTGTCATTATCTCCTCCATCACCCTGGTGGATGGTTGGGGGAACTTTGGAGTCCCTATTAACCACCTTATCCTTTTGTCTTTTGGTCCATAATCTAAATTTTGTTGTAAACAGTTTTGGGTCTGTATTAACTTTCATTGAACATGGAAATCATGGCAGGTTTTCTGTTATTTGCTGAATTTGTCGTGGGGGCAGGCTTTTATCTCGACGAAAGTGGTTACATCTAAGAAGCAGGCATCTTCATTGGAGCTCATGTCATCTCTGGTGAAGAAGCAGAAGAAGACGTCAGCATCGAGGTCCTATTCGAAGACATCCCTGCAAGACTACATATCAGAGGTCCATCAGTGGTTCACCAGACCAGACTGGAACCTAATCCAGAGGACATGAAATGTCACGACTCATTGTTCTACAGATGAAGAGATAATGTGGGAACATCAACGATTCAAGATGGTCCTCTCCAATAGAAGAGTCTATGGTCTGCAGTCATGAAGGTTCCACGAATGTCATGGAAGAGGTTACAGTCTGTGAAGAGCCATCTATGCATTGTTGTTCTAGCCGAAGGGAATCTCCATCGAGGCACAGCTGCTCCACTTCAGAATCCAGAAGATCTCACAGCTACAGATCAGCATCCCCTACCTACAGAGAGAATCAATCTCAAAGAGAAAGCTATTGGTGAAAGGAGCATTCGGACAGCTGATGAATCTGAAGATGTGGCCTGACCCACCACCGATGCCCTCGGATTCTCTAGGCATAGTAAGCTTATCATGAGTCAAGATAAAGAAACATGTACTTTTTTTAGTAAAACTGATGTTTTATACCTATTCTGACTCATGATGTAAAGCCCTCCCAAACTCTCTACTGGATGCCACTTCGGATTTCACCGTAGATCCAAGAGTGGGGCGTGATACGTAGAGAGTGACAAGCATGGTTGGTCATGTGACTGTTTTGGCAGGAGACCTGTGAAGGTCCAGGGTAGAATAGGCCTTCAGCAACCCCTGCTTGCTATAAAAGGCAACTATGCTTGTCTGACTGACAGGATCGGATGGTCAAGACTTGCTGACTTGGTTGACACATGTCATTGGTTCCCAGTTGCGCTCATGCTGTGGATCACTGGATTGTCTGGTCCAGACTCGTTTATTTTTATGACCGCAGCCATATAGCTGGAATACTGCTGAGTGTGGCGAAAAACTAAACTAACTCGCTCACAGTGTAGGCGGGAAAGTATGTAAGGGAGGCAACTCATGGGTGAGTGTACTTTTATACCCGCTTCAAGGGAACTACAAGGAAGTGTTTCAAGTGCTCCATTATCATTCACATAGGAGGAGTCAAGCATAGTAAGCACAAGTCAGGATAAGTATAAGATATCAATTTTACTAAAAAAATGTATTATCATATATTAACAAATAACAAGAAATATCTTTTCATTCTGACAGGGATTCAACATCAAATCTGTGCAGTCAGCTGGCTTCAAGCTGAATGTGTGGGACATTGGTGGGCAGAGAAAGATCAGACCATACTGGAAGAACTACTTTGACAACACAGATGTATTGGTGAGTTTGTTTGTCTTTGTTGACTTGGAACCTGAGCAATTTGAATCTGTTTTCCTCATTGATGTATCAGTCATTGTGCTTTTAGGTTTGTCAACACCATAACTGTGTTTGGTGGCTTCACAAACTTGCACATTATTATATGCTGAAATACTGCTGAAAGCAAGGTTCAGCTAAGCTCACTGTCACTCTCTCATGTATGCAGAGGTGGACCCCATTTCACAAAGCTATTTTAGCTCTTTCACTGTCGTCTCGCCTTCACTGTAACACAAACCTACGATGTCAGGATGGTAGCTTTCTGAAACAAGACCTGGACCAGTCCCTGGAGTGTTGGTATGCATTTTGTCAGCATACATTGTCAAGTTGATTGTTTAAGGTCATTTTATTTTGCAGCTGTATGTGATTGACAGCAGTGACAAGAAACGATTTGAAGAAACATCAGAGGTAAGCATCGTTGCAGAATGATTGTCTTTATGTCTCATTGTTCATACAGCTATTACCTTGATATATTCAAACATCTCTTTGTACTTTTGTCAGCTCCTCTAACTAATGTTTGAAGAAGTGGAATCATTATGTCCCCAGTAGTATTGACCTAGCCTCTGATGTATCCTGCAGAATTGTGCAGTGAGAAGTGTGGTTATCATTTTCCATTAAATCTCTTCAAATGTGTGCTAAGATGTTATTTTAAAAGAAGGCACAGGTTCAGTAGAGGTTCATTTTGTCATGGGCAGACCTTTTCCTGAAGGGCTGTTGAATGGACAGCTCATGTTGCTGTTTGTCATTCATATGCTGGAAATATGTGGGTAACTGTCACAGGAACTGAAAGAACTTCTGGAAGAAGAGAAGCTGTGTGGTGTCCCCCTTGTGGTGTTTGCCAACAAACAAGATCTGCTGACTGCTGCCAGCGCTTCAGAAATTGCTGATGGAATGGGTCTGCAGAGTATCCGGGACAGGAAGTGGCAGATTCAGGCCTGCTCAGCAGTCACGGGGGAGGGGGTAACGGTAGGGAGTCATTATAGGTCTTTATAGACAGTTACAATAATTACTGTGCCAATAATACATGTTTGGTGTAGTCCAAGTCATATACCAGGATATTAGATGTATATAGATATGACATAGATTTACAGTAGTATACATTTAAATTTATCTTACCTCACATGTAAATGTCGTTTTCTGATTGACTGAGTGCTCTTCTGTTATTTTCAGTTTACACATCTTACAAGCGAGTAACATTTTCTGTTTACCCTGTCAAATACTGAACTCATTTGGTACTCGGGGCTAGTAATTCTTTATCTCGATTAAAGTTGAATCACATATTACGTACGGAAATTGCCGATGATTGGTGAATGCAAATCGATGGAAGAGAGGTAACTCTAATTCTGTTTTTCTTGTCGTCTGCAAAATCTTGCGATGGCTACAAAGAGATTTGCATAAACAAACATTGAGAATACGTCAACCCATGTCCCCCTCGAGACCAGTGAACAACTATAATATGTATACAATAATGCGCATTTGGTGTACTACAGATGCTTAGCAATATGTATTTTACAGAAACATTTTTATGGCACAATATTAGTTGTTCACTGGTCACAAGGATGGCATGGGTTACCCTCGATGTTTGTTTATGTACTCTGAGCCCGAAGGGTGAGAGGAACATAAACAAACATTGAGGGTACCTCAACCCATGGGCCCTGAGGGACCTGTGAACAACATATTTATCTTATCAAACACCCCAATGTTAATTTTGAACTGTTTGAAGCATGGGTATTGGATTGTACTCTCCAGTCTGTCCGAATCAAATGATTTGAATCTGCATCTTGCTGTTGTTTGGTATTGTCTAAGTAAAGTTGCTGCGTTGTAATTCCCCTTCTTAATATTCACAGGGACTACATTTGAACGTTTTGTTGAAATTTATTTCTTGAAAAGATCAAATGTTTTCGTAGCCATCACTAGATTTTGTGGACGACACAAGAAAAAAAGAGAACCAGATGTATAAAATTTGAAGAATGATGCATAGTTTATATTTAACTGACACAGAGAAATATATCAGATATACATTTGATGCACACTGTGACACAAGATATGCAGATATGCTGTACAGTAGGTACATGCTACACCAGATCACCATATACACTAAATATACAGTAGATATACATCATATATACATTATACACCAGACACCATGTACAGTTGAGCACTGTTGTGTGTTGTGTGTAATCTGATATCTCGCTTGTCTTGACATACCATCTCGGTCCTGGCAAAACCCTTCAAATTTATCATTATTCAAGGCTCAACTTGATATGGATGTCTCGATATTTCATGTATCTCAATAGAATTTCATGGTCCCAACAAAACAAATTACCTGTGTAACTTGATATTTGGCAAGAAACTCAATAGAAACTTGGCAAATATCCCTCTGAACTGAGGTTGTTTCCACATGTTTACACACGGTGTGCCATGAATTTAAGGGATGTGGTAGTGTAAGCTAATTAGTGCTAATTGAGTTGAAGATGTCATTTGTTTACTATTTAATTAGGATTAATTAAGAAGGAATTAATTGGGAAGTACTCACTGTTACGACAAAATGCTACTGACAACTGTGAGTAAAAATGAATATACAAATATACTTGAAAACTACTTATTTTTTTTCTTTACGTTCATAGTGATATGTGATGATATGCCCTTGTTGGATGTCCCAAAGTTGGATAACTTCATATTTTTTCTCAGTCCCATGAATATCGAGACAACGGTGCTCAACTGTATGTGTTGTACCAGGTGTACACCATGTGTACACCAGATTTACACCATGTGTGATATCTATTGCTGTGTTTCAGGATGGAATGCAGTGGGTCATGAAGATGGTGAAGAAGAAATGAAGACAGTTGTCCCCTAGGACAATCACTCATTATTCTGTGCATGGTTATGGTTAACAGAGGGGTGGGGGGCTTTGTCCATCTTTATGTCACCTTGTGTTACTATGGCAATGACATGTCAGTATCACAACACATGGCACAATGAATATCAGATTACTCTCATGGACCGTAGTTGAGTTTAGAAGGGGAACAATAAAATAACAGCAGTGTATCATGTATGAACAAAGATGTGTTTACAAGGTAAAAGTATTCTAGCACTCAACTCCTCCAGTGTCTTAAATAAATATGTTTAGAATTTAACTTAGCTATATGGTTATAAGACACTTACATGTTGCTAGTTTTATGAAACATGCCCACAGTGAAGATGTTTCAGTGAAGTTAAGTAAGGCTTTGGCATAACAGAGTAATCATTGAAAGGATTAATCATTTACAAGCTTGAAAATGCAAGACTTTTTATTTCAGAATCATTTGGATCATTTTTGGTCTCTACTTACTTGTCAGTTGTGTGTTTTTGTTCATTCCAGTTAAGAGTTTTGTATTTGTATAGCTGCTGTATATTTATTATTACAACCTAATAATCAGATGTTGATTGTTATATGAATGGGATGTTCTTTACTAGAGGACAGGAAAGTGGGTTTGTTGTCATTCATAATCTGTGCATAATATAGACAATGTCCTACTGAGAGTGTCAGTAATGTTTATGGCAGAAACAAATTTCATCATTGTTTTGTTCATCTCTGCAATTTGATCCCACCTTTACTTGAACTACAGTGCACCTGTTTCAGCTCAGTGCCTTTCGTCGCAGAGCTAGTCCGTAAATTACACGTTGTGTTACATCAGCATTTGGATAAGAAAGAGCCAGGGGTGTACAATATGATGGTACGTTGTGAGAATGTTATCAATGCTTCTATATTTTAGAAATTTTTATCATTGTGATCCTTGTTGCCTTGGAAACAGTCCACATGACACATATCATTCCTGCTTGTGTTTGTATCCGTCCATGTTTCTTTATCTTGAAGTGCTCTTACTGTGGTCACAGTCACTAACTCAAAACTCATTGGTTGCTTGCATTTCCTAATGTTCCCGTCCAACACATTATTTCCAACAGCACGTTGTCCATCACCCCTGGCAGCTGAAGAAGATTATTTCCTTTGGATGCCACAACATCCAAGCAAAATCCTAGGGAAGAGGATTAGAAAATCTGCCAGGGGAGACAACTGGTCACATTTTTCTTTCCAGACAAAATTTGCAAAAGCAGTGCTCAGTAATGGATTATAGTCAAAGAGTCATTATCATGGCGCAAATAATTTTGAATTCAGATAATTCGTCGTAAACACCTATGGCACGTTCATATTTATACACTCTGACATAATACAATTAGCCTAGTTTTCATAAGTGTTGCAGTTTGTGTAAATGGCCTTCATGTTTAATATTGAGACAGACATTTTAACGAAACACTTGGACTGTCATAGGACGTATTGTGTGTACCTTATGTCAATATATGGATGTTTTGGTTCATACCTACCAGGATAAAGACGGTTTGATGAGGATGACTGTAGTCAGAGCAAGATCTTGCAAAAAGAAGGCATTGATTATAATTACGATGGAGGTGAACTGATTTATTTCACAATATATGGCTGAACATAGCAATATCTTTTCAGTGTGTCAGTTTTGCATTTTTCTGAACATTAGGCACTATGTCTTCTCAAAAACGTCATCTTACAAATTCTGCATAAAAACAGTTCTATTTGATGATATATATATATAAATATTTTTTCAACACTTAGCATTTTACCACTGTTTTATGTTTCAACTCTCAGGATCCTTGTAAGAAGGATCTTGCCCAGTCATCATATCAGTGCCATACTTTGTGCCTGGTGCAAGCATCTTGTAGCAACCGTACATATGAAGGGAATTTGTAAGGGATGAAAATGAACTGTACAGTAGTTTTGAAATATGAACTTGGACTCTTATTCATGCAGCGTTCGTTGTCTTAAAACAGTGTTCTTTATCATGAGCGTACAAATGTGGATAGGGTCCAACATTTGTGTAAGTGTCTCAAGGATAGATATATATTTCATGGAAGTCTGCTGATGCAGCATAGTTCATATTCTTAACTTACTGTGGCAGTTTGGCAGTCCAGGACATGTAGGAATCCTTTCTTTATACCCTTTGTACTAGTCTGTTTCTGCAGCATTGCATAGGTTCTCACTTGTGGAATACCATAAATTCCAAAGAATATTTTCCAATACTCATTGTCATTAAAGAGCAAATCGCTTGCAAAAACTAATATTAATTGTTGGTGGTACACAACCAGATGTCCAGGTGAAACTTGTAGCTTGTCTTGTGCAGAGTGAAATATATTTGTCTGTCACTACTGTGCACAAGTACCCTTTCCAAACGAATTCCTTTTATTTCATAAGTGATTGACTCAGGAGTTAAATAATGGAAAATATGATTAGAACACATCTCTGCTGAGTGTTTTGAAGGGAATAAGTACAGCTAATCAGCTTCAGTGGCTGAAGCACCGATGGAACTTGATTGTGACTTCATAACAACTGAGGATGTGACAATGGTTTGAACATTATTATGATTCAGTTTCTCTTACATGTGGAAAACAGTATTGAATGACTTAGAAAAGTTGCAGTTTTTAGAAATTTTCTTAAGTGTTCAGTAAAATTGCTTCTCTTTCATGAAGTCATTACTTATTTAGTAAATAATCTCAAACTTTCTTCTAATTGCACTGCTTAATTGTCATCTGTTTATTTCATCAAGCTATATATACATGCAAATAGTATTGTTCAGGTATCAGCTTGGAAGACAGATGTACGATGAAAAGCGGTCCTTCAAGTCCACATCTGCCAAGAATTTACTTTTGTGTTTAACTCCAGTGTAAAAAGTACTGTAGATCTGATAAATTAATTGTATTGGCTTTGTTTAATTGAATTATTCCTTCAGCTACTTAAGCAATGAATTAATGCTTGTAATATTTTGTCGGTTCCCTGAGTCATATCGGTATACTTGATCCGTCCTGTCACCTGATGACACTGTATCACTTACAATGTCCTGTGTATGTTGAAATAAATCTCACATATTCTATTTGTGACGTCTGTGGTTTTCCTGGAGTGAGTTTACTTTCATGCTACTACACTCAGCTATATCGCAGTTATGTGGTGGAGGTCTGTAAATAATTATGTCTGGACCAGACAATCCAAGGATCAGCATGAGCATTCATCTATCATGCTCTTTTTGGCTATCTGTTGACAATGACAATCCTTTGAACCTTGTAATTATCCTGTCAAAATGTATCATTATCAACTTTAGAAAGAATAGCTTCCAACCAACATTCCACTTCATACAGGGGGGGCTCAGTGAATTTTATAAGTTAACAACGTATATGTCTGTCATTAATTGTAATAGGGACTGCTTCAACATGGTTTGGTCAAACTGCCATGCTCTATCCTCAAAGATATACTGCCATGCCCAACCATGTAAGTGCTTAGATTGAATACAAAATTAATAATAAAAATAATGACCTATTCATTTGGATATCATGACATGTAACACGTCGGCGAATCTGTCCACCTGATCTCGTTAGTTGCCACTTACGACAAGAATGGGTGACTGAAGATTTTAATCTGGATCTTCCTGGGTCTGGTTTTCCTGGACAACGCAAGGATAACATTGTACCTTTGGTACGCTTTATTAACAAAACAAAAAACAATACACCATCAACAAATGGTATTACATGTATCTACAATCTTAGTTTAGGCCATGATAGACTATTTACAAGATTTTCATTCGAATCCATCTCTCTAACATGACCAGCCTTTGTAATATCCACAAGATGTATGCTGACAGAAATTCAACATGAATCTCAGCTTGCAATACACATACTTAATGAAATCATGATTTAAAACGGCCAGTCTTAAACAGTGGATGAAGATGTCACGGAGACTCTTTAGAATAACAGCACCCAAAATGCTGCCCTCCTCTCCTTGGTTTGGCCAAATTTTGAATGGAAATCTAACAATTAACTCCTCACAGCCTTTCAGTGGTACAGTACAGTACAGTACAGTACAGTACAGTACAGTACACCTATACAGGGCATGATGTAACAACCTGTGCGCAAACAATGTACAGTTTGATAAATATCTGTATACATCATAAAGTCTGTAAATACAGTAAATAGATATAATCTAGTAGATAATAATTTGGTAAGTCCAGGCAGCAGTAAACCAGTACTGGAACATGTGTAACCTGTTTGAAAGTGAATCTGAAAATGCATTTAGTTTAAATATTTGTAATGCTACACCTGAACTTAATACGGTTCTTATAGGATAATATCAGGAACAGTTCTTATCAATATTTGAACAGAATACCGCTCAACTTTTGAACGTCTTGATAAAATATATCATGATACTGAAATATATGATCGAAATATGAGAATCAGTTTTGTGTAGACATCTTTTCTTCTCTATTCCAGCAACCTCATGTCTGACGACACACACTGGGACTCTTGAAACTTACCCATGCGCTTGTGTTCAGTGTGCACTACAGAAATCAGTAAAATTGAAAACATTCAAAACAAAAAAAGTTGAAATATCAAAATGAGATTCATCAGAGCTAATCTTCATTTCATTTACCAAAACAGAAAAAGACAAAACTTGGAACAAAATTTCAACGCACAAAAATAAGCTATTGCACATGAGTACATCATTCTAAAATGAACAGTTTAGATCACTTGTTTTTTTCTCACCAGACTGCTACATAAGCATTGACCCAAGAATCAGTCTGTTTCATCAAAAGCAGCAGGTAGTGACAGTCAAACATTTTCACAGCCAGTAGGATTTCATTCTGACTATGTTCAGATGTACACATAAACTTCAACAATTCCTACCATTTTCTTTGAAGTTGCTAACACACACTAGGCATTTACATGTTGACAAACATGACATTTCCTTAGTTGACAAAAGAATAAATAACAAACAATATGAGCTTCGTGAAGTTCCTACAGATTGTGGACTACTGCACTGATGAAGTCGCTGGTTGATCCATAACCACCCATGTCCTTTGTGCGGATCTAGGAGAAAAGTCATATATTTAGACAACTAATTTAGATTCTCACCTTCAGTTTCAACCTGCGTTATTCTGTGTGCCATATTTACTTGGAACAATGATCGATAACCTGGACCTAGATTTTCAAAGCTCTCTTAGCACTAAGATAGCCTTAAGTGCCATACATTAACTTACAACTAGTGCAGCCCTAACATAGCTTTGAAAATCTAAGCCCAGGGTCCTTTTGAACCAGTCTCCTTCAGGAAGTGACATCATCACAGTCGCATAGTGTCAGTCTCAAAGTTATGTGACCAACGGATCCACAGTATTTCTGGACTTGCACCACCGCCACAAAACATGTCATGTCCAAATCAGTGGCTCCCTGCCCTTCCCATAATTTTTTAGCATAATTTATCAAAGATTAAGTGCTAAATTGCTGACTTCCACTAGTACATGCAAAGTTGATGACCAGCTACCTCCTCAGAAAAAAATGGGTTACACACAGGAAAAGAAACCTTTCAAAATTTTCAATTAGACCACCGGTCCAGTGAGTGGAAAATAATGAATGGTCCTTTCTGTACTTCACTGGTCCATCCAAAGTAGCATTCGTAGATTTACTTAACTATCAATGCAAAATTCAGTGGCCACCAGAGCCACAGTTTTACAGTGGTTCTGGGCCAAAACTATATCAACTATACATGAAATGAATAAGGGGCTTGTTTTCCACCCTAAGATGATCCATAAAACAAAAGATTTTCATGATTCTAAACACATTTCATGATTACAAGTCAGATTCCAGGACAGTTGGTAAACCACAGTGGGATGAGACAAATTTGAAATGTTTTGTCCTTTATGTTATAATTCATGATTCTATGCCTCTGTGAAAATCTGGGTTCAAATTAGTCGAGCAACTCAAGGTTTTACTGTCAGGTTCTCCTGGCTGATACAAGCCATCAGTTCCCAACTGAAACTGATGCTGATGTCAGTCGCTGGATTGATGGGAGTTATTTGCAGACAACCTACTGTGGAGTGAGGCATTAAACAGACAGATCTACTGACCTTGCCACTCTTGATGACACGGATGACAGCCTCCTCAATAAGCTTTGAGTGATACTCTAGGTGAATGTGTTTGAGCATGTTACAGGCACTCAGTAGGACCCCTGTTGGGTTGGCGATGTTCTTGCCCACAGCCTCAGCAAAAGCATGGCGGGCCCCCTGTTGACAGGAAGGGACGACTTAGACAGAGTGTGATGTCAACAATAGGCGATATGTGCAGGAAGTCATAACTTCAACAAAAAGTGATGACATGGACAGTGCTGACAAAAATAAGTGATAACATGGACAGAAAGTGATGACAATAATAAGTGATGGCATGGACAGAAAGTGATGACAAAACAAGAGATGACATGGACAGAACATGATGACCAAAAATAAGTGATGACATGGACAGAAAGTGATGTCAATATTAATGGATGATAACATGGACAGGAAGAGATGACATGGTCAGAAAGTGATGACAATAATAAGTGATGACATGCACAGAAAGTGATGACAAAAACAAGGGATGACACGGACAGAAAGTGATGACCAAAAATAAGTGATGACATGGACAGAAAGTGATGTCAATATTAATGGATGATAACATGGACAGGAAGTAATGACATGGTCACAGGGTGGTGATATGAACGGAGTGTGACAACACAGACAGGAAGTGAACTATACTCATAATGTTGGCAGGCTACACCAATAACTGATCTAAGTACACAAACCATACACAGTTAAATTTTGCAAAATATTGTTTCTCTAAAATGTGCTTCATACCTGCTCAAAGATGGCAACATCCTTGCTGTAACTCTCGCCAGGTACAACCCCTGCACCGCCAACCAACCCTGCTGCCAAGTTGTCGAGGATGTTGCCGTACAGATTGGGCATGACCATAACATCGAACTGGTGTGGGTTGGACACCATCTGCAAATGTCATTGAGCATGACTGTAATGACATGTAATGTCTGAATCTTACAAATGTCACTACTCAGATCAAAATACATTGTCATTAGTCACGGTCAAGCAGAAGGTCATCTGAATAGTAAGTGAGTTTAGTTTTACGCTGCTTTTAGCCATATTCCAGCAATATTACGCTGGGGCACCAGAAATGGGTTTCACACATTGTACCCATGCGGGGAATTGAACCCTGGTCTCTTGAACCATTAGGCTACCCAGCCACCCCATTATGTCTATGAACATTATGTCTATGTCTGTGAATTAAGTAACAACCTGGGACAGTAACTAGTGTTTGACATTTTGGGGTACTGGGGTCTGATCTATTTGCTCCCATGGTATCTTGATGGGGTTTTGAGATATGAATATAACATGATTAGTACAATTTAGCAGAAAACAACAATATCATAATGAATAACTGACTATATTTCTCTGTTGTTTATTTTGGCACATGGCATTATTCCAGCAATATGATGGTATATACACAATCGAGTCTGAACCAGATAATCCAGTGATCAATATTTTATTGTAGACAACCATAAATGCCACTGAGGTATGTTACATCTTTGAGTCTGAAGATCACAGCTTGTGGCAATCCATCACAACAGCTGTAATACAGCAACATACCTGCATGCAGCAGTTATCGATGATCATAGTTTCAAACTGTATCTTGGGGTACAGAGCTGCAACCTCCTCGCAACACCTGAGGAACAGGCCGTCACCAAGTTTCCTGTCATATACAAAATACGACATGTGATGTGTATAAATGATGATGCCATTTACCAATTAACTAAATTGTAGATACAGTCAAACAGTGCTGTATCACAGTTGAAGGGACCAACATAAACCCTTCAAGCTATCCAAGTTTTCGATAACCCTGCAAAATGATAACTGAGGACAGCAGATGGAAAGGCCTCATGACAACTGTAAGTTTGACGACTCAAAGTTCTGTACAACAGTGTTCGACTGTACAAACTCGAGTCATAACAGACGCAGAAGTCAAAATATGAAAAAAGCATACAAAGAGTAACACACTAAAGGTGGGCAGGTGTACTTCTGACAAGGTTTGTAACTACTTACAAGCATAAATGTGGGTGGGTGAGTATGATTTTACGCCGCTTTTAGCCATATTCCAGCAATATCATGGCAAGGACACCAGAAATGGGCTTCTCATTATACCCATGTCGGGAATAGAACCTGGGTCTTTAGCATGAACAAATACTTCAACCACTAAGCTACTCCACCACTCACAAACCTAAAAGTAAGAAGAATGATTTTAGATGATAAATAAAATGACACAAGCACATGTTTTGATATCACAAGGTTCATTACACAACTCACATGATATTGGCTTTGTGAACTGCTGTGACCTTCTCCCTGTTGTGACGGAGGGCATAGTCAAATGCAAACTTGGCAATTCTCATGGATTTTTCTCTGGTGATGATCTTGAGACACTCGATCACGCCTTCAACACTCTGAACACAAGATGTACACAATGAAACTAGAGACTATCATCTTATTCAATAATGACAAATCTCTGATCCTCGTTTCTGCTAAGTTTGTCTCTAAGACTATGGCCATGTGAGAAACAGAACTTGTACAACATACCTAAGATAATAATAACTGGGGCTCATTATGACTATATATACTTGTAGTTGCCAACATGTAGTATGTCAGTGTAAAATGTGACAGCAGAGTGATCTCCCTTGGCACCATAATGGTAATGGCCGCCATGTAACCTCATGGTTCTGAATTAAAACACTGAAGTACTTGTTCCTGAGACTATCTCAAACAATAACACTTAAGTAGTGATGCCTGCGCACCAAATATTTGGTAAGAATCTGGAATTTGATCCTGACAGTGAAGGCGGGCACCTCTACTGTCTGTTGCCATGTCAATGTTCTCTGGTGACTTGGCACAAGAATGGGATCTCTAAGTTGAGACGAGCTGTGGATATGACCTACTTTAGCTCATCTTGGTGAATCAACAGTAGGATTTCACTAACATAGCTCACCATGGTAAGACAATCTCCAGAAAGCCTTGGACACCACCTACTTCGATCATCATGGTGAAACCATGGGATATGACATAACTACTTATTGTCTTGTGATGAGACACATTTTGTGACACCCACCTCATGCTCGAGGGCACTGTATTCCCCCTCTGTCTGTTCCCGTATGATGACAAAGTCCAGGTTGTTGTGGCGGGTCTTGAAGCCTGGCAAGCTCTTCACCCACACCACATTGGCAAACAGATCCAACTCTCGTCTACCACAACACAGAACATGATAACAGAGATCAAGTCAACCAATGACACAATGAGGAAGGAAAATTTACGGAACACAACATTATTTCTAGAACGAGACGAACATCTGGAACTGGTGATGACAAATACTACTGATATCAATCAGACAGAATAGTAAAGGAAAAAAAACATTCATGTCCTGAACGAGTCCAAGGCAGTGCCCTGGTAAGGGTATTGAAGGTGAGAACTCCCCCTAAAAATTGAATTTGGCAATATTAAAGTGTGTTTTGAGAACTATCCTAAACTGTCTTATACTTTATAATGGAAAAACTCAACTCAAGAAAAAACTCAAACACATTAAAAATGAAACTCAAATCCCGGAAATCTGCAGATCAATGGAAGATTCTCAAGTCTGATCAATACCATCACACACAATCCATGTCACCCAGTTAGTTGCCTATCATGACAGTCACATATTAACGTGGTTACTAGGAACCCCATCCAGCCAGGAATCATCTGCTATGCAGTTACAATCGCAAAGAAGAGTAGCTTGCCATGGTTACTAAGAACCTGTCTAACCAGGAATCTTGAGCTATCAAGTTATAACAGCAAGAACTGGAGATTACCATGGTTACAACGGTTGCCATGGTTACTTGGAACCTAGCCTTACCAAGAATCATGAGTTATGAGTAAGAGAGAAACACATACGACCTTTTTGTCTGTCAAAAAATGGTAAACATTAGGCTAAATAAAAGAACTGAAATGTTTCTCGGGCATTCGTGCATCACTTTTATAAGTGCATGTGACCATTTTTTTCTTGTCATTTAAAAAAGCAATTTTGATGTATTTCTGAAAGAAAAAAAACAATAAAAATGTGTTCCTCCCTCATCATTTTTTTCTATCAAAATTATTTCAAAAAGTACTACCACCCTTGTAAGTTTTGAAAAAAAATGTGCTCGAGAAACATTTATTTTTCTTTATTCAGCCTTCTACAGCTTCCATTTCAGTGGACTCTCATGAGCATTGTGTGTGTGATCACAAAGATGTAGGCATGTATGCTTGCGTGTTGTCACCTAGCGACACACTCAAAGGAAGGATGTAAATATTCGATTCAGGACTAGACAGTCAAATGACCAACATCATGAGCACTCATCCATGTAATTCCGTTACTATAACATAAAATCTGTAGTGACACACAGACAGGAAAAGGTAGGTAACTCTACCTGAGTCTCATGTTGAGAGTACGAAGTACACCACCCTTGAAGCTGCTAGGTGTTGTGATGATGCCCTTCAGCCCGACACCATTCCTTACAAATGATTCAATGGCTGTCGAGAGACTAGCACTCTGGCCGGGCTGAACTTCACTGAAAAGAAAACTCAAAAACTTACTACAAGAAATGACCTTCAGCAACAATGAATGGTTCTTTCATCTCTGCCATGACAATTTGTTTTGATGTAAAACAGACTCTGTTACTCAAAAAGTGATGTCAGGGGAAAATTAAAGGAGGTCACCTAAAAGACAAGATGACAGTGCCAAGTCTATGCCATAGATTCGCTTAGTGGTTATTGTAAATAATGCAAATTGAAGCTATACATATCGGAGGATAACTTCAGTATGGTTCTATATGGATTTGTTTACACTATTTACAGTGACTAACCATGATGAAAAGATGAGCAAAGGTTGGGCGGGTCAAGTTTGGAACATACCATTTTGATACTGATTTAAAGGGTCAAGTTAGGGGGTCAGCTTATCTGTGAGATAAACTTATCTACAGTAACAGTGAGTGAGTGAGTATAGTTTTACGCCACATTCAGCAATATTCCAGCTATATGGCAGCGGTATCTACAGTAACTTGGTAATAGTTTTCCAGTGTTCTCATACACAAAATTTGTTCACCGTTGAGCATCATTACTATTGTAAACAGAATGCTTTTAACAGCATACCTTTTTTTCAGCTGTTTCACGAAAATGCAATAAGAACCTAGGTTCTTAATAAAACATGATGTTGTAATATTGGAATCGAATTGGAGTTAGGACTTGTCTTATATGGCTCACCCCTCCTATTTTATGTAAGATGTATTCTTGATCTCCAGAAAACCAGAAACCACTTGGACACATTAAGATTTTATCACATGTGGCAACAAGCACATGAAAATATTGTCTTATTGGTGAATCAGGAGATATCATTGCGATGCAATGTAATTTGGGAGAATTTGAGGAATTGTAGCATCAAAGTGCAAATGTTAGGCAAGGTGAATATTCATAATATCACACGTAATAGAACATACACATTGAGCCCCAGTACCAACTACACATAATAGAACATACACATCAAGCCCCAGTACTAACTACACATAATAGAACATACACATCAAGCCCTAGTACTAACTACACATAATAGAACATACACATCAAGCCCCAGTACTAACTACACAGAAACCAACTTGCATGACTCTTTGAACCAAACTGATCAAGTAATCACCAGATATAAATGTAATATGACACCAATACCACTTGTGTTTTAACTGTTTTGCAATACCTCAGGAAGATCTCCTCAAAGTCAACAGGGACGCCAGCAGCCTGAAACACATCCATGACACCGCCCATCATCTCTGGGCCGACACCGTCTCCAGGCACCATTGTCACAACATGGCGACCAGCTGGCTTTGACACAGGTTCCGTTATATTCTAGACATTCAAACAGATTTTAGTATGAGATGGAAATAGGTAATGAAGTGTGACAGTGCATTTTAAACATGAGAAACTAAATCTTTTTGATAAACTGGCGGTAAAAACATTCTTGCACAATAAAAAATGAATTTATCAGTGATGTTGTTTTGATTTGTGGAAATTACAGCCCAAATCTATGAAGTGTCTGTTAATTAATTCCAAGCCTGATAGTTTCATACTCAAGTCTGATTTCCTTTTTTCTTTCTGACACTATATACATCACAGTTACTATGGTTACACAGGGTATTTCCAAAGTTTTCTGATCCCTTGTTCAAACATTCTGCGTATTTAATCTCTCTTTCTTAAGTCTGGAGACAGTAGTATTGTTTTGAGTCAACAGGATAGACACTGAGTCCCAGTCTAGTAGTGAGAATGCAATATCTATCCTTTCATATTCAGTTCATAGTAATTTACCTGACTTAAGTTCAGTCTCGGTCTCTACGCCATAACAGCCTTTCTAATCAACAAAATAGCTCAGGCTCAGGCTGGCTGGTGAGGGAATTCACAATTTTTGACTAAGGAAGTAATGATTTTTTATTATTGTACATTTTTATGTACAATGTGAATGACCTATCCTAAAATTTATGTACAAAATCAGTCACATACGGCCCCCAACCTCACTCCATGCCATGAACAAAAGCAATGACCCGACCCCATACATGTGTACAAAAATTATTAGAATAGAAATGTCAATTATATGCAACATGAAATCTAAGACACCTTTATTTGTTCCAATCAACTGCTGTGTTGCTTGTGTACCTCCAGCACTTACAACTTACATATCTGCATCCATCCTCAGTTTGCAGAAGAACAAATACTGTAGGTCCACTAGTTACCATAGCAACAACAAAACAGTAAAACCATGGGACATTAGAGCTGGCTGAAGAGATCAATAATCAGAAATGTGAAATGCGCTGAATTCTTTTAAGTATTGAAAAGACTTTTCTTGAAGTTACTTCTATGATATTTAGCAATAATCAGTTGAGATTCATTTGATGATCATCGTTTTCTATAATCTGCATTGACAGCCAGCCCTACCATGGTGATGAAAAAATCGTAAAGCTATGGGACATGCATGATCATAATGACACTGGTGAAACAACACATACCAAATTTTTGTGAGGGGATGGAGTTGTGTGGTAGCCATTGCCAGCAGGAAGTTTGCTCACACTAGGCTGTGATAACAAAAATACAAACAACAAAATGAAATCATCACAGGACTACAGGGTACCAAATAAAATATAAGATGGCTACAACAAACATCACAATACCTGGGCACATAATGTTGAACATGCTGAAGCTGATTTTTAAATTCACATTGACTGCAAAATATGACACTGTTAATTTGATACAGTGATTAAGAATCAACAACAATTGCATTCACATAGCCTTGATTCATGGATATAAGGGAAGTGGGGCAAAAATCATATTTTAAATGTACAATTTTACTCTGTATACCCAGTGATTATTTTATTCTTTCATTTTGATAACAGTAAATGCCTAACATTCCTCTTGTGAATGAAATGTGTTTAACCAAGTCATTTGCTATCATCAGCCATTCATGTGTTCACAAAATGTAATGTCACCTTGTTTCATGCATTACGCAGTCTGTTACAATATATCACTATGTATGACAGCCCATTCAGTTATTACTGATACATTGCAAAGCAGGTGACGAGATGTGAAAAGATTGTTACTTACGATATCTTACTTACTTGACATTTTGTAAAAATAAAATCTGGTATTAGACTATCCGTTTCATTAGTGATCTTGGGCTATTATGTCAGTGCTTGACAATTAGATTTAGTACATTTATGGTTATTGCAGAGATTCGGAACATTTTTTGTCGGTGACACATGGCAACATGTGTACATCAAAAGCATTGCTTTGTAATGTCATTAGAGATGTAATTTACAAAACTGCGTTCCTCAAATTAAAGTTATCCACAAATTTAGGTTAGGTTTCGTATAATGTGTGTCTGAACTTGAGTGTGTGTTAAAGGGGCACTGATACGGAGTGAATAATGTTTCTCACCAACGATCTAATTATGAAACCAAACAGCAAATTGGTCAGCACCCGCTCCCTTGACCGTGACGAATAAAGGGACTGGGCTCCTATCCATATTAACAGAATTTCTTCATCCTAAAGAGAGAGTAGGCCATCACATGCCATTATTTAAAAATATCCATGGTATTCCTTATCTGATTGTTACAATATATCCCAGCAGTGTAGTTTTTTTTCTGATGCCTAGATGGTATAGTGACAGATCAAATTTGATACTATTTCTGTGTTTTTTACCTTGATATTTAATCATGTCATGTGAAAATATGATGTCTACATACACGTAGCAAGCCATTTGTTTCACATAAGTCCGAAAGATTGCAAAGCTTTATATTTAGATAGTTTTGAGGGTTGGCCCACCAGTCATAGCAAACATCATACGTAAATTTTGGTAGCTACGACCCTGGTTTATTATCTAAGATAATAAAAAACACACAGTTGATTTATCTGAATTCGTAAACTGATAATAACAACTTTGCCATTGGTAGATAAATCTGAAAATTTTCTTACATGAAAAAACCTGATTATACCCATTTACCCAAGTACACAACTAATACCTATGTGCATTTCTTATGTAACAGCGAAGTTCCGTTGGTATCCTCAAAACAGTTTTGGTTCAAAGGTGTTTTCAGGCTGCATGTGACACAGAGATTACATCTTCCTTGCTGTAACTTGTGTCTGATGGTATGAACTTACACTATTATTTGTCATCATTCACTTGATGGTCAGTTAATGAATTTATAAACAGTTGTAACAACACTAAAATTACTCGGCATAGGTTCCTATTTGGCATTTCTCCTGTGTGGAGTAAATACTCAACATTATAAATTAAGGTCTGTAGTGGCAAATGTATTGCATGTTATGTAATACGTGCATGCAAGTGATGCAAGAGGGTTTATCAGCTGAGGATCGATCAAAGGATTAACCGATAACACACCAATTGATTAATTACATCCACAGCGGATTTGTCAAAAAAGGCAGTGTTTATGTGTGTAGATTTAAGCAATCTATACCGAATACAGCCTGTCATACAGTACGAGTGTATAAACAACATCCTTCCTCCGAAGAATTAACTGCCACTGCCTTGATTGATTGATTGTTGCTCATTATTGGCGGACATCATACTGTAAGTTGCCAGGTGTGCTGTCCTGGGTGACCAGTGAGATTATGTGTACACCAGTGTGAACATTTCTCAAACGATGTGTCACTTTTTCACATATTAGACTGTTGAAAGACACAAGACATAGAGCAGGATTATTTACCAGCTGCAGATGAATGGAATATCATTATTTTATGTCAATATTGATGGATACATTCCTGAATGAGGTAATAGCCTTACATTGTTGCTATAACTTTCGTCTGTCTTAAATTTAATATTTGCATTTTGTTTTAATTTATTTCTTGTAGCATTCAGCAGAATCTACATTACAGAAAACATGCACTAGGTCGCGAATAGGATGTGTGTGAAATATGATTCGCGTTGGCAATCTATACAATGTTTAGATATTAAATCATGTTAGAAATTCACTGTAAGCATAAGCAGACCGTGTGTTTTTTTTATTAACTTTCAAAATGCATACAAATGTGACAAGGAACTAGTTAAGTTTATAAAACAAAATATATACACCTACGCTGACTTCGTTATTTTTCAGTCCTAACGATTTTTTTATATCACTGGCAGATGAGTAAACTTCAAGGTGTTTGCCTTGTTTTCATAAATTGACATAATACATTTGTAATGAAGTAAAAATGACTTCACCTTAGTTGATTTGTCTATAATTAAACTCGCAATTGCGCATACAGATTGCGAAGCAGAGGTCACGAACCAGTCACGAAATCTGGGATATTATCCGGGTACTCATGGGAGAAAAACAATAACAAAAGTTTACACCAGTCCATGGAAATTGCTCCGCATCAGTGCCCCTTTAACAGCTTATGATAAGCTAGTAGGTTGTTTGAGTCCATTTATATCTCAGAATCAACAAACTAAACAACAACAGTAGCAATGACAACAACGACATAATTAAGTGAAATGATCTGCCAAATATCATAATCATTCTTAAGACATGAGCATGATGTACAATCTGGAATTAATTCTTCCGAACTCATACATTTTTCTTTTTTTTTTTGCATCAAAATGTACTAAGGGATCGTACTAAGGTTTAGACTCACTGGAGCTACACACAAAGGTTCAATACAAACAAACAGAAATGTAACTCAAACTGTGCATAATCGTTCAGTGATCTCATGCTCATGAACTGTCATGAATCGTGCCTAGTTACAATGTCAATGTCAAACTGTCCGTCTGCCGTTCGGTCAAAAAGTTCATCAAATACGAATGTGATATGCAAAACAACCTCATGATGAGGTACACTAGACGCCATTGAACATACGAATCACGACAACTTATGGACAAACTCACACTGCTCAGAGCACGCAAACTTGAGACCAACGTCTTTCCGATCTTCAAAGTCGTGGAGAACCTCGTGGTAGCCATGATTGTATCTGTGACGTCATAAGGGGATTTCCAGAAATGAGCATAAAGTGTATATTTTCATTTAGAGTAATGAAGCACACTCTTGGTAATAAGCGAATTGTTTAAAGTGGTGCAAATTATAATATGAATGTAATATTGTGTATTCTACAAAAACAACGCTAAATGTTAGCTTTTAGAGTAAGTAACTGTTAAACGAAATTCAGTTTAAATAAATGGTCCCCAATAAGTGGCCCTCCCATTAAACTGGTTCTCGAGTCTTCACATGCGGCGTCTTTTGGTGAAATGTAGAGACAGCACCAAGCCCGTAACTATTCTACCAAGCAACCTGTGGAAAGGTGGAAAAGAATACGTTTCACTCAGAAATCTGTGGCAGTAGCATCAGCTACCATCTCCTATGTTAAGAAGCTATATAAATAAATAAAAAAAATGTTTTTAAAAACTAAATTGCAGTACCTGAGAAGAATAGCCATAGTTTTGAAGAATCAGGTATGACTGTAAAATTTGCATTTAGATAGTACAATAAATTAAATAAATAATATTTGTTTTAAGTACGTTTGATATGACACATGTTTACAGTGCGAGGTTGACATTCTGATTTCACTGATATTCTTTCCCTTTACTTCTTATTCCATGAATCCGATTTGTATTTTCATGGGGTTCAATAATCTTCTAGTTTTGATTACACCATGCCATTTAGAAAGTGGTCAAATGCAACATATGTCATATTTGGGATTTCACTTTCTTAGTAAAGTACAAATTCTAGTACTTTTTTCGGTTGAGTCCCATCCTGGATTTGAACCCGCACCCTCAGAGTCAGGCACCTAATCGCCAGCACACAAAGTCAGCCGCCTAGCCCGCTCAGCCACCGCGACTTCCACCTCTGAGGGTGCGGGTTCGAATCCCGGATGGGACTCAGCCGAAAAAAGTACTAGAATTTGTACTTTACTAAGAAAGTGAAATCCCAAATATGACATATGTCTTCTAGTTTTACTTAGATATTTATCTGTGTAACTGATGTAGGGTTTGTTTTTTTGTAAAGTGAAATGCAAATGGCCAGAAACTGAAACATGATTTATGTCAGTATGTCAATGTCTTAATTTCAGACAAGTTCAAGAAGTATAGCCACATCACGTGTGCTACTGAAACATGATGAGTCACATGAACATCCAGTCAGTCGATTCCCAGTACCGGATGTCAAGGAATTGCCACAGGACCTCAGGGAAAAGTTTGGAAAGGTCAGTTTGTATGAGTAAGTGAGTGACTATTGTTTTTTTTATTCTCTTTGCAATATTACAGCAATATCAATATCACTGTGGGGGACGACAGAAATATCTTTTGTTGTGCCCATGTGGTGACTCAAACCTGGAATCTTTTGCATAGTGGGCAAATGCTTTAACCACCTTTCTACTCCATTGCTGTTTTGAACAGTTTTCCAGTCATATCTGACAATGTGTCAGCTGGCTGTGGCAGGAAAACCTGAAGTGATGATAGTCTCAGATGTTTGATACATACATAATGTTTTTTTAGTTCAGCTTGATTCTGATGTGTAGAACCCGAGAAGATCTGGGTTAAAATTGATCTTCAGCAACCCAAGCATGTCGTGAGAGGCAGTCTACAGGATTGGGTGGTCAGACTTGCTGACTTGGTCACATGTCATCACATCCCATACAGTTGCATAGATCGATGCTCTTGATGTTGATCACAGGATTGTCTGGTACAGACTCAAGTATTCACAGAGCATCATCATATAGCTGGAATATTGCTGAGTATGGTGTAAAACTAAACTCACTATTTGATGTGTTGACTATGGTATCTGTAGTTCACAGCACTATATCTGGTTATGTGGATGTTGGTTTGATGATCGCCTCATTTGCTATTTTCCAGTCAAAATTTCTACCTAATGTATTTGGTGCTCTGTCCTATCGACCTGATGAACTGCGAGCATTTATCAACTACCATGAAGTGCTAATGAGAGACAGCAGTAAGTAGTAGGAGCATATCATGTCCAAAGTACTACTTGGGGATAACTTGTATTCTTGTACATACAAAACACTTGTTTTGCTTGTAATTCAATCTGTCTGCTGCTTTATCAAATTTACTTTAAGGACTATGAATAAAAGGACCTGTTTAGGACTATTATTATAATGAAAATTGGAAACCATTTTTAATGTCCATATGCATGTCAAATTGCTTTCATTTGGATTTCTGTTGTCTTTTTTTTTCGATTTGGAACTGTCTTTGAGATAGAGGGATTATTGAATTGAAGTCATGTATACTGTTATGGTGCCTGTTTTTCATAGAATAAACTTTCATTAGAATATGCCTCTCTCTTTATGGCTTTTCACTCCCTGTAGTGTTTACATTTTCAAGCACACCCTGTGTTTTCTATCGGAAGATGTAGGGATTTTGCGATTTGTGTGAAAATATTTCTTTTCAGATAGTTAAGCATGACCCAGTTTCTGTAGAATGCAGGTTGCCCCGATGTCCTTTACAATGTTGAAAAAAAATTATGTTTGATATGTTGCGTGTGACAATATTTTGAACAACCATAAAACAGAAGTTGTTGTCAGATTGACATTCAAATATTTTCAGCTATATAAATACTAAAGAGTGTAATGAATGTCTTGCCAAAATGTAGTTTGTGAGTGAGTTTGGTTTTACGCCACTTTTAGCAGTATTCCAGCAATATTACAGCAAGGGGACACCAGAAATGGGCTTCACACATTGTACCCATGTGGGAAATCAAACCCAGGTCTTCAGCATGAAGGGTGATTGCTTTAACCACTAGACTACTCCATCGCCCCTGTGAAAATGCAATGTCAAATGATCTTACCAACAAGCTGAAAGTTTCCTCTGCCCCCATGAGCTATGAGAACCTTTATGCTGTAACTCATATTGAACTGTAAGACTCCATTCAAAGTATTAACTCAAATGAAATAAGTTGAAATTGCTCATGCAATCCTTCACTGATACTTTGATGAGTTGACTGATGACTTTTACATACTCAGGTAATTTGACTAAAGCAGACAAGGAGATGATTGCTGTGGTTGTCAGTGCGGACAACCAGTGTCTGTATTGTGTGGCTGCTCACAGCGCCCTCTACAGGCTACACTCACGCAACCCTATTTTGGCAGATCAGGTAGGTCATGGCTCAAGTGTGATTTGATTTGCAATATTCCCACCAAGTGATTGCAAGGATGTGGAGAGCTGACAAACATGGTACACCTAAACAGATGTTATTATGACTGAAGGATCTTTACCAGGAAGCTGTTTTAACCATCACATATTTATTCTTAAGTATGAGTTATGATAACCCCCAGTGCTATGATCACTTTAATGATGGCCACTGAAGTGATAATTTTCAATATTTGTCAAAATACAATAATAGAAAGATTTGCTGTTAGTGTGGTAACAAGGCTCGTGATATTGGTAGTTGAGTTTAGTGAGTATAGTTTTATGCTGCTGTTACCAATACTCCAGCAATATGACATCATGGGACATCAAAAATGGACCTCACACATTGTACTCCTGTAGGGAATCAAATCCTGGTCACACTGGCATGATGAGCGAACGCTTTAACCACTAGGCTACAACACGATTTTATGATGATCCACCCATTTCTTCCAGCTGTCTACCAACTGGAGAATGGCAGATCTGGACATACGACAGAAAGCGATCCTGGACTTTGCTACCACTGTTGCTGAATGCCATTCCCCAGCAGACGAGCAGTTTGAGCGGCTGTACGAGAATGGCATGAACCATGATGATGCCTGGGACATCGGGTCACTGGCATCCTTCCTGAGCATGTCCAACAGACTTGCTCACTTCCTGCGTGTGAGACCCAACCCCGAGTTTTACTTAATAGGTCGAATTCCAGCGGCTGAGAAAAAAGACAAGTGATGGTTGGTTGTGGGCTGTGTGGCTTGACTGTCAGAATAACCTGTCTATCTCGGAACTTCTGGACACAGATTCAGGCTTGCCACATTTCCCGAAACAGAGATATTTCCTGATTATTACACAAGTTGCAAATTTCTAATTATTACAATTATAAATGCATAAATGTATAATTATTTTGTTTCAAGATTTGAACAGAAAAGAAAAAAAATATTTCAAAACTTTTCACAAATATCATTTTCACCAGTCTTCTGCTGTAAGTTGATTGATTGACTGATTGACTGATTGATTGATTGATTGATTGCAGTCTAAGTAAACTTAGACTCTGTATTATGCGTTATACTCTTACACTGGGTCTAACAAAACCTAGTAGGAGGTCACGTCTGAGGTAACCTTTGAGCGAAACATGACCATCCAGTCAAATGCGAGATGGTTAAATGGATTTAACCAATCAGACAATGGCAACTGTTTAGGGTTTGGTGGGACTCACAAAATAAACTGGTCACTGACAATGATTTTCTCAACAAACGAAAATCTGCATATAACACTGATATTTGACCTGCAGTATATAAGCTTTTTGGTTTCTGTTGACATGGTTACTTGCTAATATAGTCTGGTTCATAATTATTGAGAATTTTTCTTCTTACTTTGAGCTATCCTAACACCTCAACTGATTCACTGATACTTAAAACTAAGTAATGGTATAAGGGAGGTAACTCATCTTGGCCTACTGAGTATAGTACAATTAGAGTTACCTCCCCTGAATTTGTAGCAGACGTCATTTTCCTCAGCACTGTCAACAATGTCTGCTGAAGATAAAAGAAGGTTGATTTTTGAGTTGTGTAATCAAGAAATTGATGATGTAAATACATTGGCAGAGAGAACAGGAACTCCTCTTTCTACTGTGTATAGGATTAGGAAGAATTTTAAAGAGGGAAAGGATTTTGGGCATCAGAAAGGAGCAGGGAGACCCAGAAAATTGGACTTCTCAGATCGCGTCCGGCTAGGAATTTTAGCGTCTAAAAAGCAAAGGGCAAGCATCTCCAACATCAGGTATGAAATGATAGAAAGGGGATCAACAGTCGTATCAAAATCTACAGTTAGAAGAAATTTGATTGATCTTGGATGGGAGAAAAAGACTGGAATTCCTTCTCCTCTAATGAAACAAGAACATAAAGACAGGCGTGTTGAGTGGTGTTTGGCACATGAAAACTTTGACTGGGAAAATGTGATTTTTACTGATGAAAGCTCAATATGGGTATATCCCAATAATGTGAAAATATGGACAAAGTCTGCGTCAGCACCGTTGTATCGACGACCTAAATACAGCCCAATGTTTCATGTATGGGGAGGGATATCCTTATTAGGAACGACCCCGCTGTGTGTGTTTGAGGGAAATCTGACAAGTCAACGCTACATTAACATATTAGATAATTTTCTCCTTCCAAGTGCACATGTGTTTTATGGAAATGACTGGATTTTGCAGCAAGATAATGATCCTAAACACACCGCAAAACATGCCAAGCAGTGGTTTCAGGAGAAAAATGTGACTGCATTACCATTTCCTGCATATAGTCCTGACTTAAATCCCATTGAGAACATTTGGGGGATGATGAAGGAATGTGTGAATCAAAAGGGGTTGACAAAAATTGAAGACATGAAGAGAGAAGTGGTCCGATACTGGGACAGCATAACTCACGAGACACTAACCTCTCTGATAGGAAGTATGCCTACCCGTCTTAGACTGTGCCGTGAAGCTCAAGGAGACTTGATAAAATATTAAATTGTTACCTACACAACATGAAAAGGTCAGTTCACTTTCACAATACATTCAATTTTATCTGATTTGTTCTCGTTTAATAATATGAAATGCATTAGCTATTCTCAATAATTTTGAACCATACTGTATTTCTGCAAGCTGACATCCTTTATTATTACCAAAAGCATTATTTTCAGCAACTGTTTATTCACTGTTGTGGTGTGCTTCATGTGCATCGTCCAGAAGCTGTCGTAGGGAAAATAACATTCAGAATCGTTTGGGTAGAAACCTTTGCGTTTATAAAGTTCAGAAGGTATGCGTGAATGTCCACTTTTGCTGTTTGGTAAGCAGTATTCTGATTGGTCAATCTCTGTAGTTACCTGACACTATCTACTGTTAGGTATTGGTAGACCCAGTTTTGGAGTGTAGCGAATAACACAGGGGCCCAGTTTACCTAGACTGGAATGACAGTATGGTTTTACATCGCTTTTAGCAATATTCCAGCAATATCACAGCAGGGGACACCAGAAATGGGCTTCATGCATTGTATCCATGTCGAGAATTAAATACAGATCTTAAGCATTGCAAGCCAATGCTTTAATCACTAGGCTACCTCAACACTCCTGTAAATTGATGAAAAAATGGAGACAGTTAACTGGTAGGTTATGAAACTGGAGGTATGGCAAAAAATGAGTTGGCAAAATATTAAAGTATATACACTTAGTAGAAATATCTGGCTGATACTGGTTTATAATCCAAAGCCATGAAGTGGGAGGGGGATATTGGTTTGAGCTCTTGAATCAGTTGGCACACCTACCAAACCAATATTCTTCTGGTGATGTAGACTTAGCAAGAGCCTGTGTCACAGACATAAGATACCTCCATGTTAGAATGTAAAAGGTGAGAATGGTAGATCATTTCACATCTTCTGCATCTTATATAAAGCCTGTTTTAGGAAGATAGCATCAAATCCAATCCTAAGAAACTATCATCAATATTTACTGAATGTACTGTCGCTTCTGCATGTTGCAGAACATATTGTGTAGATGTGCTCTGAATTGTAACTCTGATTCCAAATTCAAAGTACGGGAAAGATGTGTATGGGCTAGACACTCACAAGGTTGAAGCAGCTCTTGTTGTAGTTGTATGACAAGTGTGTGTACTAAAGTTTCTCAGTGAAAGACTTAGGCCAGACCAATTGGTTTTCTTGGTTTACGGATTTTTGACCTCAGAAAACCTTAATGCAGGAGGAAAAAAAATTCCAAATTTCCTTTCAAATACTAAAAAAATTATTTATTCATTTTATGTTATATTTATTTATTTTTTGAGCTGGGAAGTTTTTTTCTTATTTTCAAAAAAATACCACCAGAAGATGCATAAAAGCAAGAAAAAAAAGTTGGTCTGGCCTAAATATTTCTTCAAAAGATGCAATAGATGAATCATTATTTGCAAAGTACCACAAATAAAAAAAACCCAAATAATAAAAGAAAGCATAATGACTGAGAATAGTTTATTTTCAGACAAGGCATGGAGGCCGATTCAGAAAATTGAGAATACATTACCAAGTGACAAATAGCCTGGGCCGAGGGCGCAGTTACCATGAAAGGTGTCTGAAGACACCAATCAGACTGGATCAGTCAGGTCGTTACCAAACATCAATATTTACAGAAAGGCGATCCTGAACATGCGCTTTGACTGTTGTGTCCTAATGAATATGGTCATGTGACTGTGACCTTTAAATGCCAGGCATGGTGTGATTTATGGAAATGAATAACTTCTTTGAGAGGCATTGAGAGGTTAAAACAGTAAGGAAGGATAACACTATATGGATGATCAACTTAAAGGTATGATAATATCACAACATCATATTGAATTGTTTGAATAAATTAATGCAATGTTGCACTAAATTGACTCCCTGACCCTCTACTGGCTGAATATTATTTCAAGCAAGAGTTATGTCCCTTTGAGCACTTTGTATGATTATCCTTGGCACAATCTGTGATGAAAACCAGGTTGGCATACACTGACAACAGTGTGAGTTTTTGATGTATGGAGCAACTGTTTACATTAAATCAAAACCTACACTGAAACGTTGCTCTCACTGCAATAAAGTTGTTCATCCATTTGTTGTTATCCTTACTTATGGCAATGACACGTTGTACTCATTTCAACCTTACATAATCCTAGTTGCACCAATCAAAAATCAGTTGCAATTGTTAATTGATACACAATTATACATAATGCTTGAATCTTGGTATTGATAATGAAAACATGCTGTATCTCATAAGATCATATTATCTTTTGTTCAGCTACATGATGTGAACACTCATTCAGTTACTGTTTCTGTAGTCATCCATCTCTGCTCGAAGCCTGTTTGCTGTTTGCTAGCTGAAGTCTGTGAACAGTAAAACATTCACATGCACTGGGTGCAAGATGGTATAAATATGAGGTTGCATTTTGCTGTTTCAGGTTGCACAAGTTCCAAATGCTTAAACTGAGTTCTGTGAAGTAACGGGTTATGTTGTCAATTATATGTTGGGGCTGGGAGTGGAGGGGGGCAGGCGTGGTTGAAATGTTGTGAAATGGTTTGGACCACTGTAAGAATCCATAGTGAAATAATTTGATGCCATTTTCTTTGTTCGCTGAATTTAGCGCAAGAAACCCCAACAAATTTCCCCCTTATATTTCTTTTCTACCAATGTACATGATGAAAAATTAGTACAAAATCAGATGGAAAAGATTTCCAAACATCATCAATTTTGTACACATGGGGGTAGGGGTTGTTGTCATTCACACTACATGCAACTCCACAAAAATGATCATCTCCTCCCCTCAATGTGCGGGCACACACATGCACACACACCAACCATAAATTAAGCAGGATCCCTAATTGCAAAGAGCTGTGTATAATTGATGGAGGCCATATGAGTACTGCATGATCAAAGTTCTTGCACATGTTGCACCCTGAGGCAAATAAGAAAAAAAACATTGCTGCAGGCACTACATAGCCTAAACACTTGGTCGACAGATTCCTTCTCAACAATCCAATGAAAATGTTGCAGCACACTTGCTTATTCATGTCTGATGGAAAAACATGTTTACAAACCCTGAAGTGTTGACATGTTTTGCTTTTAATGATATTCCACCAATATTGTCACAGAGGAGTCCAAACATTGGCATACATGTTTTATCTATGTGGAGAATCAAACCCAGGACCTGAGCAGAATCAATGAATACTTTAACCATAGGCTACCCTTCTGCCCAATGACCTAACAACTTGAATATTCAGGCTGCATCTAAGTCACACGGAAGAAGTTGGCGATGAAGACAGTGTTCAACATAATACATGAGGGCACAATCTTAAAGGTTGAGAAAAACGTCATGTTCTATGGATGCAACTGTAGACATCAAATTGTACATAGGGGCAGTTCTTCACTATGTACATACTAGTATTTAGACAATATGACCATGGATTTCAAAATATTTATCCTGCTTAATCTGTCAACAATATGTATCTAAGACTCATGCTGCCAGGTTTTGAGTACAATGCTGGATGTGTCAAACAAGTCTGATCAGCTCACAATAATACCACTCTAAACAGTTAAAGACCGCTCTATTTAAGTTGCCATAGCAAATACGGCATCACAGATTAAAAAACAAAAATCTGTGATCCTTTACATTTTTTACGTATATAACGAATGGAGAATGATGAGTGCTACCCTCACTCACTCTACACATGAAGCCATATATTGTTTCAATGAGAGTGAGTGAGTATAGTTTTACACTGCTTTTCACTATATTCATATCATGGTAGGGGACACCAGGAATATGCTTCACACATTGTACCCATGTGGAGAACCAAACCCCGATCTATAGCAGGGCGAGTGAATGCTTTAACCATCAGGCTACCCCACCGCCCCTCATTGTGTCAACACCACCATATGCCAATACTTGCAAGTTTCAGTGAAATTGATGAAAACAATTATTTAATCTTGACACGTAAGGATATCAATAATAACAAATTCATATCAAAACACAGGCAAACATAGTGAAAATACAAACAGTCTGTAGACAATATTAGAACCTTTTCATAAATTTTACAAAAATTACATATAGACAAAAACCTGAAAAAGACGTGAGCCTCACAAAATGGTATTTTTTCAGTCATACCAACCATGTCGATGCTCAAAACTCATCCCACAAGATGTCCTACCCCACCCTACCCCACCCCTAGTTGCTTCACATCACAGGATTCTTGTCCCGTCCTTCTGTCCATGCCTTGGCGATCGTTCTCTTCATATCATCATCACCATCCTCGTACATGTTCTGCATCATTTTCATCAGGCTTGCATTGGGGTCTTCCTTTTCATCAAATGTTGGTCTGAAAGATTAAAATGGAAAAAAACTTTATTACCAGGCCACTATGTATGATTTCTTTTATGAAAACTCAGAGAGTTTAGTTTTTGTGCAGCTTTTAGCAATATTCCAGCAATATCACAGTGTGGGGGGATACCAGAAATGGGCTTCACACACTGTACCCATGTGAGGAATCGAACCTGGGTTTTCAGCATAACGAGCAGACACTTTAACCATTAGGCTACCCCACTGCCCCTTGTATGAAACAATAAGAAGTCACCTTGGATCCATATGACTATGAGATTGAAGCTTCACGATTGTGCTACTCCATACAATCTTTGCATTAGAATGATTCAAACTCCCTTCTCTGACAAACCTGTCATCAGAAGAGTCTGGCTTGCAAAAAGTTTAAGGTCATTTTGGGTGTGTCGGTAGTTTTTATTCATAAACTTCACTTACGGTGCAAATTGGTTATAATACAGATTTTATCAGTTTTTCAGTCATTGTTTTCATGACATCATTATGCTTGAAATTACTGCAAGTTCTGAGTGCTATCAGCGAGATATGAGTATTGAAGATTCTACTGACTATAAATGAAGCTGGTCAAGTGCATAATGAACAATAAACAAGAACATGTAACTATTATGTCAATCTTGCATTACAATGGCTGCAGGCAAAGTGACACATACCCAAAACGCCAACTGCTAAATAAATATTAATATTTATTCCTGTTCGTGTCCATGTTACCATTCTCTTCCCACAGAGGTTACACGTGTCATATCCTACTATGCAACTGCTATTCTAATACGACCCTTTCAT
The DNA here is from genome assembly GCF_037392515.1 of Haliotis asinina. Lineage (NCBI taxonomy): Eukaryota > Metazoa > Mollusca > Gastropoda > Lepetellida > Haliotidae > Haliotis > Haliotis asinina. Next base: position 14,757,184 of record NC_090281.1, on the reverse strand, counting down.
GGTGCAAGTGTTCTGGATTCATGTATGACTGCAATCAGATTTAGTTGTGCAATCAGCGACGTTTAAAAGTGATCCTCGGTAATTTCCATATACTTCAGAAAAACTAGAACCTCGTCCCCAGCACGAGGAAACGTTCCGTCTAGACAGAACCCACTCATATAATCGCTGATCACTGATATAATCTCCATCCCCACATTTGACATACAACAAGCTAGCCATTAAACATCTTAAGTGTCACAACAGCAGAAACATCTTGTCAATTCATTCCTGCAATATATATTGTGCTACTTTCTGCTTTTCAGTTAAACATGAAATACCGAATCTATCCTTCACATGTTGATCGACTAACTCCATGGTGGCTGCCATATTGGATCTAAGCTGATGTAACACCTGATCAATATTGGATGATAGAAAGAAGGGAGAGAATTTGTGCTGCGATTTTTGACCGATAGTTGATTTTATGAGAAACGGGAAATCTGTCCGTATTAGAACAGAGGTTACAGAGGAAGATATGACAGGAGTAACCTCTGTGGGAAGAGAATGCCATGTTATATGCTCTACTGGTTAACACTACATAATAACAGCAGATTATTAAATAAAAATGTTGTTTATCAATAAAGTTGTCCATACCTGACTCCAAGTTAAAAAAAATGCCACTCACCCACTTTCATTATTCGACACACGGATTAGACATGTTTTTGACTATATTTTTTACTGGGTTTGAATCAGGAAAGTCATCTCAAACAATACTGACAATATTTTGTCTGGTGCCTGCATTTTAGCATATTAAGACATATAATGTAAACAAAAAAGTTATGAAACATATCTGTCACAGAGAATAATGGGTGGAAACCTTACTTTTTTACTTCTTTCGCTTTTTTCTCTGCCTCCGTGACGTAAGCCCAGGTGATGGATGACGACTTCTTCATCATAAGCAACACACAGTCTGTCTTGACCTGGTGACAGAGGGGAGCAATAGAAGTTACCGTAACCGTAGTGATTGAGTTTTACACTACTTTTGGGAATATACCAACAATATATGTCTGAGGACCCCGAAGTGGGCTTCACCAACGTGGGGAAAATTGGAATTGCTTCTTTGGTGTGAATGTTTCAACCACTAGGCTACCCTACTGCCTCTATTGTAAGTGTAACTGTAAACAGGGACACTTTCAAAATTTAACTTAAAGGTCACATGCAACCAAAACATAAAAACCTAATTAAAACACAATTATCACTTATTCATGACATATAATATACATTGCTGCTTGTAAAAAAACAAATAAACAAAATTATAAGCGTACAACCGCGATTCAAAAGTGCAATATTTTGTACTTGGGTTTACTGCCCTCGAAATGAAAACCTTGGGAGACTGAACCCAGTCATAGCGGGTGGCTGTGCACTCAAGTGTAATGACAGCTTCCGACTGGCCGGTTCATTTGCTGATACGCTGAGAGCTCATTGTGTGTACAGAAAGATGATCTGTTTGATTGGCATTTATGGCGAGTCACAAGAAACAGGGAGATTAGGTGTAGATTATCCCTGCAAGAAAGTAAGATTCTTCATGAATAACAACGCCCTTTTTTGTACTTGATGCGTCGTTTCAGTATGGATTCACATACCGCTGTCAAACAAAATCATATACGCTAGAAGAAGTTGTCATCCATAACGAATGTATATGGAGATGTTGGTTTTTGTAAATACATATTCACTGAATTTGCATTCGATCCAGTCAAAAAGAGATGGTGAACTACTGCGTGGCTGGAAACTGCCATTCGTCCACGTACAAATTAAAGCAGGCCTTGAAACTGACAAGAGTTTGCACCAGTTTCCGTCAGATCCAATCATCCGAGAAAAATGTATGTAGTTTGTTTGCAACCCATAGACATTAAAACATGTCGTGTACAAGTATCACACCTGCCTAATTACATAATGCGGCAGAGACAATGCAGGAGTCGTAAATCAATTTATTTTGTTTATGGCGTATAGCCCGATAGGTGATAAGTTCAAATTGCATGTGGCCAATGATTGAAGATGTGTATTGCATATTGTCTTTAGCAGGCAGGCATATAGGTGTCAATAAATCACACATTAAGTTTTCTCTGTGACCGAGGCTGCTAACCACAATTATCCAAGTGCTTTTTCTAATGTAACGAGTAGATTGTTAACTTGTTTGTGTACACAGCCAAGATTAGACTACTGCTCACTACCTCATACTCCAGGCAGGCTGATTCAAGCTCCGCGAACCTATTCACTGCGCATGTGTTATGGGTGCAGCGCAGCACAGCAGTTGAAACCACTTTTCCCCCCAGCGCTGGGGGAAATTTAGTGAATCATTTGAACTCTAATTTTGCACGCTTTTTTTTCATCACATTTTTTTTCAACTTTATAGGCTGAACTGGCATTTTTGATTATTTGTTTCGGTAAGTGCATACCGAAAGGCATCAGAATCTGTAAAGTTGTGTTTTATGTTGCATGTGACCTTTAAAGTAACTGGCACTGAACACATTTCTGTGCAAGTAATAAGGATGACAGACTAAACATATGGTAACTGGCAATCGGGACACTATCGAACCTATCTTAAAATAACCTAAGGTGACAGGCAATAACTACAGCTATGGGTTCCAAGTCAAAAAGCGTCTATAATTTATCACAGGCTTACAAATATTGTAGTGCTACAAACGTTTGTGGATCAGGACCCTGAAACACAACCTATGGTAAACCACCTTTACTACTAGTACTACTATTCTGCGATGAAACTTACAGTAACTTCTCTAAGACTAAGCTTATGTCAAGCAGAAACACTGTTTATTCATCCAGTTCATGTCACTGGAGTGACATTAAGCAGGTTCCTGTTCTGATACTAACCTGGGACATCAGGTACTAACCTTATGGTAACTGTTGTCTGGGGTGATCTCCTCACAAAGCCGGGCAATGAATAGTTCGTGGTTCTTATTGTTGAGGCCCTTCACAACAAGCCTGACTGATCTGGTAACAGGGTTAGAACAGTTCTTTACATGTCATTTAGAAACAGCATGATCAACAATATACATACATGATTTTATGAATATTACAATCACACACACTGTATTAAAACAGTTGTAGAATCATAGAGTTACCTCCCTTGTTCACCTCATATCCGATGGGTTAGATAATTGTTCATACAGACAGGTTGTTTATTATAGTCTCACCTAAAGTCATTTTGATAAAAACATACATACATATCATATATGTGATGTAAGTTGTAAACAGGTAACACAATATAAACGTAAAACTAACAAGCCATTCTGTGCAGAGTTATGAGACGCTCTAAAATTATGATATTAATATCCATAAAAACATTCAGATCTTTAAAAATGCAATCGGTCTATAAAAGATACATTGATAAAACCATTACAATAAATTGTAAAAAGAAATCTGTGAAATAAAACCTGACACTAATGAAGAATATTATTACAATGTTTGCAACACTGGGCTACAACATTAACATGTAGAGTCTGTGAGTGACTTTAGTTTTACACTGCTTCTAACAAAATTTCAGCAAGATCACTTCTGGACTTCAGCAATGGACTTCAGAACGGAACTGAACTTGTGTCTTTGGCATCACAAGCCGACGCTTTAAACACTAGCCTACTCCATCGCCTTAGAAATATGTGGACAAGAGGTTACCTGTCTGTAAAGGTGGAGGTGATGTTCTCAGCAGGGATGCCCTGGACGCCATCCAGTGTTACATATAGCTTCATGAACTTGTCTGACTGGTCCCAAGCTGTCACGGAATACAATGCAAGTCAGCACACACAGTTCTCTTTGAATGAAATTTCATGTGAGCTAAACAACATATTTTCAGTAGCTTATTAAATGGTCACTGATGTCAGCACTCTTTGTTGGTTGCTTTGCTAACACATTTTCTTGTTTTGAAATACCCTCCTTACCCTGCGTATTTGAAAAATACTCAGAACAATAAATCTGTAGGATAGTGACAGGTGATGATAATGTTTGCTATGGAGGAGTATGTGCTCTTCTAAATTTTAGCAGGGATACTCTACAACAGGGATAGGTCACATGCTTGCTTTCTTTACCATTTGTACTAATTAACGTGTGCCTTGTCATGCTCCAACGCACACAGTGACTTGGTTCGTTCCCAGTGCAACTTCAGTTGTGTTTAACCAATGAGACTATACATGTAAGCTGTAGATTATCCCTGGTTTAACAGAACTTCAGCCAGTTTATTGTATCAGTCAGAATTTTACAATGAATGAATGAATGAATTATAGTAAGAAGTAAGAGCAAGAATTATGTGAATGAATGAACAAAACAAAGAAAAATAAAAGAAAGAAGTACATATGTAAATGAATGAAAGAATAAATGATACACCGCAGCCTTCCCTACCAAAACATGTTAAAGAACGCAAAAGTATCGCAAGAACACATGTTAACATTTTTGTTTACATTAATAATTAATTCAGATATCTTATTGCATGTGGGGAATAGAATGGACATTAACAAAATGTTAACTGACACTGTCACATTGCCCTAAAAAATATAGTGTAAAACTGTCACAAAGTGTTCTAAAACACCTTTCCAGTTTTGTCAAATAATAAGATCCACAAGAAAGAAAGAAGTTATGGAACTATAACCCTCAAGCATCAATGGCGAATCAGATCAGATCGGCAATATGTCACATTTTTCACACACCTCAAATACACCCTAACTTTCTTTTTCAAATTATGAAACTATCACCATTACATGTAAACACATTTCACCTGATAGCATATTCCAGGGATGAGAATGGAAATTTTCATTTACAGCTGAAATCTAGTCGGGGGTCTGGGGTCCAGGGCGGAGCCTGGCCGGGGGCCCAGGGGGGCGAAGCCCCCCGGAAGCTCCTGGGATTTTGGCATTTTACACACTAAATATGGCTTCTAAAATCAATATTAACACTGTATATATATTTAGACGTTTCAGAAAAATGACCCTGGGGATGTTAAAAAACGCGGATTTCCGCGGATCCGCGGAAATTTCTCATCCCTGATATTCCCCTCATATGAATTAAAGGTGTACGTGAAAGATGTTTTTGAGGAAGTAACTAGGATTACTCAAACAACGGATTATAGTATTTTAATGGCGAAGTGTCATTTTTTTCACACACCTCAATTACACCCTAACAATGTTTAAGTCATAAAGCTGTTACTATTACTTGCAAATACCTTTCAACTCAAGGTATGTTCTCCTTCTAAAAACTGAATGAATGAGTGAAAGAAGTTTTTATCAGCACAATTTAGTCTATCTTCGCGGTGAATTGAGAATAAAAGCCAGTGAGCTATAACTTACCGACTTGAAACTTTACTACAAATCTACTGTCCTAATATGGACACTAATACCAATTATTTGACTTAAACTGACGTGACAAAATAGTTAACCTATCTTCTACATGTTGGATTTCAGTTGTTACAACACTCAGCAAACTTAATCAGCTGTTGAAAATAAACCGGGCTCAATCTTAAATACTACGCTGCCACCACATTGGCAACACTGGTTACGTAATGACCTGAGACAAATGTTCGGTGGCTTTTCGGGGAGTTTCTTCTCCCTCTCTATATAGGCTCCCTGATTTTAGGTACCAAGTAAGTGACCCCCCTACCCACCTCTCCATGCCATGTACAAAGTCAGTGATCCTCTCCTCCATCTCCCTCCTTTTAAGCATATATGTATACCCCACCCACCCCAACCAAGTACGTGTACACAAAACTGATGACCCTAACAGCCTCCCCAGAAGAAAATGGGTGACACAAGTTTCCATCACTACACACTCAAAATCACCATCACCCCCTAGTCATGAATTATGAATAGTTCCTTATGACAGTCATAAAATGTATAACCTTCTCTGACTAGAAACAGTAGACCAGTCAATGTTTTGTCCATTCAATAGAAATGGGCTTCTCATACTGTGCCTATGTGGGGATTCGAACCCAGGCCTTTGGCACGAGCAGACGCTTCAATCACTAGACTACCCCATCGCCCTACTTTTGGTATGTTGTGACTGGTGATTGAACAAAGGATTTTTCATTCTCTGTAAATCTCCAGTTTAGCATGTTTTCCACTTTAAAATGAGTCAGCAACATTTCTATCATAATGTGACTGAAACTAGTTCTAAGTTCATGATAAAATACATGTAATTTCTAAATCCCTGTCAGTAAAGGAAAGTAAAATTACTAAATTATAACTGATTTGTTAAAACTAGGTTAAACAAAATTAAAATCAGATTCAAACGACTAACAATATGAGATAAAAACAAGCAAGACATCTCTAGCAACAAGTTAGGTCACCAATGGGACTAATTCAATACTTCTGCTTCCTGCATGGACCCTAGCTGGATTTATACCATCCCTTCAGGTGCTGGCTATTGTAGGTAATGGTGATGGTATGTATCTAAAACCTACAAATATTCTACAATTAAAACCGACAGTAAATGTAAATACTCTGTGATTCAAGTGGGTGTAAATGCCCTCTCAGTCTCATGGGGACAATAATTTTACAGTATTTCAACCACCACAAAGAGTACTGCTACCACTGGCGAAGACCAAGAAATTCACCCAAAAAAGACATCTGCTGACATCATGACATCATCCAAGTAGACACTCCACGAACTCACCATACTTCTTGATCTGCTCACTGCGCACCTTGACCTCCTGTCTTATGGTGGACTGCGGGGCAACAGGGTTGACAGGGGTGGGGTTTTCTTGCAGTGCTATCATTGACTCGATCTTCCGTATTTCCACAGACAATGCTTTTTGGACCCGGGGACGTGTTGACTCATTCTCAAACTTCTTCAACTCCTCAATATCCTTCTTCAGCTAAAACATATTGATATATTCCTACAGCGTTTTTCAAATGTATTTGGCTGTAAATATCTCAACAAGCTCAAGGTGTGTTATGTCATGTAGTGCAATAACGTACCACTGTTTCTGTAGTATTGTGTATTGTTTGCGACAAGGTGTATTGTCAACATGCCAAATACATAGTGAGTGTGTAAGGTTGCTTCTATTCCACTCTTAACAATATCCCAGCAATATCACGGAAGGGGTCACCAGACCCAGACTTCACATACCGTATCCATGTTTAGAATAAAACTTGTTCTTCGGTGTGATGAGTGAAAAATGTACATGTATGTTTCTATTAAAACTATTTATGTAATACTTATTCCAACCCATATCGTTTGCCTCTAACCCCCTTATCTTACTGTTTTCTTCTAACTCCCTGAGCCAGAAACAGTTGAGAGAATAACAGTTGTTAGCTGGTCACATGGCAAGCCTCTGGGCATGTGCAGTGGTGGGGTTCTATTCGGGTAACATGTAAGGTCAGTCTCTTTGAACATATGCAAAGAGAGTAGAGCTTATTCAGTGAGAGAACATTCTGTTGAGTACACTGCGCTGGCACTGACATATTAGCAGGTCAGGAATATGCAACATGATTAGATTTTTATGATCAAGGTATGTGTTAACACTGGCTTGGATTCCAATCAATCTGGCAATAAGTTTAATCTATGCAGTGCCTGGGGTCTCAACTTTATCCTGAGGATTAACTGTATCTCATTTTATGTATCACTGGCATAAAACCATGAAGTTTACTTTCTTCGTCAAAGACTGTGCCATTCTTGAACCTGCTTGTATAACACCTATCAGATAATAATACATCTGATTTTATACTGTTGTATCTAGTACTGGTTCTTTGCCACAACTACCGCCCTTCATAAAGAGCATGCCTTGAACATTATTTCAGACAAATCTGGTATAGCCATAGAAATACTTCCTCATGTTTTCATAGTCCATCTCCTCAAACTCAAACAAAAAACACCTTGAAGGTCCTTTTATTCTGTTAATTGTTCAAAGCACAGATGTTTTCAAATTGCTCTCAAATGGATTATAGCAGACAGGATTTACAATATTATTATATAATAGTTTTGCTATTCAACCATTTGTTCGTGGAATGTTTTAGGCACAAATGGTCGATTTTGAGAACGGTATAACTGGTCTTGGACACTCAGTCCCTGGTGCTGAGCCTACCATGATGGCAGAAAAAGCTTCTAAGAACGTTTTTAAAAAAAATGTGTCATTCGACATTCAGCTACCGATGTGCCAAAATAAACCTAGGACGCTAGGTCTAGCGCAGTGGCGGTGAAAGAATGCGAAGATGATATGTGATATGGTGTGGTACCATTGAAATCCCAATCAACTCTATTATTTCAAAAGGTTGAAGGCAAAGTTGCTTATCAGCTGTCCCTCTCATGGCTTAAGAACCTTTTCGTGATATAAACATCAACCAATACATAGAACAATTTAACAATGAACATGCACGATCAAGAATGTTCTAGAGGCCCCTCATGAAAGTCGATAAATACACCTGCATCGTGGTTTAATTTTCATCACCGTAAACTGGATCTAATCCAGAATACCAAACTATGTTCATCTAGTACAAACACAACATACCTCTTCTATCGATGCCATGGTTACAGAATATATGCAGAAGTATTCACAGTTGAAAATACCTGGCCGTCTGACCTCACGTGGGATTCCCCACTTTGATTAACTTCCGGTATTCCCTGCCTGAACACTCGGATCGTTATAGACTGATACCCTGTGCTCGTTCGCTATATACTGCTTGAAGTGAAGTGGAGCGCAAGCGCTCTTATATAGCCAAACCAGTCTAGAGATATCATTTCTAATCTAAGCTGGTTTCCAGCTTCCTTTGCGTGCGCCACCTTGCGATATGCGAGACGGGTCTCAGCTTGATACCTCACCGCTCGTATCTTTCCAGGACTTACAATTAGCTCATCCCATGGCAGCCATTTGTGAAATTTATGAACTAATCACAGACATGTTTTAGGAAAAAATGCCTAGTTTACAGTGGCTTCGAATTATAGCCATTTTCAAATGTTGAAATCGTTTGTAAATTTCTTAAAGTTTTCATATCTCAGAAGTGTGTATATCGTTTTAGTGTATGAATTTGACAAAGTTTTACATGTACATTTTGCGGGTGCATTATCTTTATCACTTCACCCACCGCATATTCACCAGTGGCTTTTTAAACCAACCGATGAAAATAATTATACTTCTGTGTTGTTTCAGGTTTCAGCATGTAGTAATTGAGTGTGTATTCACGTGTAACAGCAGTCATAACCTTATGACAGTTATTATGACTCGATTTAAGAAAGTGAAAACTATATTTGCACCCTGTGCACCAAACAAAGAAGGTGCACCGGTAATTCGATATAACTTTGGGTTTTGATGGTTTAGAACGTCATTACAACAGAATTATAGTGCATCTGATGAGATAATTTTATCAAGGAGAATATAAGACGTTGATTATCCTCGATTTTATGATATTTCGTTTAATTTCATGACATGCACAGTAAGTCATTCACTCACTCCCTGTCTAGTCATAAGAATTACTGTTTCAAACAAGTTATTCATTTTGTGCGTGTTCTTTGAACAGCAAAATACAAACACCTACTTGATGCAAGATGGTGTAAATATGTGGTTTCACTTACAGGCTGCACCAGCTCTGAATCCCTCAGTCGAACCCTCTTTATGCATGTGTGTAGTTAGAGTAGGCAAGATGTTTCGACCCGCGCATAATTAACTGCAGAGGAGGTACACATATTTGAGGGAAGGTGAGGCAGTCTAATCATTACAGCGTTCGCCCCCCAAATGGGCACACAATGTGTGAAGTCCATTTCTGGTGTCCCCCGCCGTGATATTGCTGGAACATTGCTTAAACACACGTAAAATTAATCTCCATTATTGCTGACCCCTCAGTCTTACCTTAAAAAATTGTAGACTTTTAATGTACAAACAACATGGTGTAATTCAACGAGTGAATGGGTACTGTTTTACGCCGCTATTAACAATCTCCTGCATTATCACGGCGGGGAACACCGTCAATGGGCTTCTCGCATTGTACCCAGGTAAGGGACTGAATCCGTGTCTTTGGTGTGACGAACGATCGCTTACTTTCATCACTAGGCAACGCCCTTATATTTCCATGAAATTTTACTTTATGTAGTCTAGCGTCTACGGCACAACGCAACAGCATATAAACCCAACGATTAACTTGGAAAAAGAGTGACTAAAGCGTTCATAAAATATATCATTTTCCCTACGCTGCATAAAGCTGTTTGAAAACGTGAAAGGATTTTAAAAAATGTATCTACAAATTGTTTAAATTCAGTCTTAATGAACACCTAGATACATATATCATACACGCATTCATTTTCACAATTCATATTGTATTAGTACTGTTTCCTTGTATTCATTCTGAGGCCAAACATGTACTGCCTGGAGGCCCCTAATACTGTAATAAAATCCTGAATCTTTTCCATAATAATACGTAGTAACAGTTACTATCAAGCAGTCTCCACAGTCTGCAGACGCTGTTGACGTTGATGGATAAAACACTTTCCAATATCTGTTTCCACCTCTGACCTTCCTCGTTGTCCGCGCACCTTCCACCTCTGTCCTTCCTTGTTGTCCGTACAGCTTCCATTCTGTCCTTTCTTGTTGTCCGTACACCTTCCACCTCTGTCCTTCCTTGTTGTCCGTGCGCCTTCCACCTCTGTCCTTCCTTGTTGTCCGTGCACCTTCCACCTCTGTCCTTCCTTGTTGTCCGTGCGCCTTCCACCTCTGTCCTTCCTTGTTGTCCGTGCGCCTTCCACCTCTGTCCTTCCTTGTTGTCCGTACACCTTCCACCTCTGCCCTTCCTTGTTGTCCGTACAGCTTCCACCTCTGCCCTTCCTTGTTGTCCGTACACCTTCCACCTCTGTCCTTCCTTGTTGTCCGTACAGCTTCCACCTCTGTCCTTCCTTGTTGTCCGTACACCTTCCACCTCTGCCCTTCCTTGTTGTCCGTACACCTTCCACCTCTGACCTTCCTTGTTGTCCGTACACCTTCCACCTCTGACCTTCCTTGTTGTCCGTACAGCTTCCACCTCTGACCTTCCTTGCTGTCCGTGCGCCTTTCACCTCTGCCCTTCCTTGTTGTCCGTACACCTTTCACCTCTGTCCTTCCTTGTTGTCCGTGCGCCTTCCACCTCTGACCTTCCTTGTTGTCCGTACAGCTTCCACCTCTGACCTTCCTTGTTGTCCGTACAGCTTCCACCTCTGTCCTTCCTTGTTGTTCATACGCCTTTCACCTCTGTCCTCCCTTGTCCGTAAAACCTTCCACCTCTGACCTTCCTTGTTGTCCGTACAGCTTCCACCTCTGTCCTTCCTTGTTGTCCACGCGCCTTTCACCTCTGACCTTCCTTGTTGTCCGTACACCTGCCACCTCAGACCTTCTTTAAGTTGTCCATACGCCTTTCACCTCTGACCTTCCTTGTCCGTAAAACCTTCCACCTCTGACCTTCCTTGTTGTCCGTACAGCTTTGACCTCTGTCCTTCCTCGTTGTTCATGCGCCTTACACCTCTGTCCTTCCTTGTTGTCCGTATACCTTCCACCTCTGACCTTTAAGTTGTCCGTACAGCTTCCACCTCTGTCCTTCCTTGTTGTCCGTACACCTTCCACCTCTGCCCTTCCTTGTTGTCCGTACAGCTTCCACCTCTGCCCTTCCTTGTTGTCCGTACACCTTCCACCTCTGTCCTTCCTTGTTGTCCGTACAGCTTCCACCTCTGTCCTTCCTTGTTGTCCGTACACCTTCCACCTCTGCCCTTCCTTGTTGTCCGTACACCTTCCACCTCTGACCTTCCTTGTTGTCCGTACACCTTCCACCTCTGACCTTCCTTGTTGTCCGTACAGCTTCCACCTCTGACCTTCCTTGCTGTCCGTGCGCCTTTCACCTCTGCCCTTCCTTGTTGTCCGTACACCTTTCACCTCTGTCCTTCCTTGTTGTCCGTGCGCCTTCCACCTCTGACCTTCCTTGTTGTCCGTACAGCTTCCACCTCTGTCCTTCCTTGTTGTTCATACGCCTTTCACCTCTGTCCTCCCTTGTCCGTAAAACCTTCCACCTCTGACCTTCCTTGTTGTCCGTACAGCTTCCACCTCTGTCCTTCCTTGTTGTCCACGCGCCTTTCACCTCTGACCTTCCTTGTTGTCCGTACACCTGCCACCTCAGACCTTCTTTAAGTTGTCCATACGCCTTTCACCTCTGACCTTCCTTGTCCGTAAAACCTTCCACCTCTGACCTTCCTTGTTGTCCGTACAGCTTTGACCTCTGTCCTTCCTTGTTGTTCATGCGCCTTACACCTCTGACCTTCCTTGTTGTCCGTATACCTTCCACCTCTGACCTTTAAGTTGTCCGTACAGCTTCCACCCCTGACCTCTCTTGTTGTCCGTACGCCTTCCACCTCTGACCTTTCTTGTTGTCCGTTCGTCTTCCACCTCTGACCTTTCTTGTTGTCCGTACGTCTTCCACCTCTGACCTGTCTTGTTGTCCGTACACCTTTCACCTCTGTCCTTCCTTGTTGTCCGTGCGCCTTCCACCTCTGACCTTCCTTGTTGTCCGTACACCTTCCACCTCAGACCTTCTTTAAGTTGTCCATACGCCTTTCACCTCTGACCTTCCTTGTCCGTAAAACCTTCCACCTCTGACCTTCCTTGTTGTCCGTACAGCTTTGACCTCTGTCCTTCCTTGTTGTTCATGCGCCTTACACCTCTGTCCTTCCTTGTTGTCCGTATACCTTCCACCTCTGACCTTTAAGTTGTCCGTACAGCTTCCACCTCTGTCCTTCCTTGTTGTCCGTACACCTTCCACCTCTGCCCTTCCTTGTTGTCCGTACAGCTTCCACCTCTGCCCTTCCTTGTTGTCCGTACACCTTCCACCTCTGTCCTTCCTTGTTGTCCGTACAGCTTCCACCTCTGTCCTTCCTTGTTGTCCGTACACCTTCCACCTCTGCCCTTCCTTGTTGTCCGTACACCTTCCACCTCTGACCTTCCTTGTTGTCCGTACACCTTCCACCTCTGACCTTCCTTGTTGTCCGTACAGCTTCCACCTCTGACCTTCCTTGCTGTCCGTGCGCCTTTCACCTCTGCCCTTCCTTGTTGTCCGTACACCTTTCACCTCTGTCCTTCCTTGTTGTCCGTGCGCCTTCCACCTCTGACCTTCCTTGTTGTCCGTACAGCTTCCACCTCTGACCTTCCTTGTTGTCCGTACAGCTTCCACCTCTGCCCTTCCTTGTTGTCCGTACACCTTCCACCTCTGACCTTCCTTGTTGTCCGTACACCTTCCACCTCTGACCTTCCTTGTTGTCCGTACAGCTTCCACCTCTGACCTTCCTTGCTGTCCGTGCGCCTTTCACCTCTGCCCTTCCTTGTTGTCCGTACACCTTTCACCTCTGTCCTTCCTTGTTGTCCGTGCGCCTTCCACCTCTGACCTTCCTTGTTGTCCGTACAGCTTCCACCTCTGACCTTCCTTGTTGTCCGTACAGCTTCCACCTCTGTCCTTCCTTGTTGTTCATACGCCTTTCACCTCTGTCCTCCCTTGTCCGTAAAACCTTCCACCTCTGACCTTCCTTGTTGTCCGTACAGCTTCCACCTCTGTCCTTCCTTGTTGTCCACGCGCCTTTCACCTCTGACCTTCCTTGTTGTCCGTACACCTGCCACCTCAGACCTTCTTTAAGTTGTCCATACGCCTTTCACCTCTGACCTTCCTTGTCCGTAAAACCTTCCACCTCTGACCTTCCTTGTTGTCCGTACAGCTTTGACCTCTGTCCTTCCTTGTTGTTCATGCGCCTTACACCTCTGACCTTCCTTGTTGTCCGTATACCTTCCACCTCTGACCTTTAAGTTGTCCGTACAGCTTCCACCCCTGACCTCTCTTGTTGTCCGTACGCCTTCCACCTCTGACCTTTCTTGTTGTCCGTTCGTCTTCCACCTCTGACCTTTCTTGTTGTCCGTACGTCTTCCACCTCTGACCTGTCTTGTTGTCCGTACACCTTTCACCTCTGTCCTTCCTTGTTGTCCGTGCGCCTTCCACCTCTGACCTTCCTTGTTGTCCGTACACCTGCCACCTCAGACCTTCTTTAAGTTGTCCATACGCCTTTCACCTCTGACCTTCCTTGTCCGTAAAACCTTCCACCTCTGACCTTCCTTGTTGTCCGTACAGCTTTGACCTCTGTCCTTCCTTGTTGTTCATGCGCCTTACACCTCTGTCCTTCCTTGTTGTCCGTATACCTTCCACCTCTGACCTTTAAGTTGTCCGTACAGCTTCCACCTCTGTCCTTCCTTGTTGTCCGTACACCTTCCACCTCTGCCCTTCCTTGTTGTCCGTACAGCTTCCACCTCTGCCCTTCCTTGTTGTCCGTACACCTTCCACCTCTGTCCTTCCTTGTTGTCCGTACAGCTTCCACCTCTGTCCTTCCTTGTTGTCCGTACAGCTTCCACCTCTGCCCTTCCTTGTTGTCCGTACACCTTCCACCTCTGACCTTCCTTGTTGTCCGTACACCTTCCACCTCTGACCTTCCTTGTTGTCCGTACAGCTTCCACCTCTGACCTTCCTTGCTGTCCGTGCGCCTTTCACCTCTGCCCTTCCTTGTTGTCCGTACACCTTTCACCTCTGTCCTTCCTTGTTGTCCGTGCGCCTTCCACCTCTGACCTTCCTTGTTGTCCGTACAGCTTCCACCTCTGACCTTCCTTGTTGTCCGTACAGCTTCCACCTCTGTCCTTCCTTGTTGTTCATACGCCTTTCACCTCTGTCCTCCCTTGTCCGTAAAACCTTCCACCTCTGACCTTCCTTGTTGTCCGTACAGCTTCCACCTCTGTCCTTCCTTGTTGTCCACGCGCCTTTCACCTCTGACCTTCCTTGTTGTCCGTACACCTGCCACCTCAGACCTTCTTTAAGTTGTCCATACGCCTTTCACCTCTGACCTTCCTTGTCCGTAAAACCTTCCACCTCTGACCTTCCTTGTTGTCCGTACAGCTTTGACCTCTGTCCTTCCTTGTTGTTCATGCGCCTTACACCTCTGACCTTCCTTGTTGTCCGTATACCTTCCACCTCTGACCTTTAAGTTGTCCGTACAGCTTCCACCCCTGACCTCTCTTGTTGTCCGTACGCCTTCCACCTCTGACCTTTCTTGTTGTCCGTTCGTCTTCCACCTCTGACCTTTCTTGTTGTCCGTACGTCTTCCACCTCTGACCTGTCTTGTTGTCCATACACCTTTCACCTCTGTCCTTCCTTGTTGTCCGTGCGCCTTCCACCTCTGACCTTCCTTGTTGTCCGTACACCTGCCACCTCAGACCTTCTTTAAGTTGTCCATACGCCTTTCACCTCTGACCTTCCTTGTCCGTAAAACCTTCCACCTCTGACCTTCCTTGTTGTCCGTACAGCTTTGACCTCTGTCCTTCCTTGTTGTTCATGCGCCTTACACCTCTGTCCTTCCTTGTTGTCCGTATACCTTCCACCTCTGACCTTTAAGTTGTCCGTACAGCTTCCACCTCTGTCCTTCCTTGTTGTCCGTACACCTTCCACCTCTGCCCTTCCTTGTTGTCCGTACAGCTTCCACCTCTGCCCTTCCTTGTTGTCCGTACACCTTCCACCTCTGTCCTTCCTTGTTGTCCGTACAGCTTCCACCTCTGTCCTTCCTTGTTGTCCGTACACCTTCCACCTCTGCCCTTCCTTGTTGTCCGTACACCTTCCACCTCTGACCTTCCTTGTTGTCCGTACACCTTCCACCTCTGCCCTTCCTTGTTGTCCGTACAGCTTCCACCTCTGACCTTCCTTGCTGTCCGTGCGCCTTTCACCTCTGCCCTTCCTTGTTGTCCGTACACCTTTCACCTCTGTCCTTCCTTGTTGTCCGTGCGCCTTCCACCTCTGACCTTCCTTGTTGTCCGTACAGCTTCCACCTCTGACCTTCCTTGTTGTCCGTACAGCTTCCACCTCTGTCCTTCCTTGTTGTTCATACGCCTTTCACCTCTGTCCTCCCTTGTCCGTAAAACCTTCCACCTCTGACCTTCCTTGTTGTCCGTACAGCTTCCACCTCTGACCTTCCTTGCTGTCCGTGCGCCTTTCACCTCTGCCCTTCCTTGTTGTCCGTACACCTTTCACCTCTGTCCTTCCTTGTTGTCCGTGCGCCTTCCACCTCTGACCTTCCTTGTTGTCCGTACAGCTTCCACCTCTGACCTTCCTTGTTGTCCGTACAGCTTCCACCTCTGTCCTTCCTTGTTGTTCATACGCCTTTCACCTCTGTCCTCCCTTGTCCGTAAAACCTTCCACCTCTGACCTTCCTTGTTGTCCGTACAGCTTCCACCTCTGTCCTTCCTTGTTGTCCACGCGCCTTTCACCTCTGACCTTCCTTGTTGTCCGTACACCTGCCACCTCAGACCTTCTTTAAGTTGTCCATACGCCTTTCACCTCTGACCTTCCTTGTTGTCCGTACAGCTTTGACCTCTGTCCTTCCTTGTTGTTCATGCGCCTTACACCTCTGTCCTTCCTTGTTGTCCGTATACCTTCCACCTCTGACCTTTAAGTTGTCCGTACAGCTTCCACCTCTGTCCTTCCTTGTTGTCCGTAAAACCTTCCACCTCTGACCTTCCTTGTTGTCCGTACAGCTTTGACCTCTGTCCTTCCTTGTTGTTCATGCGCCTTACACCTCTGTCCTTCCTTGTTGTCCGTATACCTTCCACCTCTGACCTTTAAGTTGTCCGTACAGCTTCCACCTCTGTCCTTCCTTGTTGTCCGTACACCTTCCACCTCTGCCCTTCCTTGTTGTCCGTACAGCTTCCACCTCTGCCCTTCCTTGTTGTCCGTACACCTTCCACCTCTGTCCTTCCTTGTTGTCCGTACAGCTTCCACCTCTGTCCTTCCTTGTTGTCCGTACACCTTCCACCTCTGCCCTTCCTTGTTGTCCGTACACCTTCCACCCCTTCCACCTCTGACCTTCCTTGTTGTCCGTACACCTTCCACCTCTGACCTTCCTTGTTGTCCGTACAGCTTCCACCTCTGACCTTCCTTGCTGTCCGTGCGCCTTTCACCTCTGCCCTTCCTTGTTGTCCGTACACCTTTCACCTCTGCCCTTCCTTGTTGTCCGTACACCTTCCACCTCTGACCTTCCTTGTTGTCCGTACAGCTTCCACCTCTGACCTTCCTTGTTGTCCGTACAGCTTCCACCTCTGACCTTCCTTGTTGTCCGTACAGCTTCCACCTCTGTCCTTCCTTGTTGTTCATACGCCTTTCACCTCTGTCCTCCCTTGTCCGTAAAACCTTCCACCTCTGACCTTCCTTGTTGTCCGTACAGCTTCCACCTCTGTCCTTCCTTGTTGTCCACGCGCCTTTCACCTCTGACCTTCCTTGTTGTCCGTACACCTGCCACCTCAGACCTTCTTTAAGTTGTCCATACGCCTTTCACCTCTGACCTTCCTTGTCCGTAAAACCTTCCACCTCTGACCTTCCTTGTTGTCCGTACAGCTTTGACCTCTGTCCTTCCTTGTTGTTCATGCGCCTTACACCTCTGACCTTCCTTGTTGTCCGTATACCTTCCACCTCTGACCTTTAAGTTGTCCGTACAGCTTCCACCCCTGACCTCTCTTGTTGTCCGTACGCCTTCCACCTCTGACCTTTCTTGTTGTCCGTTCGTCTTCCACCTCTGACCTTTCTTGTTGTCCGTACGTCTTCCACCTCTGACCTGTCTTGTTGTCCGTACACCTTTCACCTCTGTCCTTCCTTGTTGTCCGTGCGCCTTCCACCTCTGACCTTCCTTGTTGTCCGTACAGCTTCCACCTCTGACCTTCCTTGTTGTCCGTACAGCTTCCACCTCTGTCCTTCCTTGTTGTTCATA
This sequence comes from Haliotis asinina, assembly GCF_037392515.1. Classification (NCBI taxonomy): domain Eukaryota; kingdom Metazoa; phylum Mollusca; class Gastropoda; order Lepetellida; family Haliotidae; genus Haliotis; species Haliotis asinina. The sequence goes on along the minus strand of NC_090281.1, from coordinate 14,739,427 downwards.
CGCCTTTCACCTCTGTCCTCCCTTGTCCGTAAAACCTTCCACCTCTGACCTTCCTTGTTGTCCGTACAGCTTCCACCTCTGTCCTTCCTTGTTGTCCACGCGCCTTTCACCTCTGACCTTCCTTGTTGTCCGTACACCTGCCACCTCAGACCTTCTTTAAGTTGTCCATACGCCTTTCACCTCTGACCTTCCTTGTCCGTAAAACCTTCCACCTCTGACCTTCCTTGTTGTCCGTACAGCTTTGACCTCTGTCCTTCCTTGTTGTTCATGCGCCTTACACCTCTGACCTTCCTTGTTGTCCGTATACCTTCCACCTCTGACCTTTAAGTTGTCCGTACAGCTTCCACCCCTGACCTCTCTTGTTGTCCGTACGCCTTCCACCTCTGACCTTTCTTGTTGTCCGTTCGTCTTCCACCTCTGACCTTTCTTGTTGTCCGTACGTCTTCCACCTCTGACCTGTCTTGTTGTCCGTACCTACGCCTTCCACCTCTGACCTTCTTTAAGTTGTTCGTACAACTTCCACCTCTGACCTTTCTTGTTGTCCGTATACCTTCCACCTCTGACCTACTTTAAGTTGTCCGTACAGCTTCCACCTCTGACCTTTCTTGTTGTCCGTACAGCTTCCTCTTGATATTTACTCGATGTTTACCCGACTCACACACTCAACTCCAACTACCATGTAAACCAACATTTTGCCACTCGTTGGCTGCTTGCTATATCATTCATTTCCGTTCCCTATGGCAAACACTCACACCTTTCTGTACAGGGATCGAGCTGTTCGTCCTCACCACCTTCTTCACTCTCATAATGTTTCCGCTTCGATTTCCACCCATTTTCTGGCCACCATGACGTGCATATTATCTGTTAAGACGCCGCAGTAGGCACAAGCAGTTGCCATGGTGAAAGGCCCAGTGTCGAAATGGATGCCGTTTCGTCGTCAAAGCTTAGGGATCCGTCCTCACGAATGTCATGACATGTCTGAACATCCGTATTCTACGTAACGTCTTTTACCTTCTGTTGTTGTTGTAGTGAACTCTACTAATGATTAGACTGACTGTCGAAGGTTGTTACGATATGGTCGTCTAGTCTGTTCTTCTCATTTGTACTAGGTTTTAGATCCACTGTTAGATTTCTAAAGGTCGTTTCAGCAGCTTTTTCATAGAGAGTCATGGATATACTAATGTGTTTCTCTTCTGGCAAACAACTTCACCCGCTGTTGCTGGACAGGGGAATTTAAAGGTGTCACGTGCACAGGCGTTCAAGGCGAGGTCACTTGATTTCATGACTTCCGGGAACAGGTTGTGCAATAGCAAAACGATTCTTGTGGTCTGAGGTTTGGCTAAACAGACGGGGAATCCGCCCGTCGATCTTCCCTTCAGACAGGCACAAAAAATCATCCAATATTTTCATGTTTATGTTACAGGCATCTAGTGTCTCAACAGAATGCATTTTCTGGAAAACGCTTTAATAAAATTCCTTGCAGTTTACCCTCCCATTCGTCTTGAAGAGGAATGGTCAACTGCTAATACGGCAAGGGGGACGGTGGGGTAGCCTAGTGGGTAAAACGTTCGCTAGTCACGCCGAAGGCCTGGGTTTGATTCCCCACATGGGTACACTGTGTGAAGCGCATTTCTAGTGTTCCCCGCCGTGATATTGCTGGAATATTAATAAAAGCGGCTTAAAATTAAACCCACTCATTCACAATACACAATGTCAGAAGAAGAATGCATGTACCGTGTCTGTAATATTCTGTTCTCTTCATGTATATAACAGAGACAGGTGAGAATGTTTGAACCTCTCCCATTGTAAGTGGTCACACGATCACTGAGTGGGTTTAGGTTTACGCCGCACTCGGCAGTATTACAGCTATATGGCAGCGGGTTGATGAAGATCAATATTCTAACCCGGATCTTCACAGGTCGGTCACATAATCAGAACTGGTACCCATAACCGATTCGGATCTTCGTCTTTTCCGGATGTCAGTCTAAGTATATGAACACAAAATAAACTTCAAAAGGCTTTGCCACTGAGGACCTTGGCAACATGTGACATATATGCTCATATCAGGAATTGTGTCTTGTGTCTTGTGTCTTTGCTGAATGTTTTTAAAATCTGGATTTTGAATAACATGTCAGTGAACAACCGTTCTTTATGTTTGGCTTTTCTTATAGTACAGTTCCACTTTGGGACTAATTCTTTACTTTTCCACAGAACTCTCCATGCTGATGATATAAGGGCCGTACATAATTGGAAGCCCATTTCTGGTGTTTATCCTCTGTGATATTGCTGCAAATAAACTTACTCACTCGATCACTCACTCTCTTTTCGAAACTGTCTGAATTAATATTTGTTCAAGGGGAATAGAATATCTCAAGTGTTTCTTGTGCATGCTCTAATATAGATGAAGCACTTGCCACCCCGACCCTTCCTTGCAGCTGTTATCTCATAAATCTCACACTAGCTCTTACCAACATCCGAGGCAGGGTACGTAAGTCAGCCCAGTGGTTAAGCGCGCACAAGTTCGATTCCCCACATGAGTAAAAGTGGTGTAAACCTAAATTTACTAAATTATTCTGAGGGCAGTGGAATAGCCTAGTGTTTAAGGCGTTTGCTCGTCACGCCGAAGTCCCGGGTTCGATTCCCCACATGCGTACGCGTGCGATGTGTAAAGCACATTTCTGGGTGTCCCCCGCCCTGATATTGCTGAAATATTGCTAAAGGTGGCGTAAACCTGTTGATGAAGCCGGCGTGAGGTGATCGGTTCAGCACTGACTCTTTAATTTAACATATCAAAATGTGTTGGAACATTTCACACTTTAATTACTTATACTTATATGAATTAATGGTGGGTGAGAAAGCTTGTGAAATCACAAGTCAGACTTAAATAAAAGGTTGCTAAGAGGCAGACGCCGTTCTAAATATTTAGGATGAGTGGATCATGCATATGAATAGAATTTCAACAGAAAATAATTGTCACAGTTATCTTCTGTCACTGCATGTCTCAGTTTCATGCAACATAAAATGAGCATACGATCATGAATAACAGTTTATCTTTATTTTCTTCACTCATGGCTGTCTATGTAGTCCCATTACTGCATACAGATACGGATCTGTCAAATTCCGAGTTAGAACTGGTCTTCAGCAAACCATTGCTTGTCGTAACAGTCGACGAACGGGAACCGCGGTGGTCTGACCCACTGACACTCGCGGACACATGGCACCAACTCCCAGTTGCGTAGGTCGATGCTCATGATGTTGATCACTGGATTGTCAGTTTCAGACTCGATTGCTTATAGATCACCATACAGATGGGATACTGCTGAGTGCAACGTAAAACTAATGTCGCTCACTTACGTAGAAGAGTGTCTATTGAGCTGTCATAGTTGAAGTATAAAAAGTCATTTCTGTAAAGCTTGACCACTCTGTCAAGTATGTTACGTGGAACCGAGGCGTAGGCCTGTCTCAGGTACGATCGTCTCTGAACTGTACTCTGTTGTTTTGTCAACATGGCGTCACGATAGGATCTTAACATCAGCTGCTTTAGTTTGTCTCGTGTCAGACTCTCCGAAGACTCCGCTTCTAAAAGTACCTCCGAACCGGGAGTAAGGTAGCCATTGATCTGAAACGTCTTCCATAACCTTCCAGCTAACTGCTTCCGGGTCAGACACTCGTCATGTGGGTGATAGTTCCAGTCTGTAAGTATTGTCAACTCGTCTTGCACGTGATCTGCGTGAGAGTGGTTTTGTAGTAAGTGCCCAAGGCCGAATCTTTCCAGTATATAGCGAGAATCTCGCGAGAATGTCTCCTGCGTGGCTACTATTTCCGGTTTGAAAGCGCATGGGTTGCAGGTGTGCTCTATCGGACGCCAATGTCCGTTCAGAGACACGGCATTACGTTCACCGACACGAACAACATGCTCAAGGAATTCAGCGAAGGAGGCGTCGTGTCCGCACCTCAGACTTACAGAAGATGCATTCTCTCGACGAGAGACGATTGTTTTACCAGCGCTGGACCAAAAGTCAGGCAGATACAGTTTATCAATGTAAGCGGAGAACAATCGAGTAAATGGGTTCCTTGCAACCATGAAACGTGTTGTTGCCATGACAACACGTCTGTCCTCCTTATTTTGAAGTCTGTACATCTTGATCTTCCTGGGTCCGCCGTGAGCTTCGTATCTCGTCATCTGGAATGGGCTGTCAAGGATACGCCCCATGGTATCGTTATGTAGGAATCGGAAAACGCGGATCCAGAACGTACAGCCCGCCTTAGCTACTACACCATAGGACATGTTGCGGTAGACGAGGATGTTTTCTGTTCGACCTGTTCCTTTGCTGCCCTCACACAGCTGCCGCAAGCGACGTCGTCGCGTTACGTACACAGAGGGGCTGCTTTCAACCACGTTGGGGTGTAGCATCTAAAAAAAATATTATATGAGTTGATCAGAACGGTAACCTTGAAACGGTAGGAAGATTGTCTTTTCCACCTAGTGAACATAGCCCGTCACGGCGAATTACTACCAACTGTCTCCAGAAGAAATCATTGCGTGCAGACGTTGTCATATAATGATATTGTGATGACTAAAAAGTGTAAGAATGAAAGACAGAAGCGACAGCTAAAGCTCACTGAAAACCCATCTGTAAAGTCTAACTGCAAAGAGGATGGTGTCAGTCGCACTAAAATACGATATTTTCTCTTCTTTGCGTTAAGATCCGATTCTATAGAAGGTCGCTTCCAGAGGGCTAACGTAGAACTCACAGTTTGAATGCAGATTGCAAGGGTTCTCAAACCAATCAGTTGTTACCTTTTAATCACCTCCATTTGGAATTTGCTATTTGTACAAATGAACACAGAACACATATGCACAAGAAGTATTCCGTTTTTAGTTTTCAAAATCACAGGTATCACTGGCGTTCAGTCACGAGAGGATGTGTGGAAGATCCACCTCAATACTGTATGAAATCACGATAGTTTAGACTTTGGGAACTTGTCGTTTATGCCCAGTTTCAAGGATGGTTTAAACTTGTCGTTTATGCCCTTTTTCAAGAGACAGAAACAAGAGACGCATGTAAGTTTATCTACACAACGACCGGTCTTGAAGTCTTCACACAGATAGGTATTGTAAATATATTAACAATCACTTGTTGTGAAGATAACACGCAATATCCGAGTGAGTGAATTTAGTTTTAACCGCACTCAGGAATATTTCAGCTATTTGGCGTAGGTCTGTAAACATTCGAATCTGGACCAGACAATCCAGTGATCAAGAACATGGGCATCGATCTACGCAGCTGGGATGTGATGACATTTGTCAACAAAGTCAGCGAGTCTGACCACCATATCCTATGACAAGCATGGGTTATTGAAGACCAATTTTAACAGGGGGGTCACGTAGTGTGTAACTGTGCCCAAACGTAGGCGTCCCTTGACTCGAAAAACACTGGTACCTGCCTCTTAAAACATTCACCAGTCAGGTGGGGTGATCTATTTAATGATGACTGTACTTCAGTGTACACACATGATATAGCCAGACATGTAAACATCATTGGGGAATGTGGGGAGACATGTATATACCTGTTTGGTCAACGGGGTTGACCCTACATACCTGTGTATGGACAACTTGGGAGACATGTACGTACCTAAGTATGGTAAACGGGGGAGACATGTACACGCCTGTGTATGGACAACTGGAGAGACACGTTCATACCTGTGTATAGACAACTGGAGAGACATGTACGTACCTGTATGTAGACAGCCAGGGAGACATGTACATACCTGTGTTTGGCCAACGAGGGAGACAGGTTCATACCTGTGCATACACAACTGGAGAGACATGTACATACCTGTGTTTGGCCAACGGGGGAGACATGTTCATACCTGTGTATAGACAACTGGAGAGACATGTACATACCTGTGTTTGGCCAACGGGGGAGACATGTTCATACCTGTGTATAGACAACTGGAGAGACATGTACATACCTGTGTTTGGCCAACGGGGGAGACATGTTCATACCTGTGTATAGACAACTGGAGAGACATGTACATACCTGTGTTTGGCCAACGGGGGAGACATAATCATACCTGTGTATAGACAACTGGAGAGACATGTACATACCTGTGTTTGGTCAGCGGCGGAGACATAATCATACCTGTGTATAGACAACTGGAGAGACATTTACCTGCCTGTGTTTGGCCAACGGCGGAGACATAATCATACCTGTGTATAGACAACTGGAGAGACATGTACATACCTGTGTTTGGCCAACGGCGGAGACATAATCATACCTGTGTATAGACAACTGGAGAGACATGTACGTACCTGTGTTTGGCCAACGGCGGAGACATAATCATACCTGTGTATAGACAACTGGAGAGACATGTACATACCTGTGTTTGGTCAGCGGCGGAGACATAATCATACCTGTGTATAGACAACTGGAGAGACATTTACCTGCCTGTGTTTGGCCAACGGGGGAGACATAATCATACCTGTGTATAGACAACTGGAGAGACATGTACGTACCTGTGTTTGGTCAGCGGCGGAGACATAATCATACCTGTGTATAGACAACTGGAGAGACATGTACATACCTGTGTTTGGTCAGCGGCGGAGACATAATCATACCTGTGTATAGACAACTGGAGAGACATGTACATACCTGTGTTTGGTCAGCGGCGGAGACATAATCATACCTGTGTATAGACAACTGGAGAGACATTTACCTGCCTGTGTTTGGCCAACGGGGGAGACATAATCATACCTGTGTATAGACAACTGGAGAGACATGTACGTACCTGTGTTTGGCCAACGGCGGAGACATAATCATACCTGTGTATAGACAACTGGAGAGACATGTACATACCTGTGTTTGGCCAACGGGGGAGACATAATCATACCTGTGTATAGACAACTGGAGAGACATGTACGCACCTGTGTATAGACAACTAGGAAAGCATGTACATACCTGTGTTTGGTCAACTATTTTCGCGCACCTATCACTTCCGGATTTATGCGGTCGCTACACATAAAAGTGTTACGTAAGATTTCGGGTTTGTAAACAAGAAGTCGTCTTCATTTTCCTGCTGTCACGATTCGAAAATGACAAACTTCAAAGTAGAGTCTTTTATCCCAAGTTTTCCAGCAAGCGTATTTTACTCTTCTGTACTAATGCAAAAACATCAAGACGAAAATAAGTCCTAACAAATAGTTTTCATTCATGGTCGTCTTCATTGGTAGATGATAATGCTAAAAGGTCATGACCCCAGAAGGTGGGGTGTTGTACGGGAAAAATAACTGTGGAAGCCCATTTCAGACACAATCCTTTCCCCGTTACAGCAGATTTCATGAAAAGTTACGATGTAAAATCAAATAATATGACGTTTTATGATCAACTCAAATGGTTTTAGTTAATGAAGTACGAACACATGCTTGTGTTTAGTCAGTCTCCAAAGTGATGTAGAATATTCTTTAAATTTTCCTTCAAGATTACTGGAACCTTTACATGTTTAAGTGTGTCTTTTGTGATGAAAAAAGACAAAAGTTGACAAACTTTGAACATTTCATGACAAAGGCCTCCTTATCAGCATTGTGAGACATGAACATCAATATTACATCAGCTGTTGGCGTAAATTATTCACCATACTGTTTGTCCGGATTTTAGCTATCAGGAATATTGATGTCGTTGCGGGCAATTGACCTTGATACTAACAATCTATAATGTTTGATATTTGCAACGCCAGGAATTTCGCTTGCTCACTTGTCAAATCAGGTCTGAAAACACGTGGCATTTATCGACTGTTTACCTGTGGCGCACTGGAACTGTAATAAGGTGTTGACTTCCGGGACGCCTTTTGGTCTGGAAGGTAAAGAAAAAACTACATAATACACATCATTGTCCATTATTCATGAGATCACTTTATCGCTTGCTATCCCGTCTGTCACCCTTCTCAACCAATCCCTCTCCCTTCTCCTCACTCACTCTCTCAGAAGGGTCTTGGCCACATCGTTCAAGCGGCAACTGGGGAGAGTTCTTACAATGGGAGATGAGGAGTGGTAGGGGAGCTCAGGCGCCAGGCTAGAAGATCCAGCGAGCTTCAGGTGTCGAGATCGAGTCCACCTGTGACTGGGTGTAAAAACCTTGACGTCAACTTTGTGTGTTGTCATAAAACCTTGTGTACAGTATACAAATCTGTGCACTTAAAAGAATCCATGATTGCATTTGTAAATGATCAGATGGTGGCCACATGTGTACATGCAAACACCTAGTTGCGGGTACAACAACATGCAGTAAACCTTGACAAAGTGCTATCACTAGTCCCAGCCGTGAATGGGCAGCAGTGCACCTGGTGACTGCAATAGTTGTATTGTCCCCAGGAAGTTGAGATTGGCAATACGATATGCCGTTTCACTTCCAGTGATCGAGAGAAAAAACAAAGCGCATTTCAGCATCTGAGCTAGCTATTGGCGCTATGCAAATATTAGCACAAGAATAGCCCAACCGCTGCAGCTGTTACAAACCTATGCAAAACTAAAAGACATACTATCGGAGTTTATATATATCTACGGTGCGCCTGTTAAAACAGTCTAGAGCTACAGACACGACAATCTCGTGTTAAAGTAAGAATGATAATAATTAGTCCATTTAATAAACTGCGCTAGAACCACACTGACGGCATGCTTGTGCACAGACTCGTACCCCCGGGTACCTATTTTCGTTATCACCAAGGGATGGTGGGGTACCCTAGTGTTTAAAGCACCTGTCACGCCGAATACCAGGGTTCGATTCCACTGGGTACAATGTGTGAAGCCCATTTCTGGTGTCTCCCGCTGTGATATTGCTGCAATATTGCTAAAATTGATGTAAAGTCATACTCACTTACCGCTGTGTCGAACGGTATTTGTTTCAAAATAAACGTTTGAAACCGTGGTTAACTCGAAGTATCTGCATAGATCCATTCAGCTTTGATGACAGTATAATGAGGTCTTTGACAGTATAATGGGCCCATGCATGTTAAATCATGAATTACAGCAGCGATTTGATATATTGGAGTAGTTATATAGCCTAGTGTAGAGTATGTGGTGACGGGCTCAGGTCACATGGAATACGCACGTCTGATATCAAATTTCATTTTTCATGATTATATTTCCCATAATGTCAATACAAAATTGCATATCGATAGCTTATTTTATGTCAAAAAACTGTTTTCAGTTCGTAGTATTTTGGTACACAGGAATTATAGAGGCAAGTTTGCTAACTTTCCTAACTCCGAAAGATAATACAAGCCTCTTCATCCCGTCAGCATTGCATCATGTTACAAATATGGGTACATAGCACTTGAGGCGTTTGGATCAATGTCTAGGGCGGTCGGATCAGTACTCTGAGTATTCGGATCAGTACCTACATTCCTTGGATCAGTCTGGGGCGTTTGGATCAGTATCTGAGGCGTTCTGATCTATGCCAAAACACTATTACAGAGCAGTTTCGTTTCCTGTTTATTTGGCTCCGTCCTATTGCGCACTTTTGTGAGATAACCAGTCTAGAAATTTTAGACTATCATGTAACGGAATGCATACATATTAATCAGTATGATTTGATAAGTCTAAGCACTTGTATATTGTAACACTGCGCTCCTTTCATTTTTGCAAATACGTCGTACAGCGAGCTCTGACAAATGGAAACCTGGAAATCGTGGAAATCTCAAAACGAGGCTCTGCCGCTAGAAAGATTTGGCGATCTGGTACGGATCTAATACTAAATCAACCCCATTCTGCGTTACAGAACCTCGCTCAATAAGCGCAAAATACACATAACAGATTTAGCTAGTGAGCCAGATGCATTGTGAATCATTTTACGACCTCATCAAACAGGGGCAGTTAGTGATTCCATAATAAAGGTATGCTGCCTGAACCAGGACATGAAGTATAGAAAGAAGGTGTTATTAAAGTTGAAAATTAAAATTCATTTGTGAATACCATTTTCTTATGAAACAAGTAATCGGAATCCAGTTTAACCGGAGCTGTTTGTGGTGTTTATTTTCACTTTCACACGGGAAAATTCGGGTCGGCTGTAAAGTAGGTCATTGTCTATATAGGTTAATGAGACTTATGGTTTCGGTATCTAAGCTCTTCGGATCAGTATCTGCGAGTTTGGATCAGTATTTGATGTACTTGGATCAGTACCTAGAGTGTTTACATCTGGGGTGTTTGGTTCAGCATCTAGGGTATTCGGGTCAGTATCTGGGACGTTCGGATCAGCAACTAGACTTTAGATGAGTATCTGGAGGTTTGGATCAGTGCCTGGGGTGTTCGGATCGGTAGTTGGTGTGAGGCACTGAGGGTGTTATAACTGATCTACACCTTCTTGGCATAGACTGAATAAGTCTACGTACTCCGTCCAGTGGATTTCTCTTCCATCCTACCAGCAATGGCTGGTGTCTGCGGTGTATTTTCACGCTGACGCACCTGTCTGTCCATGGTTCCGACCGATGGCCCGTCATCCAATCAGATCGCGTTTTTCCATCAGCGCGGGATAGCTTGGTGTTAGGAAGTCATTAGCCTGATTAGGTCCCCCAAGCTTTCGGTTGTCAGGACACTTGATCTTGCAAAGTAGCTTGCCGTTGTTGTTTATAATGGAGAAACGATGTGCATGGCGAACTTGCAGTTCTGATGAGAGATATCAACAGAGGCTAGGGAATGCAGTTTTCGTTCCTTTTCCGAAACGCAAGTCCAAGACCCGTTTGAAAATGTGTCGTGCCTGCGATGGATTCGCACCTGTTGAAGACCCCATCATCAGCTGGATACCAACATCAACACACACAAATATGTGTGTTCAAAGGTGCATTTATCATTGATACATTAAATAATTGTCAAAAGAGGAAGATTTCAGTGAGTTTATTGGTCTACTGGAATTATTACACGTATACTGGAATACATAATATTACGTATTTTCAATATAGGTCTACTGAATATACGCCTACTGGCAGCTAGCACAGCGTATCAAATATTAATTTTGTTTTGTTTTAAATTCGATTTTATTTTATTTTTTTCTGTTATAATCTCTATACTCAGAAGGACACTTTAAAATGAGTCCTTTAACAAGCTGTTATTATGATCAATAAATATATGCATGTTACATTGTTAAGTTGAGGTACTGCCGGCAGATGTTGTTTTTGCATCATATTACAAAAATCAATCTTTGACTTTTGGCACTTTAAACATATGTGATAAGTTCTAGAATTTCTTGGGAATCTGATAATCAATTCACTGCTCTGACAACATTTCAAGGATCCGAGTGGACCAACAGCAAAGTTTCCATCACCATACCATATTCCTGCTATTGGGGGAGACTCAACACCAACCCGGCCATCACCAAGAAAGAGGATCTGTTTGGATACCAGTGACGTATTTCTAATGTATATTTCAGTACGAAAAGGAAGTGTACATAACAGTATAACATTTCAAGAATCCAATGCCTTTGAGAGTTGTATAAATGTTTTTTTGCGCTCCTATTGCAACTTTACTATTATTTGAAAAAGGGTCCGCTAATGTGACAAACATCGGTATGTAAGAAACACCTCACAACAAAAGAATGGTACATCATCTATTTTTTTGTCCTTACTTGTCAGTGCATGATCATTGATTTTGAAACAACACCCAAATTTGGACAATGAAGAAAAACTAATAAATTATTTGAGGCATCTAAAAATGTAATCAAGGTATTCTAAAACAAGTGTGATAATAACAGCAACTAAATAGATACATATAACATATAGATCTAGCGACTATTTACATAGAAATGACAAATTAAATTCTAACCATGCTAACACCTACGGCTAGAGAATGGAGACACGCATAATGATCGTGTTTTGTTTGGCTTGACGGTTTATAAACCAGATGAATGAATAAATATCGTTCATTTTAATATCATCACATTAGATGTTTTTTCTTGATGCAATGATATTTCATTTCGCTACTCTACTGGATACCTATGGTCGTTTGTGCCGTTTATTTGTTGATATCATTTTAGACTGAACCTTTCAAACTTTGATGACGTTCTATGAAGCCTTTGTGACGCTGTGTTCAGTCCCGGAACTTATAATAAGCCGACTAATGAATGACAAAATGCTGATTGATGTATGACATTTAGAAGATAAATAGTTTGGTTCGTTCAATTTCCTGGATTCATTAGAATTCAACTTAGGCAAACGTAGTAAAACCCGCCGGCGTCTTCTGATCGTAAACCAGTAGTGAGTGTTTTCTGTAATATGATTGGTTAATTACCCTTGGCGAATAGTGTTCGACATACCTGGAAATGGTGACCTAATAACTGCGCATTAATACGTTGGCTCTAATACCGCACTACTTTCGCTGCATCAATCTGCATGTTGGAGGAAGAGTATCACCTCAATATCTTCATCAGGGATTTTGATACAATCGAAAAATTCTTAGAAGAATTATTGAAAAATGATGATCAGTACAATCACATGACACATAACCATATGTAATCAGATAATAGTAAAAACTGACCATCGATTTTTATCGTTTCAAACTGTATCTGAATTCCCAATTCTATTTCTGTAATATCTTCTGAAAGTTGTTTACAACTGTACGGCTACACCTGTGAAGGCACGTGTTACCAATATCGGTGACAAAATGCGATGAATGTAAAGAATCAACGTTGTCAGTAGCCTATCCCCTTTCGCTGAGCGTATAATTTATCACTGTTATGTGTGATAAAAGTCGTTGGGTTTACATCGCTTTGTGAAGCAGCGCCTGATGCAGTTTTCTAGGGAGTCTCGGGTGTTCGTGTGATCTCTCACAAAACAAATCAATTTGACAGTATCATTTTCATGCCATAATAGCTCCTCATTAAAAACTGAGTATATCTAATAAATGTCCATTTGCAACAAACATGTAACGCTCGTAAAAAATGTATCGGCAATATGCCAGGTCCAGTTACCGTGTAATCTATGACAGTACCGCTGTTTTTATCAGTACGTCGTGACCAACACAAAGAATAGTTAAGCAGCAAGCAGTTCCAGAGTCGATGTACTGTAAGAGGGAGTTTGAGCGACATGTAACCAACCCGAAATATCGTAAGGCGGTTTTTGTTTGGGAAGTAGTGCCCAACCAAAAATATCATGTGAACAGGGGCAATTCTAAACAAACACACTTGCCTAAGATGAGACCACATGCATCACATGTGCTTCTTTGTGGGGCAGGACCGATGTCTTAGAAACTCTCAGGAGTCAAACTTTTCGGCAAGTACTGAAGTAGTGCTCAGCTCATCGTATCATAGAGGGTTTCGTACACAACTAATGACTACGAGGGTGATCTGAGAGACAGGGAGAGAGCTTTATGTACCTCACATAACCGTGATTAACATACTTGCCTATCGTAGTGAGGTAGGCTGTCAGTATTATCACCACCGCCGCAATGGCCACCAATGGACGAGGCACCTTGCACGCGCAGAGATTCAGGCGACGAACAGCTGCCATTGTGTCTCGTTAAGCCATAGCAGGTATGGCGCTGAGAAATCTTGGAACGCGTGCGGCGATCGTGATACAAATCGGGTTCATTCTTGAATTAGATAGGGTTCTAGCTGAGAAGTCTAGTCAAGCATGGAATGTAACCTGGCCCATTATTGACCTGCATAACAAAAAGCCTTGATTACACCACAGGGGCTTGTATCGCTTTGAAACGGCGTTCGAAAGACATATAGATGTATAGACCCTACCCTAGTACTATATATACTACCCTAGTACTATATATAGTACTAGGGTAGGGTCTATAGTACTATATATAGTACTAGGGTAGGGTCTATACATCTATATGTCTTTCGAACGCCGTTTCAAAGCGATACAAGCCCCTGTGGATTACACAAATCTTGAATTCGACATGATTTGGGCTGCCGTGTCTTTGTTTAGACATTTGGGTTGGCAAATCTAGATTTACACATGATTTGGGTTGACAAATCTTGATTTACAGATGATTTGGGTTAACAAATCTTGATTTCCACATGATTTGGGTTGACAAATCTTGATTTACACAGAATTATCACGTTCATTTTTATTTCTTCAATACCTGATGATCTGCTCTTTCCTGACTTGGATTATATGGCAATGACCACTGATCAGCGTTGGATAGATGCGTACGTCATTCAGGTCTGTTCTGTCTATCCGATGGTAGGGGCCCCGTTCCGTGTACAAGACAGATCAACAGCCTGGAACGACGATACACCTAGGTACATTAGTACTACGCCACTTTTAGCAATATTCTTGAAACAATCACGAGGGACACTGGAAATGGGCTTCACACATTGTACCCATGTGGGGCATCGAACCCGGGTCTTCGGCGTGACAAGCGAACGCTTTAACCACTAGGCTACCCCATCGCCCCGACGATACAGCGACTATGCACAAACATAACCGTGAGGACAGATTTCGTAAGGTTGGTCCTGCTTTGTGATTACAGGGTGAAATAACTACATAGTTATATATACTGGCGCCACTCAATCACTTCCCTGTACATGTTGTACATCCATGCTACTCTCCTAATCTGGAACTTGTTCATCAACGCTCGGATTATATAATGAAATACAACTTCTCCCCAAAAGGTTCATCATGAAAATGATACAATTAATAGTTAACCTTTACGTGTGGCATTTCATTTATAAATTCCTAAAGTCGTATGTTTTAACTGGGTTAGGTACGAATGAAATAGAGAACATTGGTAGTGACTAAGTATGTATGAGTTGATCAGTTTTAATTGACCCTTACCTTTTTCTCTGCGTCATTAGGCAGGTAATTGGACAAAATATTACCATTGTAATTGAGTGGGTATGGTTTTACGCCGCGTTCAGCAATACTACAACAACATAACGGCAAGGGACGCCAGTAATGGGCTTCATGCGTAGTACCCATACGGGGCATCGACCCCGGTTCTTCACTATTCGCGAACTATTTCAACACTGTTACCCCATCGCACCCAAAATACCCTGACGGGGTGTGAGTGTACACATGGTAAAGTTGTACATAATAAACAGTAAAGAAGCTCATCATTGTTAAACAATTGAAGATGCTGGTTAGTTGGTTTGTTGTTTGGCGCCGCACTCAGCAATATTCCAGCTATAGGGCACCGGTATGTAAATACTGGACTCTGGACCAGACAATCCAGAGATCAATCTACGCAATTTGGATACGATGACATGTGTCAAATAAGTCAGCGAATTTGACCTCTCGATCCCGTGAGGCGCCTTTTACGACAAGCAAGGGTAACTGAAGATAATTTGTACACCGGATTTGTACGGGGAAGCAACTATGGGTTACTGCATTTTCTTATCAGAAGAAATTCTTACCCGGATTTTCACGGGGAGGCAAGCATGGGCTACTGAAGACAAATTCGTACCCGGATTTTCACGGGTAATGTATTCGTGTGATGAACACTGATCGATATACACTCAAGGACACACTCATACTCACCTTGGAAATGACTTCACCAGTTGTGAGTGATGAAGAAGATGCCAGTTTATTGCTCTCGACCTCCTATACCTGGGAATCCAGTAAAGTCAGGCGTACAAGTCTGCACTGGACTCAGCCACAATTTTCAACGTCACCACCCGAACTAAGGTCAACATGAAGACCAGGATGAGGCGCCCAAACCAGAATGACAGAGGGATAACCTCCTGACGATGTCCCTGAGTGGGCTATCAAATAGCTAATCGATCGCATGAACGTAATTTTTCTATGTTCAATTCAATTTGATAATTATATTCTTCTTGTAAAACTTTAGTAGTTTTGACCATTAAAAAAATATTCTAATTTTATTTAAATTTTATTCAATCTTAATTTTTGTTTATTTTCAAATAGACCTATATTTATTTTAAATACACTTTTATTTATTTTCAAAGTTCTTTATTACATTTTACTATTGTATTGTATTGTATTGCAAGCTGTGTGTTATTATATGTTTAGCAATAGTAGTGACTGACTTGGGTGTGTTTTTCTGTCAGTGTGGGATGACTGTCAAGGGATGCAATTGAATGTTAGCTATCGCATGTTTTTTGGAAATATTTTTGTTATACATGCTGATCTGTTAATTAGTGTTATATCTTTTATATGTTATATGTTAGTACTATGTTTGATCTCTGTTTGTCTGAAAATAAAACAGTGAATCTTATTGTATATTTAGGGTTTCTTGCTGTATACGTTATGATTGTACACAAACTCGTTTTATTGTCTTTGCCAACCAGGAGTAACATGTATGTTACATACAATGACACAATTGTCTCCTGTGAACCTGAGCAAATGAAATGCTGTGAGAAGTTTTCTGGCAACAGAAACTCTGCGGAAACTATGTAAGCCAGTTTGTAACTGAAACTCTGCGGAAACCAGATGGAGATTTGGTAACTGAAACTCAACGGAAACCTGATGGATTCTCTAAGTTAACTGAAACTCAACGGAAACCTGTTGGAAAGTGGGTAACGGATACCGTGCAGAAACCCTTAGAAAGTGGGTAATTGTAAGTTTCCGTTATTGCTGAAACTCAGTGTAAAAGAACGGAAACTCACTGCATTCAAAGTGGAAACTTAAGTTTCAGTCCAGTTTCCATCATGTTTCCGCGTTGGGGAAACCAGGTTACTTTTGCTGTGTCACGAATGTGGGATGTGTAAAAGTATATTTACCTGCACTGATACCAACTATCGCCTCTGCACCTCCACCAGCTACCAGTGTCTGTGTAGCCAGTCACACGTCACGTCCACAGCTGTCACACGGTTCCGCTGTGTGCATTTACTAGATTATATCCTATCCCCCGGTCGGTTTCAACTTAATTACCGGCCGGTATGTTGCAGGATCGTGTCACACTACGCACGTCCCTCATCATCGATACGCCATCCCCGTTGTCGTTATCATTTTCATCATCATTGTCGCCTTGGTCGTCGCATCGCCATTGTCCTTCTCCTGATTAATATTAACACCAGCACCGCACTGTCTCGTCGTCATATTTATTTGATAACAAGAATATAATCTTTCTCAAATAACAACGCATTCTATCAGCTAGTGGTGGTCCGATATAATTGAAATAATCGAAGATTGATCGCACTGACTGATCGACCATGTCTTGTCATAATCGAACACAAATAATTTTGGAACTCTTGTTTGCATTAACAATATTTTTCACAAGACTGGTGTGACAGGATGAAATATTTGTAAATATTCTGCGTTTTTATTCTTTAGTTTTAACTGAATTAGATATTCAGTTTAGCATATTTTTAAACACTATATACTTCACGCTCCAGTTTCTCTAACCCCTTTCTCTCAGCTTACAATTACACTGAGCACTGCCACACAATAGCCAGCCCAAGCGCGCCACTTAGCGTCCCTTTGTCATAAACTTTGTCAGCTTACTAGCTGTCCCCTGTTTAAAGTTTGTTGTCTATTAGCAGTTGAGTTTTAACATTTCTACTGGTCACAAAGCTGTCGGGATCACTTCCAGAGGTTAGTCTCTTTCAATACATTTTATGGTTGTACATATTCATGTCATGCGTACAGTGTATATATGCTTTGATAATTTGGCTGCTTTGTCATATTGTAGGTATTGAGTAGTTTGTGATAATTAGTTGTTTTGCAGATTGCAATAAACCATGAGTTTAATTATTTACAAATGGTAAATAATTCGGTAAGTGATATACATGTACGATGTGTAAATGCGTGATGAGTGAATGTGTACGTTATGTGTAAATGTACGAATGTATAATGTGTAAATGAACGAATGCATGTAAGAATGAAGCAGGGTTTTACCAATAAATATATTTTAAGTGTTTCCCATTGATCAACAATTCCTAAACGTACTTGTTTGCATTGTTGTTGCTGCCATTCGATTAGTCTGCACAGTGTGTATATATGTTTCATTTATTTGTGCAGATGTAGCTGTATTGCTCGTGCAGCTGTAGTGTCTTTCAGTCAACAGACCCAGGTCCACATACTTGGTGGGTTCAGTGTATTTAACGCATTATGTAATGATTACTTGATATATTCAATGTACGATATTAGTTTGTTTCTCCATGTGATGTGATGTGTACATAGATATTTGTGTTCTATGTATGAATTAAAGTATACTAGTATATGGAATCTGCTATCAATTAAGTATTGAGGCAATGTGTATGAAATGGCTCAGCAATGATGATATTCTGTAAATGGTTATATATATACACAGATTGTATTAATGACTGATATTATCTATCAGCATATACTTACGTTGTACTTAAAGGATGTTTTATTTGTTTCAGGGTTTTTTCTACATGAGTATAAATAAAGGCCATATTGCGAACACCACCGTGTCTGTTCATATATTGAGACAGTTTCGGTTTCAATGGAGCCCCCAGTGAGGAACATGGCCTACTAAGACACCATCATCTGCGTATTCATCCCTCGTTCACTACAAGTGTTATGACGTCACTCTCGGAGACCTAAGATGCTGTTAAAGGCGTGAGAGACATCTTTGTGTGTTATTCAGAAAGACACTTTATACTGTGCTTCATGTGAACTGCCAGTCGTCACATAACCAAAGAACGTGCCGGTGCTCAGTTCTTTGACTGTACAATCGTATTTCCTAACTTTGCTTTATGCATACTATTGATAGTAATGTAGCCTTAAGGTACACCACCCGGGTTTAACTATACTGTTTACCTTGTTGTAAACCTTGTCAATTGATATCACTACATGTTGTACGTACAAATACTGTAGATTCGGGCCCTAGTTGAACTTTCTTGGGTATAATATGCTGATAATTTTGCCGTGCCTCAGAGCATAAACTGGTTCATATACATTGTAGTGTCTTTCAGTGAGCGCTCACATTTATGGTATTTTGCTAGAAAGAAATTTACATATTCCTTTTCTGTGTGGTGCCCTGTGAGTGAATGAACAATGACTGAGAATATGATGTTGGTTTGCGTGTATGATTGATGTGAGATACAAAACTTCACATTGAAAACCTTGCAAAAATAAACAACTAAATATTTAACCAGATAAGTTTCATCATGTAGGGTTGGTGTTGTGATCCAAGGTCAGTAGTGGCATTATTATTGTCTTTTGCAAGTGAAATTATACCATATCGTTCATTTACTTGCATTACGTGTACCTTCTTGTGTCAGTAGGGATTTGCCTTGTTTGCTGGGTCTATTCTTAAGGCATTGCCATAGTGTTCCCTCCTTTCTGTTTCCATGCCCTGCGCGCGTAAATATACATTGCATATAGACTCAAGCACAACCGTCAACTCTGTTCTTTATATTTGGTCTCTTTGATTTGTGTGAAATATTAACAGCTTGTTAATGGTTTAGTTATTCGGCCATTATATTCCAGGTGTCTCGCCCATCTTTCGATGTCATTACCCCAGGTGTACGCTCTCATTTGTATCATGCGCTTGTTGTTCAGTACATCCTGAGTGTACACGTACATTTTCATATTTCCACCTGCTTTTATCGGCATATCCCGATTCCGGTTATTTACACAACATTAACGTTGTTTTCCCACATCACTTGTCTTCATTTTTTTTTCTTTCGCCATCATGAGTAAACCTCTACCCGAAGAGTTTGAGAAACTAATATCATCCTTTCAGGCTCTTGGTACCTGGCCTACTGTTGATAATGCAGAGGACTTGGTGAAGTGGATGCGAGCATACACTCAGACCAAGGTGAAGGTCGAGGATGGTGAATCCACCCTGCCTTCTAACTCTGGTACTCCGTCTAATTCAAATAGTTCAGGCGCTCAAGCACCTGTTACATTAGCTCAGGCGGCAAAAGTCCCATCTTTTTCTGGTGACAAGAAGGGCGAAACATCTTTTGATGTTTGGAAGTACCAAGTCGAGTGTTTGATTCAAAACAAGTCTTTTTCATCACAAACTGTTGCAAACATAGTCCAGCAATCCCTGCGTGGTAGGGCAGCCACGGTTGCCATGTGTCTTGGTCCTGAGGCTGACATCAAACAACTTATTTCCAAGCTAGATTCTACTTTTGGTAGCGTAGATACGGGTCAGTCACTTCTGGCTAATTTTTATAGCTCACGTCAAGAGACCACAGAGGAAGTTACGGCATGGGCATGCAGGTTAGAGCATTTACTCATTCAAGCAGAGACACAAGGCCCTCTTCCCCAGTCAACCAGGAATGAGATGCTCCGTACACAGTTGTGGTCAGGGTCCAAGCCAGAACTCAGAGATCAGACAGCTCACATCTATGATCAAGGAAGCACTTTTGATGACCTCCTCAGAGCACTGCGGAGAGCTGAAGTGGACTTGCAACAGAGAGGAGCTGGAGCTAAGAAGAAGATTTCAGTTCCTAGTATGGCCGCTGTAAACCCACAGGACACTGAAATGAAGGAGATCAAAGGGATGCTCAGACAGTTGTCTGGTGAAGTTGCGGAACTGAAGAAGCAACAGAGTCACCCATCGTATGTTTCCCCTGATCCTTGGATGAACCGAAACCCAGGACCCATAGGACCATCAGCACATCAGCAGCCTCAGTCTCAACAGTATTGGTCACCATCTCCAGGATTGCCACCACGGTACCAGGACTCCAGGAATCAACGACCATCTAAGGATTCCGTAACTGGAGAGCCAATTTGTTTCCGATGCAACCAGCCGGGACATCTACAGTATGGTTGCCGTGTAATACTTGACCACAGACGCACTTTAAACAGGAAGAAACCTATGGGACGGGGCAGGCCATAGGTTATAGGAAGACGCGCCCCATCACTAATCAGCAAGCTGCCAAGCTGGTGGGTCAACCAAATGAGGGGACAGTTTTCATTAATGGAGTTAAAGCCACAGCTCTTTTTGATACAGGCTCCACTGTGTCAACTGTCTCCCACAGCTTTTATACAAAACATCTATTGGATATTCCCATTAAACCTTTGGATGTATTCTTGCAGATTGATTGTGCAGATGGACAACGTCTCCCATATTATGGCCACATTGAAGTTGAATTGAGAGATACAGGAGCCATACCCCCACTTCCATGTATCCTACTAATTGTTCCAGACACATCCTATAACTCAACAGTCCCTGTGTTACTTGGTACTAACATCTTGTCCTCTTGCATGGACACATGCAAACAACAGTATGGAACTCGTTTTCTCCAACAGGCAGATATTCATACAGCCTGGTACATGGCTTTCCGGAACATGATGCTTCAGGAGAAGGAACTGGCAAGAAACGATTACTCACTCGGAAAGGTTAGAAGCGCTGAGACTGAACAACTGATAATACTACCCAACACTGAAAGAGTTATTTCAGGATATATAACCAAGCCTCTTGTTTATAAGGATACGTGCGCAATGATACATCCGACTATTGGATCCACGATACCATCTGATCTCGATATAGCACCAACTGTCATCAACTACCATTATGACGACAAGATTATGGTACAAGTACACGTTGCTAATGTAACAACAAGGACTGTGGCCATTCCACCCCGTGCAGTTTTGTGTGAACTCCAAGTCGTCAAGGTTGAAGATCTTCCCCATAGTGAAAGCCAAGGTGAAGGCCAAGATGTAATGAATCTCATGGACTTCAGGGAAGCAGCAGTGACACCCAAAGAGTTGGAAATTGGCAAGCAGGTTATCTCACAATATTTGGATGTATTTTCCAATGGTGAGACAGACTTAGGACATGTCCCGAATGTTAAGCACCGGATTGACCTTGAGGACGAGCGACCTTTCAAGGAGAGACACAGAAGAATTGCACCATCAATGTATCAAGAAGTCAAAGAACACCTACAACAATTGCTGACATGTGGAGTTATCCGACATTCGTACTCTCCATGGTCATCTAATGTGGTTCTAGTCAGGAGAAAGAATGGAAAACTACGCCTATGTGTGGACTTCAGACAGTTGAACCGTCGGACCATCAAGGACTCATACTCTCTACCACGAATAGAGGAGATGTTCGATGCACTAGCAGGATCAAGATATTTCAGCACACTGGACATGAAATCGGGATATCATCAGGTAGAAATTGAGGAAACCCATAAGGAGAGAACAGCTTTTACTGTAGGTCCTTTGGGATTCTTTGAGTATAATCGCATGCCATTTGGTCTCTGCAACAGCCCTGCAACATATCAACGAGTCATGAATGAATGCTTTGAAGGACTACACCTTAGAATATGTCTTATCTATATGGACGATATTATCATCTTCTCCAGCTCATACGAAGAACACCTAGAACGGCTTGAACAAGTCCTCAAACGATCCAGAGAGACGGGAATGAAGCTAAGCGCTGACAAGTGTTCTTTCTTTAAGAAGAAGATTAAGTTTCTTGGCCACATTGTGTCTGAAGATGGAATTGAGGCAGATCCTGACAAGATACAGAGGATTAAGGACTGGCCTACACCCGTGAACCCTGATGAAGTGCGCAAGTTTCTTGGGTTTGCCGGTTACTACAGGAAATTTGTCAAAGATTTTGCTAAGATTTCCAAACCTTTATCTGCTTTGATACCAGCTACAAAGACCAAGGCACGAAGGAAAACCAGTCAAGCCCACAAACCAGACAAGCCATGGCAATGGGGACCACAACAGGATAGTGCTTTCAAGACACTCAAGACATGCCTGTTAACACCACCAGTCCTTGGATATGCAGATTATACTAAGCCCTTTGAGGTTCACACTGATGCCAGTAGCCATGGACTGGGGGCTGTCTTGTACCAAGAACAGAATGGATTGAAGAAAGTCATCGGTTATGCAAGCCGTGGGTTGAACAAGGCAGAGAGCAACTATTCAGCACACCGTTTAGAGTTTCTAGCTTTGAAATGGGCAGTGACGGAAAAGTTCAAGGATTATCTGTATGGTAACACCTTCCGTGTTTATACTGATAATAACCCTCTGACCTATGTGCTTACTTCTGCAAAGTTGGATGCTACAGGTCATCGCTGGCTGGCAGCCTTATCAGCATACAACTTTGATATCGTCTACAGACCAGGACTCAATAATGCAGATGCTGATGGTCTTTCCAGGCTACCAGGAATAGAAGCTGAAAGACAACAGATAACATCGGAATCAATACAGGCTGTGTGTAACGTTTCACAGGACCATCCTTTGGTGCACAGTCTTTGCTTTTTAGCAACGCCAGATCTATCAAGCCTAGAAGATCATCCCGGAAAGGACCTTGAAGTGATGACAGACAGAGACTGGAGAAAGGCCCAGGCTGCAGACGACGTTCTTAGGCCATGGATTAACTTGATAAGGATTAACAGAAAGCCAAAGCGACAAGATTATCCCCCTTGTCAAGCCAATACTGTTATCTACAGGAACTTTGACAGTCTAGTTCTCCAAAATGGAATCCTTTGCAGGAAAACTAACGTCAACGGCCAAGAACGACAACAGCGTGTTTTACCATCAGCCATGGTTGAAAATGTGCTCAGAGGACTTCATAATGATGTAGGACACCCTGGAAGAGAGAGAACCCTGTCGCTTGTCAGAGATCGTTTCTTCTGGCCAGGCATGGCCAAAGACGTAGAAGACTGGATCCGGAGATGTGACAGATGTTTAAGAAGGAAGTCTCCCACCAATGCACGTGCTCCTCTAGTCAACATCACCACCACCCAACCTTTAGAGCTTGTCTGTCTTGACTTTTTAACTTTGGAACCGTCAAAGGGAGGCCACCAGAATATTCTCGTTATCACAGACCACTTTACGAGATATGCACAAGCTATCCCAACTAGGAATCAAACTGCCAAAACTACAGCAGAAGCCTTGTTTAAGAACTACATAATGCATTATGGGATCCCAAAGCGTATCCATAGTGATCAAGGAGCAAACTTTGAGAGCCAACTTATGAAGGAATTGTGCAATCTCTTGGGAATGGAGAAAAGCCGAACTACATCTTATCATCCCATGGGTAACGGTATGGTTGAACGCTTCAACCGGACTCTGCTTAACATGTTGGGAACTCTCCAACCAGACAAGAAAGCAGACTGGAAGACCTATGTAGCTCCGCTTGTCCACGCCTATAACAGCATCCGGCATGAGTCAACAAATCAGTCTCCATTCTTCCTTATGTTTGGTCGTGAACCTCGTCTTCCTATAGACCTTGCGTTTGGGATAGAGACCAACAAGAGTCACCAGTCTCTTACAGCTTATTCAGAGTCTCTTAAGAAGAAGCTTCAGGAAGCATACACTCTGGCATCCAAGGCATCAAGGAGAGCCCAAGACAAGCAGAAGGCCAGCTATGACTTGAAGACGAGAGGAGCCACAGTCCAAACAGGTGATCGAGTTCTGGTAAAGACATTAGCCTTTGATGGTAAACACAAGTTGGCTGATCGATGGGAGGAAGATCCTTATGTTGTTCTCTTGCAGCCAAACCAGGATATCCCTGTGTTTGTTGTGCAAAGAGAATCTGGTGAGGGGAGGAAGAGGACGCTGCATAGAAACCACCTCCTGCCCATTGGATCAGTACCAGCGATCACGGAGAACAACAGCATACCAAGAGCCACGAAGCCAACTCCTAGACCAAGAAAGACACTGAACAAGACTGTAGAAGATGACAATCATGAGGATAAAGAGTCTGAGTATGATGCTCCATTCTTTTTTCCCACAGTTGCTGAGGATGTTACTATCATCAGTGAGGACACTGTGGAAGAGAGTGTGGCTACTTCAGAGACAACAGGTGACGATCTACAGTCTCTTGAAGTAGCAGGTGATGCTTCTGGTGGTGACGACCACGTATCTGATGACGAAAACAGCTCAGAAGTAGATCCTGCAAAGGAGCAACCATCACAGAACACGGAAGTGGAGCCAGAAGACTCAGTCAGAGATGATCTACCCCATCCTGCACCTCCCGATACTCATCCTCAACCGATACCTGCACCGAGAAGAACTGGCAGACTAACCAGGAAGCCTGCTTGGCAGACCTCGGGAGATTACGTAATGTGCCAGACTTCTGACCCGGATTGGCAACAGAAGAGTCGACGATTGGAACAGCTGGCAGCGACAGGCATTCTGGGGCACATCAGCACCAGTATCTCCAAGGCATTGCTTTCCCTTGTTGATGAAGAACCGGAATGACGAGGACGTCATTATTCAAGGGAGGGAAGTATGTGACAGGATGAAATATTTGTAAATATTCTGCGTTTTTATTCTTTAGTTTTAACTGAATTAGATATTCAGTTTAGCATATTTTTAAACACTATATACTTCACGCTCCAGTTTCTCTAACCCCTTTCTCTCAGCTTACAATTACACTGAGCACTGCCACACAATAGCCAGCCCAAGCGCGCCACTTAGCGTCCCTTTGTCATAAACTTTGTCAGCTTACTAGCTGTCCCCTGTTTAAAGTTTGTTGTCTATTAGCAGTTGAGTTTTAACATTTCTACTGGTCACAAAGCTGTCGGGATCACTTCCAGAGGTTAGTCTCTTTCAATACATTTTATGGTTGTACATATTCATG
Organism: Haliotis asinina; assembly: GCF_037392515.1. Taxonomy (NCBI): domain Eukaryota; kingdom Metazoa; phylum Mollusca; class Gastropoda; order Lepetellida; family Haliotidae; genus Haliotis; species Haliotis asinina. The sequence goes on along the minus strand of NC_090281.1, from coordinate 14,713,995 downwards.
TCATGCGTACAGTGTATATATGCTTTGATAATTTGGCTGCTTTGTCATATTGTAGGTATTGAGTAGTTTGTGATAATTAGTTGTTTTGCAGATTGCAATAAACCATGAGTTTAATTATTTACAAATGGTAAATAATTCGGTAAGTGATATACATGTACGATGTGTAAATGCGTGATGAGTGAATGTGTACGTTATGTGTAAATGTACGAATGTATAATGTGTAAATGAACGAATGCATGTAAGAATGAAGCAGGGTTTTACCAATAAATATATTTTAAGTGTTTCCCATTGATCAACAATTCCTAAACGTACTTGTTTGCATTGTTGTTGCTGCCATTCGATTAGTCTGCACAGTGTGTATATATGTTTCATTTATTTGTGCAGATGTAGCTGTATTGCTCGTGCAGCTGTAGTGTCTTTCAGTCAACAGACCCAGGTCCACATACTTGGTGGGTTCAGTGTATTTAACGCATTATGTAATGATTACTTGATATATTCAATGTACGATATTAGTTTGTTTCTCCATGTGATGTGATGTGTACATAGATATTTGTGTTCTATGTATGAATTAAAGTATACTAGTATATGGAATCTGCTATCAATTAAGTATTGAGGCAATGTGTATGAAATGGCTCAGCAATGATGATATTCTGTAAATGGTTATATATATACACAGATTGTATTAATGACTGATATTATCTATCAGCATATACTTACGTTGTACTTAAAGGATGTTTTATTTGTTTCAGGGTTTTTTCTACATGAGTATAAATAAAGGCCATATTGCGAACACCACCGTGTCTGTTCATATATTGAGACAGTTTCGGTTTCACTGGTCTTGGCTGTTACATTTCAGAAGCACTAGAAACTTAAGGAAACAAAATATGCAAGGAACATTTTGTATGTTTTAGACTGGTAGACGTCCATTAGAATCAAACTTAGATACTGAAGTGCATAAAACGCATTTTCAAACTACAGTCGCTTGTTAAAACTTGTTAGAAATAGCCCCTGTCTAAATCTAAATCGAACAATCCCAATCTTTGGCTGTTGATCGTGACGGGAATCGCCCATTCTGAACACATGAATAGGAAAGGAGAGTTCTGCATAAAAAATACGAGCTTCTGATTGGTTGATTAGGAAGGGACGGAAGGGACGTGAATCTGATTGGTCGATCCAACCGGTCGCCATGACGTCACGAGGAAAAGAAATTGTTTAGTATTTCAAACTGCTGTCACAGAACCGGATGAAAATCTCGCCATATCGAATGAAGTACAGCATCGTTTTGTTATTTGGGTGTGGACACTACAAGTGCCTTTTACCTAATAAGGCATTTTGTGAGGGGTGCTCACAAAAAGGCAGGGAGTGTTATCACTGTCATCGACCCATGCCTGATAGGTTCTATTCTCAGAAAATAGACCAGTGTGACAGTTATGCCAGAAGGCGACAGCGTTTTAATGAGAGGAAAAGAAATCAGGTCGGCGGCGGACGGGTGGAGGCTCTCGAGGGGTCGGTCTCTTCAACAACTCTCACTCCCAGTGAAGGGAGCACCGTGGACATACTGCAATTTCTCGCAGACGAGAAAACAAATCTTGAATCAAGAACCGGTGATGAGAAGCACAAATTTTATCCTCACAAATCTCTCAGAAATAGAGGAACAGATTGCAGGGGCCTATCAAACACTGTACACCGCTACTCAGGAATTTCAGGCAGAAGGTAGTGGGTGGATATTTGATCACATTGTACATTTTGAAGTGAACATGACCGAGTATACTCCCTTAGCAGCCAGCAGTTACATTCCCCTTCCCAATTATCTGAAGGACAAGAAGGCAATGTTGAATATTAAGAACGAGGATAATTAATGTTTTGTGTGGTCAGTGTTAGCAGCCCTACATCCTGTTGACCGGGGACAAAATGCAAACAGAGTGAACAAATATCTAGAGGGAACTGACATGCCCTTGCCACTTTCACAAATTCACAAATTTGAAGAGCAAAATGGCATTTCAGTAAATGTTTTTGGCTATGAGGGTGATGATGATGGGGTTTTCCCTCTCCATGTTAGCAAGTGTAACTTTTCAAAAGAACTAGATTTACTATTGCTAAGGGCAGGGTAAAAGAGACACTATTGCTTGATAAGGAATTTCAGTCGCTTGATGGGAGATAGGACAAAACATAACGGAAGAATATTCTATTGTAAACACTTCATGGCTTCAGTAGACAAAATTTACTTGATAATCATAAACTTTATTCTTATTCCCATGGTCTGCAGAAAGTAAGATTACCAGACAGTGAAGATGAGAAGTGGATTAAGTTTAAAAGTCTACAGAAGCAGCTGAGGGTTCCGTTTGTAATCTATGCTGATTTCGAATCCATTACCAGAAAAGTTAGCAGCTGTCAGCCCAAGGACAGGTGGAGGACGGTAGTCTGGTGGTTGAGGGCAGTAGGAGCATGAACCGTGTTCCTTTTGCTCAACACACCTCTTTGGCCCTTACTTCACCTAGAATGTGGTAGAATCGGCCTGATTCTATCAACCGGGTGGTCACGCCGTGCCCTGTGCATGGATATTATTTATATTTGAAAAAGGGTTAGAACAATTTTGACCATTTTGACTTTGTATGTTCTAACGTGTCATAGAGTTACATTGCCTAGAGTCCTATGCCAGAAGGCGGTGGCTCACGGGCCAATCTAGTAGGATATGTCTTTTTTAGATATGTGTCTATTTGAGTATATCCACCTGGTATCCTTGTTGCCATCTGTTGGAGATCCACAGATGTAAGGCATCGTCCTTGTTGGGTGGGGAGCCAGATGGATGAAACATTACTACTAACATGGCACCCCCTTACAAAAAAAGTACTCATGAACCAGAAGATTCACTCTCTTCCGAAGATGATCTTTCAACACAAAAAATGAACTCTGATCACTGGTCTAGATTTCTAGTCATGTGTTCCACTGATGGCAATCCTCTACAGCTGAATCCATTTGCCATTGCAAAGGGTATCGAAGGTTTAACTGGGGAAGTTAAAGAAGTTAAAATGTTACGTTCTGGCTGTCTTTTGATTGAGTGCAGGAAACACATTCAGCCACAGATTCTCCTTTCCACCAAATCTTTAGCGAATGTTCCTGTGCAAGTTTCTCCTCACAGGACTTTGAACAGCAGCAAGGGGATTGTACGAGATGCAATACGGTGTCTCTCGGACATGACCCAAGCTGAAATTGTCTCAGAACTAAAATCACAAAATGTTATTGACGTAAAACGTTTTACAATGAAGAAAGACAATGAAACGATCAAGACAAACACATACTTGTTTACATTTGGTCTTCTGGCTCGTGCTGAATCACTTAAGGCTGGATACTGTAACTTAAAGGTCAGATATACTCTAATAGGGTACAAATGCAACATCACTTGCTGACATCGTTATAAATGAAACCCCGTCATTAAAACTGCTCATTTCGATCTTTAATTACCTTAAATCGACCTTTTTGTCAACAGTGCACAATTCTCAGCCGCAAACGAAATTTCAACCAATCAGAGCGGCGCGTCTCCGTGACGTAATAGTGGGTATAGAGATAAGGGTCTGTGCAGTATTCATCTACATTTCAGGGGTTAAACTATTTCGTTTACAGGTTTGTACAAACCTGAAATCGCGAAAGCTGTTGAGAAAAATGAAAGCCATATGTTCTCACAATCTACTATCATTTAGTTGTGTCTCCTGCTTTGCCTAGTTTTCGAGTTATAACCCTTGTTTTCATAGACGATTCTGTCAAAATCACTTGGTTGTCGCTAGGTTGTAACCCGTGTTGGGTGGTATAAACCTACACGTTGTCATCATTCACTTGATGCTCAGTTAATGAATTTATAACAGGTATAATTAGTGGTAATGAAACTTAGATTACCTGACAAAGGCCCCCATTTGGCATTTCTTTTGTCTGGATCGATCAAAGGATGAACCGATAACATGCTGATTGATTGATCAGTTTTATGGGGATTTAAATGAGGGATTTGTCAAAAGGTAGTGTTTATGTATGTACATTTACTAATCTATACTGAATACACTCTGTCGTGTCTGTGTCTATGTAAAACAACACCCTTCTTTCAAAGTATTGACCGCCAATACATTGATTTCTCATTATTGGCTGACTAAATACGTTTTTTAAAAGAATGACGTACATTATGCAATCAGTTGCCAGGTATCAGTTGCTATCTTGGGTAAACAAAGAAACTATGCTGCAATGTGAAAAACCTGAAACGATACATCACGTTTTCGCATATTACATTGCTAAAAGACACATCACTTGGGAAATCTGCAGATGAATCATATATCACTTGTTTTTGTGGATATTGATGGAAACATTCCTCGAAGAAGGTAATAGCCTGACATTGCTCCTATAACTTTAATTTTAATATTTGCATTTTTGTTTTTAATAAGTTGTCGTAGCTTTCAACAGAATCATTGTTTTCGTCGTTAAGTGTAATGATGCAGACGACATACACTAGGGCGTGCGTGCGAATTATGATTCATATAGGAAAACTATGAAATGTCTACATATTTCATTCCTGTTATACATTCGCAGATCGCTTCTTTTTATCAAGTTTCAAAATGCATACAAGTATGATTATAAAATAATTAGGATTATGAGCCCAAGTATAAAGACGTATATTGACAAGTGTCTACATACTGGTGAGTGAACGTTACAAACCAAGTAAATGTAGCAAGTGAAGAAATTGCGCAGTATTTTCACTTCGACCCCAACCACGCTTACGTTATGTTACAGGTTGTGTCATGCAAACTCCTTTTGGTAATGATTCAAATACATATTTATGTAGTTTTAATTTTCTAACTTGATGAGAACAAACCATACATAATCTCATTAATTCAAATGGATTTGACTTCACGATTTTAAAAAATGGCGACGCCCTGTCTTGGGATGAATGCTATTTAAGTTTGTTTTCACCGACTTACAAAAGGACAATTACTTTCTTCTGGTACTAAAATATGTATTTTATTGATGGACAATAGGATTTTGCATGACACTGCTTATAGCATAACAATTTCACCCTTGGAAGTGACGTGGAGGTCAATATAACATTGCTTGCAATACAATACTTGCAATATCGACCCCCACCTTGCTTCCTTGGAAGAAGTTAAAAGTTGTGTCATGCAAAATCCTTTTGGCCATGATTCAAATGCATATTTAACTACCAGTAAAAAGTAGTTTTGATTTTCTAACTTGATGAGAACATAATCTCAATAATTCTAACGGACTTTAGCCCGTGACTTCACGATTTTCAAAAATGGCGGCGCCCTGTCTGAGGATGAATGCTATCTAAGTTTTTTTTCACCGACATACAAAATCAAAATTACTTTCTACTGGTAGTAAAATATACATTTTATTGATGGACATTAGGATTTTACATGACATTGTTTAAAACATAACAATTTCTCTCTTGGAATCGGTCAATATAAGGGGTCAATATAATATTACTTACGATAATATTGTCACTTGGACCACAACCTCGTTTCCGGGGAAGAAAGCGTGATATCCATGCAAAATCCTTGTGGTCAGCAATGTGTACTAAGCAGTCTTTATTTTATAAACTCGATGAAACTTGAACTCCATTTTCTATCCTGGGAGCGTGGTAGGGGGCGAACCATCCGATTTAGTATATGCCACAGGCTTCCAAAAAGCTCATTTCGAACACAACAGCAACCAATTTAAGCACAAACTACGGAGTCTGGTGGAAATCTGTGCACAGTGACACCATCACCCGACCCCAAGGATCAACTGACGGCAACACAACAATTCGGCATGTCTTTGGTGACGTCGAGAAATCAGCAAAATGACGAGCGTCCTACACATTTTCTATACATTTAACTGGAAACTGTTCCTTCTATGACGTCACTGTAGGGCTCTGGCGACAGTTACGTAACCTGTCTCCGGTTTCGTTTGCGGGTAAGAGAGAAGCAGACGGCTTTTTAGCAACTTTTAAGCGCTTGGTATTAATTAACCACAACTTTTTTAAAAACAAAAAAACAAATAGTGTTTCGTTTATGACTAACCAAAAGTCTTTCATATGCAGTGATAAAAAGAGTACTCCAAAATTGAGTTTAGTGGTCCTTTAAGGGTAGATGCTCTCATTCCGAATCCCCTGAGTTGTTACAGCTGTCAGAAGTTTGGCCACGGATCCAAGTCATGTCGTAATCCAGCCGCTTGTCATCGATGTGGTGGAACATGCGAGGATGACAAGTTATGTACAAATCCTCCTTCATGTGTCAAATACTCAGGTAGCCATCCGTCCTCGTCAAAGGAATGTCCTACATGGAAACTTCAATAAAAAATCTCTCGCATAAAGCATGACTGTAATGTAAGCTTTCTGGGAGCACGGAAGATTGTTCTAGCTCAAGAACAACCAGGATCTACGTATGCCACCACTGTGTCTACACGACTTTCAGACTCAAAGACAAACCATGTATCTCTTCAAACAATTGCTTGCCAGATTGACTTCACATGGACAAAGACGTCTGCACCTACTTTGATATCTACCGCAGTTCAAGCGAGGCCTTCTCAACAAAGCTCTTGTTCACAAACCGTTCCTTCAAGTCAAACAATCATTCAGTCTCAGGCGTCTTGTGATAAGGATTCATCTTTACCTCAGGTACAGTCATTATCACACTCAACTCAATTGTCCAAATCTGCCACAAATGTGAAATAAATTACAAAAAATAAATCGAAATCTAAAGCGGAATCTGCAAAACAGAACCCAAGTGGAAGAGCCCCAAAAGGGTCAAATAATCAGGTCCAACTGTTCAATAAGTTTGGATCACTCGAGGACATGGATGTGTCTGAAAGCAACCATTTTCGCACACACAGCTTGCCACCCTCGAGAAGAGCGAGTGGTCGTTCTCCTGTTAATCTCCCGAAGAGATAACTTCGTCACCCGTAGTACAGTGGAACTGCAGAGGACTCAGGACAAATTTGAATGATTTACACCTTTAGACATATCTAAACCAGACAGATCACTTTGAAGTACGTCAATATAGTGCATATCATTGTTTTTCTCTTCCGGGTGATAAAGCCATTGGAATATCTTCAATCCTCGTTCGGAATGATGTAATTCACAGCCCTGTTCTACTTAAAACAAATCTCCAGGCCGTTGCAGTAACGCTTACTTTGCATGTTGCAGTTACCCTTTGCTCTTTGTACGTTTCCCCTTCATCATCGGCTCAGCAAGCTGATCTTCAGGCTCTGTATGATGAACTCCCTAAATCCTGTATAATCATGGGTGATTTAAATGGGCACAATCCTCTCTGAGGCAGTAGTAATACAAACACTAAAGGTAAATTACTGGAGGATTTCATTTCAAATAATGATCTATGCATTTATAATGATGGTTCAAATACGTATTTACACCCTGGCACAGGAACATATTCATCTCTTGATTTATCTATTACTGACTCTAACCTATTGAGTGAATTTGAATGGTAAGTCCATGATGACCTCTGTGGAAGTGACCATTTCCCGACAATACTAAAACCTGTGACGCCATCCGATGTTCCTCCATCATCAAGATGGAATTTTTAAAAGGCCAACTGGCCATTATATGCAGTTCTCTGCGCTCACGAACTCAAACCTGAACTTTTTAATGATATTCCTGATGCCATAAAATGCTTTTCAGATGAATTAAATAAAATGGCTGATAAATGTATCCCAAAGTCCTCTCCAGTTCCTCATGTCCGAAAACCATGGTTTACAGATGATTGCAAACAGGCTAGGAAGGCACGGAAGAAAGCTGAACATTATTTCCGTCGCCATCCTATGGTCCACAACTTAGATAAATTTAAAATTATCAATGCTAAAGCACGGCGTACTTTCCAGCAAAGCGAACGGCAATCTTGGCGAAACTATGTATCAATATCAAATACTCCGATATCAAAGGTGTGGAATATGATCCAGAAAATCAAAGGTAAGGGCTCTAAATCTAGCATTCACCATCTAACAGATGGGAAACACCTATTAACCACTAAATCAAGTAAGCTTGGAGAGACGTTAGCCAAACATTCTTCCTCATCTAATTATCTACCTGAATTCCAAAAATATCAAACACAGCAAGAAAAGAAAGCTATTAATTTCAATTCAGATAATGGGGAAGACTACAATGAAACCTTTTCGATACATGAGCTTCATACTGCTCTTGATCAGGCCCACGACACTGCTTCTGGAGCTGATAACATCCATTATCAACTCCTGAAACACTTACCTGAATCATGTTTGGAGACACTCTTACATATTTTTGATGACATTTGGACAACTGGAACTTTCCCTTCGTTTCCCTTCCCTTTTCCCTTCCCTTGGCGTGATGCTATAGTTGTCCCGATCCCCTAGCCTGGACGTGATCATGATGATCCTTCCAATTATAGGCCCATTTCACTAACTAGCTGCGTTTGCAAGACCATGGAACGCATGATAAATAATCGACTGGTTTGGTACTTGGAAACCAATAAGCTAATAACAGATATACAAAACAGAAGTGCTATCGATCATCTCGTGCGTTTGGAATCTTTTGTTAAGAATGCCATAATAAATAAGCAACATGCAGTGTCGATCTTTTTTGATTTAGAAAAAGCGTACGACACGACATGGAAACATGGGATTTTAAAAGATTTACATGACTTTGGATTACAAGGCCGATTGCCTCAATTTATATCCAACTTTTTAAATGACAGGCAATTTCAAGTTAGAGTGGGTTCAACCCTGTCTGATCATTACAGTCAGAATCAGGGTGTCCCACAATGTAGTATTTTGTCTGTCACATTGTTTAGTATTAAAATCATCAAAGGTTTTAAATGATTCAATCGAAACACTTTTCGTGAATGATTTTAACATTTCTTGTCGTGGCAATAATATGCATACCATTGAACGCCAACTACAGTTATGTTTAAACAACATATACAAATGGTGTCTTGAAAACGGCTTTAAATTTTCTAAATAAAAAACTAATTGCATACATTTTTGCCGTAAATACAAACCACATAAGGACCCAGAACTGTTCTTAAATGGCACTCCTATCAAAGTTGTCAAGTTCTTAGGTCTCATTTGTGACTCACATTTAACGTTTCTCCCGCATATGAAATCCCTAAAAACTAAATACCTGAAGGCACTTGATTTATTGACAGTCGTGTCAATGGCTCAATTGTATATGGTGGAGCCTGCAAAAGCAACCTAAAACTATTAGATTCTGTCCATCATCAAGGTCTAAGACTTTGTCTTGGCTCCTTTCGAACCTCACCTGTTGACAGCCTATACGTCGAGGCTGATGAACCGTCTCTTGAGCAGCGACGTATAAAATTAGCTTTACAGTATACAACAAAACTATATTCCAATGAATCAAACCCTACATTCAACTGTGTCTTCAATCCTTCGTATGAGGATTTATACAATAAGAAATCTTCTCTTGTGCCGCCTCTTGGTTTAAGAATAAAACCATTTATTTCTGCTGCCAGCATTGAGCTGGATAATATAGCTCCTTCCCAGCTTCTTCCTTCTCCTCCTTGGCAGGTGGTTAGACCACAAGTTGACCTAACATTAACTTCATTTAAAACGTCAGAAACAAATGAATTACAGTATAAAAAAGAATACAATCACTTAAAACATAAATATAACAATTTTATATCCTTATTCACAGATGGGCCCACGCAGTAGCTTGTGCAACTGTCATTGGATCCAGAACAATATCTGCTAGAATAACAGATAACAGCTCTATGTTTACTGCAGAAGCAAACGCCATATTAACGGCTCTTACTTATATTCAAAGACACCCTAAATATAAACAATATATCATACTTTCAGATTCTCTTTCTTGCCTTCAGGCTATCTAAAATCTTTCTTGTAAAGATCCACTTTTAATGCAAATTATTGAATTGTATAATGATCTTGCTACTGGCCAATACGACATCGTCTTCTGTTGGTTACCCAGCCATATTGTAATCTCTGGTAACTCACTTGCTGACCTCGCTGCCAAGGCAGCACTCAACAAATCTGTGACACCACTTCTTATTCCATACACTGGTTATAAAGCTACCATTAGATCTTTTATCCGTGATCTGATGCAGACGAAGTGGGACACCCAGGTGGGTATCAATAAATTACATGCAATAAAACCTTATATTGGTTATACCTACTTGGGTTGTCAGTCTAGGTTTGAGAAGGTCATCTTGCGACGATGTCGTATTGGCCATACGAGATATACTCATGAATACTTATTGAAAGGTGAGGATCCTCCGTTCTGCATCCCTTGTGATGAAATAATCACGGTCAAGCATGTCTTGCTTGACTGTGTTGAATACTCCATCACAAGGGATAACTATTTTTAATCCCCAACTATGAAGGATCTTTTTAACAATAACAGTTGTCATTTAATTATTGCATTTTTAAAAGAATTAGTTTTGTTCAATGAATTGTAAATAGATAAATATTTTATGATTGGAATTTTGAATTAGTAACTAAGGTTGTTCGTGACTGTATCTTCGAGGGGGGTTAAAGTACTATAAAATTATTGTCCTCCTGAGAGGGTACGTAAGTCCACAAACGTTCACAGTAAATTCAAACACTCCGCTTTTTAATCGTAGTATATGTGTTCTTTTAAATGTATGGTTATATGTGCCTACATTGCTGACGACTGAGGGGATGGTGTAAATCCAGCTGGGGTCCATGCAGGTAGCAAAAGTAATGTAAGTCCCCATAGTCCCTAGTATGGTGATCTACCTTCAGTTGCTGGCAATCTATAACCTGTTTTTACAATGTATTGTCCGAATAGTGATGTTACTTTTACCTTTCCACGCTAGTTTTAATCCCATTTGTGATATACTAGTTGTTTTACTGTCCTTCGGTGACAGGTTTTTATAATGTACATATGATCTTTTTCATTGTTGAATGTTCTTGTCAAGATATGGTTGAGGTATTGCCGATGTGACGTTAAATATTAACTCACTCACTCACTCTTGGTGACTTGCGTGACCTGCGGTCGGCTGTCCGTCTGGCTCTCCACTACTAAGCTGTTCGCAGGACTCATGGTTATCTCTTGGGTAGCATCCATTTTGTATATCATTATTAATATATTTTTTTTGGGTCAAATTTACAATGCTTTGCCGTGATGATTGCTGCCGTCATTGGGGCTAGATACACACCGTATTTGTGATACAAAGCACAACATATAGCTTTTGTTTAAACATATTTTATTCAGTGAAGAAAGGGATTAGGAACAAGTTATCCAACTTAGGTAACCCTCTCCCGAGTATTTACAACATGATAGATATAATATACAACAACCAAGGAAGGAAAATGGAAGGAAATATAGTACAGAAGTAGTAGAGGTCTATGTACAAAGATAGTTATTTACTTATATGAAAATATTTAAAGCATTCAAGAAAAACGCTTGCTATTTGATATATACTGCTGAACTGCTTTAAATATTGCGTGATTTTGATCATATGATAAGTCCCTGCTGCCATTTAGTAATAAATCTACATTTAAATCATCATCATGTACATGTAATTTTACAAGGTTTAACATCTTCGTTCTATGTACATTTTGTAGGAAACACTCAAGGAGGAAGTGATAAACATTTTCACAGAAATAGCCACACATACATTTTGAGTCCATCTTAATGCCAACATGAAATAGATCATAATTCAAGTCACTTACATGATATCTTAAACGAGTATGAATAATATTTTCTTTGCGGATACCTGTAAAAAAATATGATGGTGCCATGTCAATAGGTTTTTTCAAATATGTCTTAAAGTTCTCTGTTGATGGTAACATTCGTTTTTCTAATGGAATATTATTCCATAACATTGCAGTTGATGGGATAAAAGACTGACATGAGTGTTTAAGCCTATATGATATGTAGAGTCGCTAACAGTTTGAGGAAGCAAATCTGTCAGATATGAAGGTGCATTACCACATCTCATTTTGTAATATAATGTTAACTTTGTTCTTTCTCTACGTATCGATAATTTTTCCCACCCAAAATAGAGATATTTATGCGGTGTATATTTTGGTAGTCCAGTAACAATACGGGCTGCTTCTAGTTGTAGTTGTTCTAGCCTCAGTGACTGTACATGGTTACACCCATCCCAGACCTCGCAGGCATATTCAAAGTGTGGTCTGATAAACATAGTATAAATCTTATTCAAAATTTGCCTACTGAGCAGAAATTTCAATTTACGCATGGAATTTATCGTCTTTGAACTTGATTTTACTATTTTATCAATATGTTTATTCCAATTCCCATCTGCCGAGAACATTACACCTAAGTGTTTATGTTCATTTACATTACTAATTTCACAGCCGTCAAAGTATAAAGTTATATTGTCACTTTGTTTCTTGAGAGTAAAAATGATAGCCTCTGTTTTATTTGGGTTATATTTAACAAGCCAAAGTTTTCCCCAAGTGCTCAGTTTCTGTAGGTTGGAATTTAAAGTAGACTGAAGCAATCTATGATCGGTTGATGAAAACCCAAGTGATGTATCATCAGCAAAGAGTCTTGTCAAACAGTTTAATTCATCAGCTATGTCATTTATGTAAACAGTAAAAAGAAATGGACCCAATACTGATCCTTGGGGAACGCCAGCTGTCAAATATACCTGCTTGGAAAATGTACCATTCACAAAGGCAGATTGACTACGATTGGTTACATCTGTTGATAACCACTGGAGTATGCTTCCTTTTAAACCATAATTCTCCAATTTACACAAAAGCCCCTTGTGCCAGACACGATCGAAGGCTTTGGAGACATCACAAAACACCATACAAAATGTTTCCTTGTTATCCAAGGATACACAGATTTGATTATACAATTCAAGTAATTGGTGTACAGATGAGTGGCCTTTTTGAAAACCGGCTTGATACTTATACAGCAAACTATTACAATGAAAATAATTATACTGATGTTTATAGACTACCCTTTCAAATACTTTCCCCACACAACTTATGAGAGATATCGGTCTATAATTTGAAACAATGGAACGATCACCTTTTTTAAATAGTGGCATAACATGTGCTGCTTTCCAATAAGTGGGATAAGTAGACGTTTGCAATGAGTAATTGAACAAGAGACATAAAACTTTACTTATTGTATTAACTGTTTTCTTAAGTAACTTGTGGCTTATTCTATCTGGTCCACACGCCTTTTTCTCAGGTAGACATTTAATAATATCAGAAACATCCTTATGAGTTATAACGATATCACATAACTCCTCATCAGTGCGTTTCTCAAAGTATGGTAAATTTTTATTGTCATCTTCTAACGTGGATACAGACTTAAAATATTCATTTAGCCTGGTAGCTTTTTCAAAATCAGTGAATAAGGATGGGCCTTCATCATCGTCCTTGTTTTTGAGAGGTGATATATGTGACGTTTCAGAATTTCTAACTACATGACGTAGAATTTTCCAATACGATGATTTGTTAATGATGTATAACTCAGTGAGTAGTTCATCCAAATTACCATAAAAAGTTTCCTTGGCATGATACTTCATATTGTTTACTCGGTTTCTCTGTTTCTTGTATGCTAGGATATCCTTTTCCTTTCCTGTTCTTTTTGCTTGCTTTCTTAATCTACCCCTGCGTCCACATTCACGTCTAAGTTCTGAATTAAACCATGGTTTGTCATTTGGTCTTATGGTAACTACTTTTGTGGGAATGCACTTTCTAATAATCTCATCTAATCGTTCATAGAAAACAGTACACATGTCATTTACAGTATGGTTCAAAATTATTGAGAATAGCTAAAGCATTTCATATTATTAAACGAGAACAAATCAGATAAAATTGAATGTATTGTAAAAGTGAACTGACCTTTTCATGTTGTGTAGGTAACAATTTAATATTTTATCAAGTCTCCTTGAGCTTCACGGCACAGTCTAAGACGGGTAGGCATACTTCCTATCAGAGAGGTTAGTGTCTCGTGAGTTATGCTGTCCCAGTATCGGACCACTTCTCTCTTCATGTCCTCAATTTTTGTCAACCCCTTTTGATTCACACATTCCTTCATCATCCCCCAAATGTTCTCAGTGGGATTTAAGTCAGGACTATATGCAGGAAATGGTAATGCAGTCACATTTTTCTCCTGAAACCACTGCTTGGCATGTTTTGCGGTGTGTTTAGGATCATTATCTTGCTGCAAAATCCAGTCATTTCCATAAAACACATGTGCACTTGGAAGCAGAAAATTATCTAATATGTTAGTGTAGCGTTGACTTGTCAGATTTCCCTCAAACACACACAGCGGGGTCGTTCCTAATAAGGATATCCCTCCCCATACATGAAACTTTGGGCTGTATTTAGGTCGTCGATACAACGGTGCTGACGCAGACTTTGTCCATATTTTCGCATTATTGGGATATACCCATATTGAGCTTTCATCAGTAAAAATCACATTTTCCCAGTCAAAGTTTTCATGTGCCAAACACCACTCAACACGCCTGTCTTTATGTTCTTGTTTCATGAGAGGAGAAGGAATTCCAGTCTTTTTCTCCCATCCAAGATAAATCAAATTTCTTCTAACTGTAGATTTTGATACAACTGTTGATCCGTTTTTTATCATTTCATACTTGATGTTGGAGATGCTTGCCCTTTGCTTTTTAGACGCTAAAATTCCCAGCCGGACGCGATCTGAGAAGTCCAATTTTCTGGATCTCCCTGCTCCTTTCTGGTGCCCCAAATCCTTTCCCTCTTTAAAATTCTTCCTAATCCTATACACAGTAGAAAGAGGAGTTCCTGTTCTCTCTGCCAATGTATTTACATTATCAATTCCTTGATCACACAACTCAAAAATCAACCTTGTTTTATCTTCAGCAGACATTGTTGACAGTGCTGAGGAAAATGACGTCTGCTACAAATTCAGGGGAGGTAACTCTAATTGTACTATACTCAGTAGGTCAAGATGGGTTACCTCCCTTATACCATTACTTAGTTTTAAGTATCAGTGAATCAGTTGAGGTGTTAGGATAACTCAAAGTAAGAAGAAATATTCTCAATAATTATGAACCAGACTATACATTATCACAACAGGTAAATAATTCATCCCAATCTAAACCATCGATAAGACTGTTCAACTTGGCGAAATCTGCCTGATTGTAACACCATACCTCTCTTTTGTAAGACTGTTTTGTATTTAACCTTTCACTGATTGATATATAGGTTCCCTTGTGGTCAGATATGTTTCTACCAAAGTCAATCACACCACAATCACTGACAATTACATCATCACTTACTATAACTGGGTCCAACAGAGTGCTAGTTGTTGCGGTTACTCTAGTAGGATCTTTAATTACATTTCTTAATTGTTTCCGTTCAAATATATTCTGCAAATGACAACTCTTTCCTGATAATAAGTTTTCATTCAAGTCACCAACTATTATAATTTTGTGGGAAATGTCTAATGCTCTCTCAATACTTACATCTAGTCGATCCCAAAATTGAACAGGGTTGTGTTCTGGTCTATAAACTGTACACAGTATAAGTGTTTTTTGCGGAAGAAATATCTTTAACCAAATCGATTCATCGTATATATTTTCCAGATGAATAATTCTTTTGAAAGTTAATTTCTTGGTCACATAAACCATTACCCCACCTCCAAAACAATTTCTGTCTTCACGAATTGGCAAATGATAATTGCTCCACTCAAGATTAACATCATTAACTTTGTGATCCAAATGTGTTTCAGTAAAGCATATGATGTCAAAGTCTGACAAATACTCTTTTAAAAACTGCTGCTTACCTCTGACACTTCTACTATTTAAATGAAAAATGGAAATACTGGAGTCACAACTAATATTTTTTTTTCGTGATTTGGCCCTGGATTTGTTTCAACATCACCCGCAAGTTGAAGTAACAATAAGATAGCATGCATGGCGTTGTGATTACCTAAGTAAGCTTGAAGAAAACAAAGAAACACGCTTACATTACACGCAGTCAGGTTAACTGACAATATATCAGACATAAGCTTTCCTTCGTTCAGCAGCAAGTCTATTACATAATAAGAAGTAAATGAAAGTGTTGTAGTAGATTTTCTCATGAATCCTTTTATGTAAAATTTACAATGAAAAACCCCAGTCGTGACACGATACTGGCTAAGGTCGTTACCCATGTGGAAGTTTTACAATGCTAATAATTAAGCAACGCGCGAAGAGTGTCGGGGTAGATTTAACATGATGTGATTTGTTGGATATTTCGCACAAAATCTGGATAACAGCGAGTGGCTGTAAGTTGCCTGTGTTACATGAACGCTGTGATTGATGCTATCTTAACAATACACACAATGTAAAGGATAGTAACTGAGAAGGGATAGTTGTTAAATATACAAGAACATGTACAAACAATATATACATTATGATACAAACATGAGGATGACACATGTGCACAATCCTATTGTTGTATGTTGTGGTATAGTTGGTATTGTCAACAGATTATACATGTATTTACATTTGTACTTCCTTGGTTTGTCCTTGTGAAAAACACAAATATGTCAGTATACTAAATAATCACTAGAGTTCGCTTAAGTCACTCTCTATACTTGTCCAGATCAGAGTCATATTTGATGATTCGAGTGAGTCCTTCTGGCTGCTCACAGGCATAGATCTTACCATCCTTCGTCCATGTCGAGTGAATCTTCCTGTGGTATCTCAGATCTCTGGCATTCTTGTAGATGAGACTCCTCCTCTGTGTGAGATCCTCGTTGATGTATACGTTTTTAGTCTCCTGGTTGTCGTGCAATGATCGTCTATTCCTGATAACCTTGTTCCTGTCGTAGTAACTGACGAATTTCACTAAGATAGGTCGACTCTTTCCTGGCTTCTTTTTTCCAACTCTGTGACATCTGTGAATATTATCGTTACAAATAGCCGGATGCACTTTCCTGAGAATGGAAGAGACTGCAATTTCTGGGTCTTCATCTGGAGTGTCCTCGATACCACTGATCCTGAGGGAGTTCCGTCGACTATACTGCTCCAGTTCGTCCGTCTTTTCCTCTAGTTCCTGCCTCAGATCCTGGATCTCCTGGTTGAGCGGGGTCAAAACGTCAGCTACGATGCCTTTGATAATATCCTTCGCAATGACTGTGAACATTTCCTTGAACTTGTCCTGTAGTGCCGGCATCATCATAACCTTCGCCAACTTGGTGGTGAGTACATCTACTGATACTTCGTTGATGTAGTTGAAGATCGTAGAGGGATAGGAGATGTTATGTCCTGACCCGTCTTGCCTTGTGTCCGCCATCTTGTCCTGTGATGTTGACTTGTTTGTTGATATCGGAGTGCTGCAGTTTCCAAATGTGAATACATCAGCTCCTTCTGGCAGTTGCAACGTCGTCTGAACGAAGTTTTTCGGAGTTTTAGTCGGCATGGCATCAACTGGAGAAGATGATGGCTTTCTCTTCTCGCTGCTACTGCGTTCAGGTCTCTGCTTGCTCGAGTTAGTGCCCCTGTTCTGTCTTCCTCTGTGCAAAGGCATAGTTTCGAATATAATTCTCAAAAATCTAGCTGGAAATCATGCACAGGTCTGTTCTGTTCACACAAGGAAGCAAACAAGTTGCAGGGCTGTATTTGCTTTTAAATAAATCACACCACAACACGGAGCTCTCTCACATGCGTCTTACTCCTGCCGCCATGTTAGATTTTGTCGTCAAGACATGGTTGAGGTATTGCCGATGTGACGTTAAATATTAACTCACTCACTCACTCTTGGTGACTTGCGTGACCTGCGGTCGGCTGTCCGTCTGGCTCTCCACTACTGAGCTGTCCGTCTGGCTCTCCACTACTAAGCTGTTCGCAGGACTCATGGTTATCTCTTGGGTAGCAACCATTTTGTATATTATTATTAATATATTTTTTTGGTCAAATTTACAATGCTTTGCCGTGATGATTGCTGCCGTCATTGGGGCTAGATACACACCGTATTTGTGATACAAAGCACAACATATAGCTCAAGGCATTATCGATAATTGGGTCCTTCTCTAAGTCCTCTCACAAATAGAGTCGACGTTCTGGTGGTATTGGTAAAAAGTGCAACGCTATGCCGGTGTGAATCTGGGTAATAGTAGAACCTATAACTTTTGTCATCTCAGCCCCGAGTTGTGCCTCGTATCTAGCGTATAATTTATTGATTTCCCCGTCTGACATTTTGTGAATTTTGTCAGTAGTGAGGTTATCTCCTAAATATTGTTTTCCCTTACCATCCACGACTAGTGCTACCAGTCTGTCACGCTGCTTGTTGTCCTTTTGTTCCTCTGCAGATAACATCTGCTCTAGTAATTCATCACACTCCATTTTATATGATACTTTAGTTTTTATTTTTTAAAAATAATATGCAGCACACGCTAAACACGCAGAGATAAAGGTGAAATTACACACTAGAACTTCAAAAACAGGCATTTTACTAAAATATTACTAACATTTACTAAATATTACTAAAAATTACTAGGTAATTACTAAAACATTACTAAAACATTACTAGGCCGACTGCAGGTCATAACTAACATTTACTAATATTTACTATTAACGCTGGATCCACCACGCCACTGGCTGGTCGGTTTTCAACACGAGCTTGGCATGTTTAGTTTCAGCGAGCTGTTTTTTAACCCGTTCTCGGTCAGGTTTACTCATCACATCGTTCTCTCTCAAACACTCCTCGAACGAATCCCTGTCCTTGCAGTGAAATAATGCCACCCAACGCGTCTGCTATCTCAAGTCTTTCAACACCCAGTTGAATTTCTGCATTAGCACCCATATGCTGTGATTCGCGTGCCGACCAGAGAAGGTTAAATACGACAGCATGTCTCTCTTTTTTGTTATTTCTCTGTTAGCGCTGCAGTCGTCCAGGATGAACAACGTCGGTATTCCTTTAAATCGGTTGTGAAACAATGTTAAATACTCTTGTAAACGTGTTCCCGGGACGACTCTGTGTACGTCCGGGTCCGTCATCACCAAAGCTCTTTCCTTGTACGTTTTATCACAGGCAAACTGTGGCGCAAATGGGGTTGCGCAGCGTAGAGAAAATGACCAGTCTTCATATATGCGAGCGAAGCGAGCAAAGGTTGGCAACACACTTCCCTCGCTCCGGTTCAAAAAGTATTTTTGTGTCAAAATAAAATATCGCCACCATCAACCGCATTCGGGAAACAATTCACAGAATACTGAACGAGGATACAACTTTAGCCAACAAGATTAGAATTTTTTCCGTCAGCAAGGTATCACTACTGCCAGCGTTCCTACAGCATTGGGTTTCATTATATCAACTATTGTAGTCTCAGTTACTGGAGAGGGCTCCGTGGGGGGTTCCCCAACACCCCCAAGTGGTGGAGACGTCAGAGACTGGATAAAAAAACCATCTGAAATCACTCGGGGAGACCCTGGCTAAACTCGCTGGTAAGGCCGCAGAACCCCTCCGGGTATCTTAGGAAGTATCGTCTCGTGGTTGCTCAGCACGCTGAGTAAAACCGTCACGTGGCTTGGTCAAAATCTGTGGGCATTCATTGTCGCCGTGGCTGTGTTGGTGTACGTTACAGCTAAGGAATTTATAACCAAATAAGACACAATCCGACAGCGATACCTCTAACTACAACTAACGCTGTTTTACTATCTGTATGTTGCTGATTGGACGCCTGCACAGCGGCGTCCTGAGGACGGCTTTCTACATGGGTATGGGGGGTGTACGCTGGCTCTGGTGGTGATGTCACTATACCCGTTCCAGCAGTATGTGTTGATGGTTGTACGTGGGAGACGTTGATATCGGTATTAACACCCAAGTTTTGTTCTGCTGTAGCGATGATTATTTCATTGTTGTAACCAGTTATTATATTGATTCTCAGACGCATGTCGTTGGGAGACATGTACAATCCCACACCGTACACATAGTCAACCTTTGACCTGGCATATTTTAAGGTGTCCTGGTATCGTTTTATAGGACTAGGTAGATCTACTGGTGATGCAATAGCATCCTCAATATTAGCCATGAACTGTTTCTGCGCGTAAGTGGTTCTATGACCTATGATACTGGAGCGTCCCTGCGATTGTGCACCTAAAATAGCCCACACTACGTTCTAAACGAATCGTTCAAACGGATAATTCCGGCGCGAGTGAATCCTTTTGATACATCCAGCATAAATTTCTTCCAATCATCTTCCGAACAGGGAAGCTGTTCCACTTTTTGGATGATGAAAGCAACATCGCCTTTAAAATCCATACAATCATCTCTGCATATATTACTCGACAGAGCAAAGTCCTGTCGAAGTAAATCTCGTTTCAGTAAATCATCACTGACCTCTCTTACCGATCTCACACCATCGTATGGAATACCCAAACCGTGATTTGGGCCGGGTAAACGCCAATCCGTCTTCGGGGTAATACCGAATTCATTACAAATCCTTTCATAAGCCCGTCTAACATACGGGTTGTTAGTTAAATTCCACGCCTTATCCTGTGGAATCGGGGCGCTGATCTCTTTGAGGATACATCTGATCTGGTAGTATACGTGAAACGTGAAAACGGATTTACTCAAGGCATCACGCCTAGTGTCTGTCAGCGTCACGCCACACCCAGTCGTAGTGCACCAATTGAGTTGGTTCTGCCCAAACTGCATCGAGTTATTAAACCACGCGTGGACAGATTTCACACCCGTGACCAATAGCTTGTACTTTCTAAACACATCTATAAACTGGGTTTTGAAGTACGAACCATCTGCATCAACCAAGATTTTCATGTGTGTGAAGTCGGTGGCATTTATGTTGTCGTTTTGGGGGTTATGTACTTCGGGTTTATACATATTATTATATATACAATTTATATTATAATATTTACATTACGCTACCGGACATAACGAACGGTGAGACCGTTCAACTTATACATGCCATTGATAACACGTCTGGTCAACTCGAAATAGCACCATGTGATGTAGCATACTACCCGGACAAACATCAACAAAAAATAATAATAATACGTTCTTCGTCGAAGGACGTAAATTTGAAATAACTGAAGGTTACTACAGTGTGTGTCCTCTCAGTGATGAAATTTTCAAACCCTTAGGACTTAAAACTTAAAATAAATGACTCAAATGGAACAAAGGTGTTAGACAACATTAATGGACCAAACACACCGACACTCAATCGACCGTTGGCTAAGATGCTGGGAATGTCAACAAGCAAAATAGTCCCTAAGTCTACCGTCACTGGTTTGAAATTACCAGTTAAAACTATTGCTGCTGCACTTCAGCTTGGCCTTCAAGCATAGTTTAGTTTGACTCTCCAGAGCAGTCACACCTCACAAAATCCTGTCCATCACATATAAATGAAATGGAATTTCATGACTGGTATATTGATTGTTAGTACAGCTGTCATTTTGTAAAGTTACGAAACGCCACATGTGAAGAGTGAAACCTTTTTTCTTTTTCCATTCCCATCAGTCTCAATCAAAAGTGTCAAACATCTGTTCAGCCTCCTTGGCCAAGACAGTGAAAAGCAACCAGTATAAATCCACATATCATTATTGAATATATAGTATATATAATATATAATATATAGAGTTTCAAGAAAAGTATATAAAGCAACACTCGGCTCAAACCTTTTTTAATATTCTCAGCATACTTGCTGTCACAAGTGTTCGATCCAGTTTGGTCCGGGCTTTCAAAAGCAACTTAAACCTCATACAAGTATCTTGAATTGTGTTTTGATACTTAGATCAGTAAATATCTACCTAAATATCAATTTATTAAGAAAGGGAAAGGTGAGTATGGAATTAAGTAAAAATCACCCCCAAAACCAAACAAACATAATATACTTTGAAATGAGAGCATTTCCCGTGAATATCAAAACTAGTGTAAATGTCAGAGAATCAGTTTTTAAGTGTCGTCATGCAGAATGATTTTCTAGTTGAATAATCTTTCATTTTTCACGGAACAAATCTTTCGTCTCTTATCCGCCATTACATGCATAGCTTCTGTTGAAAGGGCGATTATTTTCATTGACTGAAATTTCCACCGTAGGCACTAGGAGCATTCAACGTCATGTTTTTCTCTAATTAATGTTC
Source organism: Haliotis asinina (assembly GCF_037392515.1). Lineage (NCBI taxonomy): Eukaryota > Metazoa > Mollusca > Gastropoda > Lepetellida > Haliotidae > Haliotis > Haliotis asinina. The sequence goes on along the minus strand of NC_090281.1, from coordinate 14,691,919 downwards.
CGGAAATAAAATTCAACACAATATGGTGTGGTTTATTATGTGTGGCATTTCAAATTTGAATGAATCGCCAGGGGTCCTGACATTTTGACCAAATGTGTATGTGCGGTGAAAGATCAAAGGCGCGGACAATACTTTATCAGACGATAATGTGCACTTTTTGCATTACGTCACAATGTATTGACGTCGCTGCGCAATTCCAGTCTGCCCCCTCGTAATCGAACTTTTTTGCATTACGTCACAATGTAACCGACGTCACGATGGATGTCAGTTGCCATCGCCTCGTACAGCCTCCCATAGTAAACTGCTTCGTCGCATCCCGCTTCTTGGTTTGCAGTTGCACCACACAGCCGACATCACTGTGGAAACGTTACGTTTATTTTTTCCGACGGATAAAATGTCTCATAGTTCGACTCAAAATCTTACAGAGACACAGTAATGTTGACAATGTTTACATTTCCATAATGCAATCGTGGAATGTCGCTTGACTTGTCAGCTTCCTCTGAATGTACTGATCTAAACTTTCGTTGGTAGTAGAAATGAGGCGGTCATATTGCCTTGTATGGTTTAAGAGAATCACGGATGTAATTAAAATCATCTAGAGAAGATATTTAACCCGAACAAAAACCATCCTCAAACTGTTCATCATTTGTTTTTCTAGTAACCTTTGTCTTAACGTAGGGGGCTGACACGTCAAAAGAACAGCGCGTCAGTTAGCCCTGTGCGAGGAATCTTAATGTAGGTCACAGACACCGTCATAGATTAATCGAAATTAGGCTTAGACGTTATTGAATACAGCATCTTAGAAAAGAAATACAGTTCGTTCTACCACCACGTATAGTGTAATAAAGCACACTTTCGCACTAAACTATTATAACGCTAAACTATACTAGTTCAGGGCGAAAGTGTGCTTTATTACACTATACATGGTGGTAGAACGAACTGTATTTCTTAAACAACACCATCCTTTGAAGTGGGTGAGTCTCAAGGTGTTGCACATATTTTTTTAGCACGTGGCTATCACGCGTACTGCCAGGCAATCTCCCTGTATTATTACACAAAACGGCCAGTTTTATTATAATTACGTGGTATCAATGCATCAGATGCATACAACAACCACTTACAATGCTGACGCAGAAAATATATCTGAAAAATATTAGCTTTGGTGTAGCTTTGTCGACCACGACATATGTTGTCAGGATAATGAGTCGTTTCAGATATGTCAATACTCTGTCGCCTGAAAGAATTTCTACTTTGTGAGGCCTGCCTTTAATCAAGCGGAAGTTTGAAGGTGTCAAATATTTCTTCGTTTTCCATGAAACTGAAAGCGAGTGAGTGATCGTAATTTTACGCCGCACTCAGCTATTCCAGCTATATGGCGGCGGTCTGTAAACAATCGAATCTAGTTCAGTCAATCCAATGATCAACAACATGAACATCGATCTACGCATTTGGGAACCTGAGACACGTGTCAACCAAGTCAGTGACCCTGACTACCCGATCCCGATAGTCGTCTCTTACGATAAGCATAGTCGCCTTTTGTAACAAGCCTGGATTGCTGAAGACCTATTCTACCCCTGATCTTCACGAGTTCGTGATATTGAAAGGATTCCTTACCATATATTGAGCTGCTTAATTTCATGACGTAGAACTAGCTGCCAAATGCAATCATATAAACATGTTTTGTCACGTATGGGGGTCGTATATAATCAGTATATTAACGAATGCTTTCTGACAACACACTGCCTCACACCACTAGAACTGTTCGGGGCACAGAGTTAACGTCAACGCATTGACCCCCACTGAACATGTCCGCCATCATCTTGGTCATCTGCAGAGACGGTACCTTGAACCTTCATGAACCTATTTTAATGAACTTTGATTTCAGTAATTTATAATTTTGATCCCTTGACACTAAGTTAACGAGCCTGGCTGCCCGATTAGCCCAAATATGGGTGACTGGAGACCAACCGGATCGTCACAGACTAACTAATTCGGACTTCATCTAACTCGGATTTCGGACTGAAATCTCCACCCTTCAAGGTAATTTACTATGAAAACATCGCTAATTAACTCGGACTAACGGGACTGCCTGAGGCGGAAGCGCTTCGTTGTTATTCGATTACCGACTTCAAACGGATTATCAGGTGTGATGATAACCAATTAACAAAATACTTGTGGTGTCGTTCTTTGACTCTCGTTCTTTTAGTGGACAAATAGATGATCGGGACGTGACCAAGTCAAAACTATTTTTTTTAAATGGCTATAAATAAATTGTTACGCGCTGAAATATGGCCGAGAAACATTTCATTTGTTTTATTTATCCTTACAACTACAACGCAGTGGTTGGTACAGGCAGTGGGACTGGCGTGACACAAACTGAGAGATGTGTCGTAAAATCTTCAGTAGGACGAGTTCTTCAGTTGTGAGCATTGTTGATGAGTCCAACGTTTCCGTGCCAAATGATTTCTAAAGAGTTCTATACAATATTTTTTTTTATTTTCATCTATTGAAGTTACATTTTTCCTTCCTCTGTTAAGCATTCATGGGTTTAGTGTGCATCACAATTTATGGATGTTGGTGAAAATATAACTGCTATATATGCATACATACACATGCATACACGTTATAAATCGAATTAGCAACATATGCAGCTATACAAATACACATACATGCATGCATACATACATACATACATACATACATACATACATACATACATACATACATACATACATACATACATACATACATACATACATACATACATACATACATACATGCATGCATGCATACATACATACATACATGCACATACATGCACATACACACACATATACACTCACATACATACATGCATGCATGCATGCATGCATGCATACATACATACATACATACACACATACATACATGCACACACACATACATACATACATACATGCATACATACATACATACATACATACATACATACATACATACATACATACATACATACATACATACATACATACATACATGCATGCATGCATACATACATACATACATACATGCACATACATGCACATACACACACATATACACTCACATACATACATGCATGCATGCATGCATGCATGCATACATACATACATACATACACACATACATACATGCACACACACATACATACATACATACATGCATACATACATACATACATACATACATACATACATACATACATACATACATACATACATACATACACACTCACATACATACATACATACATACATACATACATACATACATACATACATACATACATACATACATACATACACACTCACATACATACATACATACATACATACATACATACATACATACATACATACATACATACATACATACATACATACATACATACATACATACATACATACATACATACATACATACATACATACATACATACATACCCCTCACCACAAGTGGATTGCACTTGTGTATCTGAGTACTAGCAGCAAACGTGTGTTGAGCTCAGCTGTATTGTGATGTTGGTTTGAAACAAACTAATATCCCTTCTCTCCGACTAACTTAAGTTAATTTGTGGTAGGAATGTACGTTGAAGGAAGCATTAGGTTTGTATTTATGTATTATGTAAATAGGTGTTCGTGTGGGTTTGGGAGCAGTTCTGATTGTCGTGACAGGTATGAGGGTTATATATACAATGATGTGGGGAATAAGTTATTACTTTTTAGAAGTGAAACAGAAACAGCTTACGGTTTTTAAAAAAAATAAACTATATCCTGAAACACATTTGTTAATCACCTCACGTCCATTAATCACTTTGGTTTTGCTTGAGATCGAAGGCAATTAGACCTTCAATGGTCCAATTCCACTAACAACTCATTAATCAAACTTCCATGCTCCTAATCAAACGCCCAATGTCAATTCGGTTCATTCCATCCCATTCTTCCAACCGGCGAACGTTCAGAGTGGTCGGTGGGTTTTGATGGTGACATGCACGAAATCCAGTAATATCCCAGACGTGTTCCTTATGGGCAAGCCTGGATTTGGTGCAGGCCATCGTATGGTGAGAGAGTGTTTTGCGTCTGTTAGCAATATTTCAGCAATATTACCTCGGGATACACCAGAAACGGACTTTACGCACTGTAACCATGTGAGGAATCGAACCCGGTATTCGGCGTGACGAGCGGACGCTTTAATTACTAGGCTACACCACCGCACCACTATGGCAAAGTTAATTTTTATGCCGTAAAGTGACGGCGTGCAGCAACCCCTTCAGTCATGGGATAAGACGTGGACAGTTGGTCCCCAGGAAACCATGCTTGTAGGAGGCGACAGCTGGCCCCATAGTCGGTTTCAACAGTCGACCACGCCATATAGTTGAATGTTTTTGTTCACAAAACGGCTTTCAGGGGTCCATCTGAATGTATTTCAGGCGATCTTACTTGCTGATTTTGGACATTGTATGTCCGCTTTAGGAAATATAATTATAAATGATATTTACACAGAGGTTAAGAATCATATTCAACAAGATTGGCATCGCACCCTGAGTTTGTCCGTGAAATGTTTCTAAGCATTCCTGAATCGATTCAACAGTAAGCTCACGATTTCCAAATCATCTCCAAACTGAACCATCACCAGCGAAGTGTGTTGTACCTACAGTTAATGGTCAAGGTGCTGCGAAATTACATGTATTTCTTATCATAATGCTGTAAAGAGCGGGGCAAACAATGCTGAGTTGTCGGGGGACTATTTTGATCCTTTGCCTAATAAAAAAAAATATTGATCAATATTGGAATAGACCTTTAAGAAAGAACCCAGAGAAAGAATATGAAGGATTGCTTTTTGTGCTCCACTCCAAGTCTGATATGATGATCAGGATTCTTGAGAGAAACCAGCTCTTCAAAACGGATCAGTGCGTTCAAGCTTTAAGAATAGCCCAAGAATATTCAGAACATGATTGGTCATTAAGTATACATAACTGGCATATTTTTACATATTCCTGCTCCATGAGAGCTAGGGACTGTTTGTTACAATATGACACGTAGATCTTTTAGTCAGCGCCACAATGTCCGCAGACATGTCATGTGAAAAAATGAATTTTGTTTTGTTTTTCAAAATCTCACTGTAGGTTATCAGAGCTCATAACCACTCTATATTATTCAGCTGGTGTCTGGAACACCGTTTACCCGTGAAGGTCCGGGGTAGAATACGTCTTCAGTAACCCATGCTTGCGGTTAGAGTGGTGAGGCTCGCTGACGTGGTTCACACGTGTCATCGGTTCCCAATTGCGCAGATCGATGCTCATGCTGATGATCACTGGACTGTCTGGTCCAGACTTGATTATTTACAGACCACCGCCATATAGAAGGAATGTCGCTGAGTACGATGTAACACTCACTCACTCATTCTGGAACACCGTTAAAACGTGAATTAATACAGCACTTAATACCACACTCAACTGATGAAGTTTACACCAGTTAAGCAAGGGGAACAATCGGACAAGAGTATTCTAATCTGTCGTGGGATCTCTACGTCTCTTCCTATAGCTACAAAATGCATTTAAACCCTTAACAACACAATCAATACTTTGAAAAACTAACGTCACTCAGATCCAACCTTTATTAACTTTTGATTAATATTACAAAGCCTTACCTTGCCAATTTGGCGTAAACCGATAATGAATGAAGGGCATGAAAGGCAATAATTTCACAGAATATCTGCATTTTTGAAATATTCCACAGAAACGTACACCTGGTAAGAATGCTAATACTGGAACTAACAAACCGTTACTTCCAGTAATACAGAGTTACTTTTCTTGATTGGAATTGTGACTCCAGATAAATGATCGACAAACCGTTTAAAATAATAGCACCAGGCACAAGAAATAAAGCGTTAGGCATTTTTTCCTCCTAGAACTGTATGTTCTTTCTTCTAAGGCATCCGTTTTTACTCTCTATGTCTTCAGTTTCTTTTCCAGATCGTCGACCCCTTCTTGAGCTCTGTTTCAATGTCCGTATCGTCACTGTACATCTTGCACTGTTTGCCATCCAGCGAGAAGTAATGACACTTCAGTATGGCACAGTCCTTGGCGCATGATCGGAGGGAGGCTTGTGGTGCAGCATATGTCGGGTGAGTGATGATGTCTGCATCTTGGTGCCATCTTTTGTTGGCGGAGACCTTTACTTTGTATGGATCTGTTAAGATTACACTTCATAATTATCTTTACGAAATTGATATACATGTATGAATAAAATAGATAATTAGATCTTTACATTTTCCCTACAAATCAGCAGAAAAATAATAAACAGCATTTCAGCATAGTTTGGAAACAATTTAAACATTAAGCACAAAGACTTCATTCCAACTGACTGACAACGACTACAAAATTATTTGAAATTAAGCGCCGGGCCACTGATAAGCGCCGGGCCTCTGATAAGCGCCGGGTCAGGAAGGCCGTCGAAAAAAATAAGCACCCGTATTAGTATTAGAAGAAATACGGTGTAACATTACCGTCATGTAGATGCTGTCCACACAGCGATGAATACGTGTCGTTACAATTACGAGTGCGCCACGTGAGATGTTTATGCGTTATGACAACACAATGATCCATCTCAAGGTGATCCGGTTCCCCTGGATGCCAGTCTTGATAACGCAACGCTGTCCCGTCGGAGTAGGCGAAGTCCTCACCGCTGGAATGCACCCCCAGCCAAGCACATCTGGATCTGTGACAACGTTCACTGTTTGATCAGCGTTATGCCTTGATTTGCAATTTGAAGTGTGTTTTGTTAGTCAATGGCCGTCATTGTTTTCTGAGTGTATGTGCATGATCTCAGTCGGTCTGTAACGATATTGTCCAACTCCATGTGACCCTATCATCAGACATCAGTCAAAACCTATGCTTAATGTCAGTGAGCATTTTGGAACGTGCCGGAAAGCACTGGTTCGCTTTAACTTCTACAACTGGTACCATCGCCTTTTTGTAGTGCTTCATATATACTCTTAAAACAGTAGGGGGTCTCCATTATTTATTTATTATTAAAAATATTTAGGAGATTTATAGGAATCAGTCAATGTTCATATGATATTATTGAATTTGCACTTAGCGACTACATTCCAAATAAGGTTAATGCCCGCCTAGCCCAAAACTGGCTGTAACTACTGTGTTGTACAAACAAACACGTTGGGCTATGTGGGAATGGTTATAAGGTTTTGGTTCAGGGATTATTCTTACTAAATAAACACAAACTTCTATACAGATTGATATGGTCTGTTTCAGTTTACCATCTGAACATACACTTTATAATTTATAAGTCGACATTTATTAAGTAGGAAGCAGCATCAGCAAACATGAAATCAATTTCGCAACATTGGTATCTGGTCTTCAGAGTCTGGAGTTGAATCTGCAGATCTCGATGCTTCTTCTTGTACTTCAGTCTAGCTGTGGCCTGGAGATGGATTATTGAAATTTCATTCTTGGCCTGCGTGGTTTTGATGTCATTGATAAACTTGTACAGATTAGGAAGGGATGTCTTGATGGCGTAGTTGAGCTTATGGTGCACACATTGATAAACTTGTACAGGTAAGGACGGGGTGTCTTGGTGGTGTTATTGAGCTTATGGTGCACGCATTGATAAACTTGTACAGGTTAGGATGGGGTGTCTTGATGGCGTTATTGAGCTTATGGTACCACCCTTCAAAATGGTTTGTTGTACGGGGACCCTGGGTGTTAAAGTAGTTCCACGTCTGGGGACCTTTCTGAACCCACTTCTCAGTAACATAGTCCGCAAACCTATCTAGGTCGGTTACTTCTGATGGTCGGTCTTCCAAGGCCTGAACCCGTACATCGTCTAGTTTCTCTAATGGCACTATCGGTCAGACTGTTGCATGTCTGATGAATTTGTTGAATCGGGAATATCTCTGTGGGGTGCTCAATGGTGCATTTTCAAAGTCGAGAAAAACATTGCAGAAGGGTACATAAATATATGATTCACAATTTTGGTAACTTTAGTAGAACGGCGGTCACTCTGGTGGCTGTGGTTCTGGTCTGACTTAACTAAGGCAGCGTTCTGAGTCGTAGCTGTCGCTCGACAACCCATGGGGTGATGTCTACTGTGTCCTTATGCCTGTTCTTAACGCCGAATTGAAAGCCATTGTAGACTAAGGTTATCAATATATTCAACTTGTACCTGTGCGTTTGCGATTTTGAGTGAAGCTGTCCAAGTTGTCAGAGTTTTTTATACAATGAACTGGATGACACTGAGTGAACACTAAAGATAGTGAGTGAACGCTCACCCAAGGCAGGATCTTTATCCACGGTAGTGGATGACAAAGAGTGAATACTCACTCAAGATATCGGGGAAACAGGCTATAACTCAGAACGTTAATCCCGTGTAGCAACACTGCTCCTTTGGGCTTGGGACATAGTAGGAATAGGAAAAAATAGATTTTGGGCAAGGCGGGAATAGGGGAAATCGAATTTTGGGCTAGGCGGGAGGACACCCCAAATAACTATGGTTGTAAGGAGGTGCAAATGGTGATACACTCTCAAAACATTCAATATTATCATATCAACATTGGTTGACTCGATATATCTCCTTAATATATACTAATCGTAAATATAAAAAATGAAGATCCCCTACTTCATGGAAGAGTGTAGACAGACGCCATGTTTGGCAGGTTGGAATCACTATACATGACACTATACATGACTGGTGATGTTTTTTATCAGGTTAACTGAAGGCAGTTTCTCATTACAGTGGCTGAAATGTTGTTTAATATAAGAATATCTGTAGCTTAATTACCATGTGCATTAGAGGGGTTAAACAGTACACTCTTGCCAAGGTATGTACGGTGCCTATTGCGGCACAACACCTTCAGCTTGGCCGGTTTCTGTATATTAGAACTTACTTCCAGGGAAATAGCGTCAAAATGTCAAAGAAAGGCATAGATTCTGACACAATGGTTCCATTTCTAGACGTTTTGGAAAAGGTTCTAAAAAGACTAATAAAATACCGTGGTTCTTCTAATAAAACCGTAAACCGTTTCAACCCCAAAAGAACATAGCGTGACGAACTCCACTGTTGCATAGGCCCATACACTACTGGTCACGTTGTATTCATATCAAAATGTATCAATAGGACTCCAAGATGACTGTCACCCTATTGTCATTTAGAGGTCAAGGCTAATCCTATGGGAGACTGAACTGGTTTGATTCACCTCCCCACTTAACTTCCAAGTATTGGGATATAAAAAAATCCATATGGACTTTTGCTTTGAGATTTCTTATTATCAGAATACGGATGTTGATGATTACAAGTTCCTGATAACAAATCAGGACTGCTGTATAGTAATGACCGTTGGTGTTTCTAAGATAAAGCGAGCCGACGTTTCTACTCACTGTTGTTTCTTTTTGTAAAAGTCCTTAAGGTCCTGTTGAGCGTCAGGAGAAGTAACTTTTACAAGGTCAAGGCCAAGTTGTCTACAGAGGCGCCGAGCATCGTCGTAGATGGCTTTCTCAGCTATGTATCTGTACTTAGTAGCTGAAAAAAGAACAGGCTTTTAAAAACACACACACACACGCACACGCACACACACACACACACACACACACACACGGATATATATATATATATATATATATATATATATAGATAGATAGATAGATAGATAGATAGATAGATAGATAGATAGATAGATATAACACCTGTAGAAAACTTGTAGATTTTGTTTTTTACGGTATGTGACGATGACTGTGTACAGCTTCAGAAAGAATGACATTTATGATGATGATTTTTACATACTTTTCATCGAGATTTAGTAGCCACAGTAAGAAGGTGCCTGACCTGCATCGTTACAACAGGTCACCTTCTTCTAAATGGACATTTAATAATGCTACAAAATATACTAAAATGGATACAAGAAAAACACAAGTTCGGTGAGCCAATTTGCCCAAGGTACAAAAACAGTCCGTGTAATTCCATGCAAACATACTGGCTGCTCGAAAATATAGATACAGAGGTATCTGCCTATGAGAGCACTAGTGACCTTGCCGATGGTCACTCGCCGAAAAGGAGTATAACCTTTTCTGATCAAGCAGCATACAGAACAAACGCACCTAAAGGACACACGTGGGAAAAGGGCCGTGTGATATTGTGATAATGAAAATGAAGGTGTATATATTGAGTTAATACCCTATTAATGAAAGCGAGTCTCATACTGGCCTGAAATTATTCCTCTTTTAACACACAGGCTATGCCAAGACTTACGAGGGATCAGGGGAACCAAACCTTGGGACGAATGCAAGTTGACTAGACTGCACGGAGAGGAGCCAGTCATTTTAATGTTCATGTTAGGACAGTCTACAACTGCACGCGCGGCATCGAACAGCATCCAAGGTCTCAATGGACGACGTTCAGTAGCATCACAACGATGACCAACAGATTGTGCGTAGCCATCTGCAGGATCGCTTCACCATAGCGGTGGAAAGAGCAGGTTCACTCCCAAAATACAGACCTCCCATAAGACAGACTCTAAGAGAACACTAGTTAGCTTAGCCATGCTGTCCACCCCTATGTTATTAATGAGCTGACCCAGAGTCACTACAGCGTATAGTAACAGAACAGAATGTGACATAGTGATCATACGGGTATATATACTAAGTAATAAAATTCTTTCGATGATTGAATAATACTTGATTTCCAAGATTGTACAAACTGGGGTCCTCTGCATATAATATAAAATTATGATAATATTATATATGCTATTGTTATTCTTCAACAAAGTAATGTTATTAGCATATTGGGAGGCCCATACATAAGACGTTGCGGTTTCATCTAACTTAGCTTTAACATTATTTAACAAAACGAAATTAGAATAGTTGCTGTTAACTGTCGTATTGATTATAGGGCTGTAGATGATATGAGATGAGATAACTTAGGACTATGTTGGAATAATCTAGCAGAATTGGAAATCACTTTAACTTTAACATTAATCGATTAGGACATTTCCCAATTTTCTTTAAACCATACACTCTGGTGTTGCTTGTTTCACATTTAAAATATATTCACAAAAGTAAATATATACACATTCCGAAACTTAAAACCCATCCCAGAGAGGTAATTTTTAGATGGCTACCTGTATGGCAAGAACAAGGTGGAAGGAGAAATGTGTATTGGAGATGTGCTTGGTTTCGTATGTTTGTTCTAAGACACAGGTATATGTATCTTTTATTTTGATAATGTTCATTAGTGAATATATGTTGATGTACGTATATATGTTTATGCATTATGTCTTAATTTTAAAATCTTAATTCATTAAATGAATTAATAAAAATATAGTTAGTACTCATTGTTGTCTTTTATTTAAATCTATACATATACCATTATTATCAAGGGAATAGATTCTTTAAATCTTATGCAACCAAACATAAAATGTGTTGTCTTAAGCGACCTGTCCTATGGGAAGTCTGACTAATGGGAAGATACCAAACATGTCAGGCAGTTTTAAATCATTAGTTACGACACAATGCGTCAACGTTTTGCACGTATTAAAGCTCTGCTGTCTCATTCGTCCGGACGGAAAACCAGATGTTGTAACCATCCGACACAACGCTTCATCTATTTTGTATGATTTCTGCAACGCGCTCAAAAGGTCAGATCCAGACGGCAAGAAGATGCTCCAGATTAAAGCAACTGCTTACCTCTTGAAACGTGACATACAAGCTGACATATAAACGGAAACCATCCAACGTATCCCAGCATCGTTAATATCAGGTCAAATGAAAGTCATCTTGACTTCCGGCCACAGTATTGAGATCATCCCAGAGGTAAAGTGGACGTTCCGGAGGAATGGGAAGGAAGTACGATGCAAGGCTGGTGTAGACCTGCGTCAGGACTGAACCTATGGTTTTCTTCATTTCCACGCCGAGTCTGGCTTCGTATCAGATTGTCGATGTCTTTAGCGGACACTTTGTGAATTTTATCGGCCGTGTGATGTTTTATTGGGGTGTGTAGTGTTTGCATTTGCCGCCAACAGTGATCACCGCCAGCCTCTCTCGCTTGGTGTCGGTTTTAGTATTATCTTCCATTTGAGCGAGCAAGTCGTCGCACTCAATCTTGTAATGTAACAAACGATTTTTAATCTAAAAAATAAACTCCAACGCACACAAAACACACCATGATGACAGTCAAGTTGCACGCGACGATGAGTTCGAACATTTTTGCTCGAGTTCTGCTATAATTTTGCTAGGATTTTTGCTTTTTGCTTAAGCTAGCTAGCAGACTTTGTACGCTATGGGTTGGTCGGTTTTAAAAAGGAGTTTGGCGTGTTTCACTTCAGCGAGCTGTTTTTTCACACGGTTGCGTTCTTGTTGGTTCGAATTCTCGTCGTTTTCTCACAAGCATTCCTCGAACGAATCCCTGTCCTTGCAGTGAAACAGGGTCACCCATGTCACTCATGACCTCTTTGAATACGTTTTGTTCCCGCTCAAAGTCGGGCACAGGATGACGATTGGATCAAACGTGTCTCGATAGTAACCTTCCAGCAGGTCGAGCGCCAAATCCATTTTGCCGCACCCGGTTTGACTGCACACGATTCCACAGTGAGGACCACTAGGCAGATCAATAGATGGCTTGCACTGATGTCTATGTTCAGTTGCGCGTCCGTGATCACGTACAAGCGTAAGCTCAGTTTAACCTTGGCCTGACCCTTCTTGACGATCTGGACAGTGATCCCCACGCTGCCGTTGTCCTTGCAACGTCCGCTGCCGTGCAGTCAGTCGTCATCCGTGGATCGTATTAGGTTAGGTACTCAATGAGCAACGCGTAGGCGAGATCAAGATCTTTGGCCGCCACGTTGGATTCCGGCGCGCGTTTGACCGCCGGCAGCTGTTTGATCTCATCCCACTGCTGGTTCGCCCTCATGCCAGGCGGAAAAGCTGGTTGGGCACGCCCTCGGCAGTCACTTCCACTTTCGTGATCTCGGGGTTGAAAATGTTTGGCTGTCTCTTTTGAAAGGTTCGTAGTCCTCCACGGGAACAGTCAAGATGCCTTTCATCGGTCACAGGAGCACGATCAGGTTGACGTTTCACAGTGTGTCGCTCAGGTCCTAGACGATGGTCCGGTCTCTTCACAGATGAATGCATCTGCAGTTTGTCCTTCCATGATGGTCGGCATAGGGTTTATAGTCGCAATGAAGAGGGTGTCGGCCATGGTTTGGGCTGGGATAACTCTCAGTGGACGTAACTGACTGCAGGTGGTGAATGGCAATGTTACTGGAGAGGGTTATCTAGACGAGATTCGTATAGCAGTACCATTCCTACAAGCTATGCGTGGGTTTTATGGTGGACCCTCTTTACTGTAAGACGACTAGGCCTCAAGCCTCATTAATACTAGGCTTCATAGGGCCAGAGTAGTGTAGCCAGCATGCTCACAAGATTGAGTACGCCAGTGATAAACTCGGTCGACGTGTACACACACATCACTCAGCACTAGTTCATCTCCAAGGACTCTGCAGAGATGTAAGATATCGTGGGAGATTCACGTATTGCTTGTGATTGCAAGTCGACAGATCCGGTATGGACAGTGTTATGGTGTGGGATGCAATATCCAGCACCCAGGGATCGGATTGAATGTCGGCTCAAGGGAATTTGACACCACACTGTTCCGGCATGAAACGCTACTTCTAAACACAGCTCGTATCACGGTACGCTACCTTTCCAATTCTAACATTAATGTCTCGCCATGGCCTCCCCGATTACCAGGTCTAAACCCGATACAATACCATGATCGAAGTGTACGTTAACGTCAAATCACGCCTCCGACACTTCCACATCTGATCATCATGTTGCAAGAAGAGTGAGGGGGAATTCTACAAGAGCGATTTCTCCGACTTACCCAATGCCGAGGCGGTACCGAGCAATAATTGCTGGCAATAGTAGCCATACAAACTACCAACTGTGACGCCATCTTGTGGACTCAAGAAATCCAAACCACAACTACTATCGCTAGGGCGAACTCTTTGTCCATAATTTGTCCATAAACGTGTGAATTTTCAGCTTTTTACCATTGAAATTGCATGAAATAATTTCTCTTGAACTAACGCCATAAATTCATTGTAAAAATAGTTAATGCTAAGAGTATACACATAACATTTCATCTTCATCTCTACCATGAAGGAGAATTGTTCAAATTAAATGATGGCATTCGAAAGGTAGCATATCACTTATAAGAATACATGTATAAGTTTTCCAGATTCAGAAACAGGCTGTTCTTACCGTGAATGATACAAAGGAGTTGCAGAGTGGACAGACACAGCATGAACATACTGACTGACTACACGAAATCTCCCCGTCCAATGTCGCCAGGGATGAAATAAACACTATACACCGATGCTTTGGTATATACTGCACTGATGACGTCGCAAGGCAGGTTTATCTTACATGCAGCTTGGGTAGAGCCCAGTCATTCATACGGCCACACACCTCTCCAATTACAAAAGGAAGATTACATTGACTGTACAATCGATTCTGCTTCTAGATGAGATTTCTTCAAGATGTGGAAAGGGTTTTGTCGCCTCTACTCAGGATGTGGAAAGGGTTTTGTCGCCTCTACTCAGGATGTGGAAAGGGTTTTGTCGCCTCTACTCAGGATGTGGAAAGGGTTTTGTCGCCTCTACTCAGGATGTGGAAAGGGTTTTGTCGCCTCTACTCAGGATGTGGAAGGCTTCTGAAATGTTGGTGTCTGATCACAAAAACGCACTTTACGTCTCGGACAAGTCGTAACAAACTGGAATGCACTGTTCGTACACGTTGTATGAGTTGAGTTTTACACGAAGAAAGAAAGTATATGCTCATGATATTGTCGCAATTGTACAGTCGACTCTGCTTTAAGTACAGATTTCTTCTGGATGCATCCTGGTTCCCGGGCCTCTCATTAACATAGGGACCCTAGTTTGTAATGGAGACGCTCCCTGGAGAGATCCAAGATGGCGGACTAGGTAAGTTTACTATGGAACTGACTGATTTCTAATACAGTACTCTTAGCTGTGACTTTCATACGACACTTGCTTCAAGAAATTAATGAAATTAGTGTCTGAATCGCGACAGTATATAATTTTTGAACAAAGAAGTTTGTCTCAATAACTCCATGTTTTCCCGAAGCATACTCCCCGTCGAATCGCGAACGTAAACACAACTTGCACGTTTTAGTGCCTCACTTTACATGGTGTATGCATGTATGACTGCCTGTTTTTGTTTTGTTTTTTCCAAATAAAAAAAACTGATTCATTCACTGTATTCTGGTTGATATGTTTTGTAAATAGTTATATTTTAAAGATTAGTAATTTTGATTAGTAACTTTGATTGTTAGAGACTGTACCCTCAAAGGGTGTTAAAGTTTTGTAAAATTACTGTCGTCTTGAGGGTACGTAAGTCCCAAAACCTTCAAAGTAAAGTTTAAATTTATCAAATTTTAAACACAGTATATTTGTTATTTTAACGGTTGGCTAAATGTTCCTACAATCTCTAGCGGCTGGAGGATTATGTAAATCCAGCTAGGGTCCATGCAGGTAGCAAAGGTAATGTAAGTTCCTATGGTTCCTCGTATGGTGATCTACATTCAGTCGTTGGCGATCTATAGCCTGCTTTTATATTGCATCGTCCTCTATGATTGAACTGTTGTATATTTCATTATATTATATATATATACATATGTGTTTGTGATAATCTACTTGTTTTACTGTCCTGCGTTGACAGGTGTTTATAATTCAAGTTTTAGTCGTTATAAATCTATACTTTGTATGGCTGAAAAATAGCCGATGTGACTTGAAATCTTAGCTCGCTCAGTCAGGCGCTCACTTTTATATTAATGGACAGACTAGGGCAAAATGGTATTCACCCTCCACCTCCAACAATCCATAATTGTTTTTGTACTTTCAACGATGTGCAAAACATCGAAATATCTACAGTACCCTTACAAGATTTTGTATAACTTTTGTTTCAGTTCGTTTCATGAACGTTACCAATGTTCTATAATTCTACTTCGACGTAAGTAATGTCCCGTGCTGCTTCAAGTGGATCATACCTGTGAGATGGAGTTTTTAAGATCGTTGATGGTATTTCAATATTTCCGACAAATATAAAACTTCCTTTTAATGGATACTTAATTATTAAGAACATTGATAAACTTCAATGTAAGAACCACGTAAGAACTACACTCATTGTCTCAAACATTAACTGCCGCTTTGAGAAATATCCCAGATAAAACTAACAGTAGTTCCTGACTTTGCATAAATTATACGAAGTTCATCCAATAGTCATATAATGTTTCTGTGAAGATTTGCTTCAACATTTGTCATTGTCATGGAGGAACAAGAGGATTGAGACAGACACAAAAACAATGGTGTACATCTGTCAATGAAAGTATGCTGACTGCATAAAACGCATGTATTATTCAGTGGTAGTGACTGTTGAATTACGTTGTTGGCATTTCTATATCTGCGCTGGTGGAAATATCGACTAAGAAACAATTATTTGAAGGTTACGCATTGAAATATTTGTATTTGTAGCACACAACGTGACTGGATACATTCAAAATTAGAGCCCGGGTGGTCAGCCGGCCAGTTGCATAGATCGATGCTCATGCTGTTGATCACAGGATTGTCCGGCTCAGACTTGATTATTTACAAATTGCTGCCATGCAGCTAAATTATTGCAGAGTGTGGCAAACCAAACCAAATCTAAAATATAAAACAACAACTTTGTCCACGTTTACTATGTATTCCTATGAAAAAGCTTATTCATTTGTCTGACTATATGATAAGCTTTAAGCGTAATGAAGTATAACATAAAACATTTTCTAACGATTTATGTTGTTCGTCATACAAGTGAGTGAATAGACGCGGTATCTTTTAAAACGTTTTGGTACCCATATGAAAGAAATTAAATTAAACACCACTTTAAAAAAAAGTTGTTCACAACCTGGAGAATTCCTGTCTGGTAGTCCATCAGCTTGAAAATGAGAAAGGCTGAACAAGGGTTGATTCCTCCCGAGCGTGTCCACGGATCGCTTGTGTTTGTCTACTCACGTATAAAAGACAGGACAGCTGTACAAGCAGACTTTGATTAATGTTTACATTTGTGCAAGGCACATTAGAACAAACTTTTACTTTTGCTGTGTTGGATAAAGACGAAAAACATTTGGTATGAGTTTTGTTCGACTATCTGAGATATCATTACCAACATCGCCCCCAACGTCAACAGCAGCAGCAGCAGCAACACCATCCCACCCCACCCCACAGAAAAGCACCAACCCCACTTCCGCAGGCGATCGACACACAAAGAAGAGCACCAGACAGGTTAACCTACTGACTTATATATGCACTGTGCATTTTGTCTTTCGTTTTTCTTTTTCTATTTTGACAGTTAGAACATGTATGAAGTACTCGTCGCGTTATGTGTAGTTAATGTACCTTGAGTGTGAGTGTGTGTGTGTGTGTGTGTGCATGTGCGTGAGTGTGTGTGAGCATATGTGTGTGAGTGTGTGTATGTGAGTGAGAGTGTGTATGTGTGTGTGCGTATGTGCGTGTGAGTGTGAGTGTGCACGTATGTGTGTGCGCGCGCTCTAGTCGACTTATGTATGTGTAGAAACAAATCATGTTTGTATTATTCTATGGACCCGAAGTCTTTCCAGTCGAGTTATGTAAAATGTAGAAATAAATCATGTTTATTACCATAAACACGTTTTGTCTGGTCCTTCTTTCCCTTTCTTTGTTGTTTGACCGCGGTATGACAACGAGACGGTACCATACTCTGTAACAGCAGACAAACTATATCAAAGACGTCATATACCAGAATGTGTGAGACACTGCTGTCATAAGCTAACAGGAGAAGTAACATGAGGTACGGGTAAACATTGAACAAACAACTTGATAATCAGCCATGACACAGCATTATGACACTGAGTATTTTACTATCGAAAAAGATCGTGCACACATCAATGAAAGCAACCGCGCTCCATACGTATTTGGTCATCTAACGCCGGAACATCCGGGTTGGTGTAACGAGCACTGGATTTGAAAACCAAAACGAAAGCATACACTCATAAATATATGACGTTATATGGAGATAATCATAGCACAGAGAGTACACAACACCTGTTGTACGACATACGTCAACCGTAAAGGAGTCCTTCATTAACGACAACACACGCACTTGGAAAACGACCATGTTCGATTTTTGATCGTTGTTGAATTCGAGTAGAGGATTCCAAAGTTTTCCAGTGGTTCCAATAGGGACGTATTTTTTTACAGGTTTGACTAGACAGAGCGTATTCAATAACACCTGACAGCCGATGTTACGGTCCGAGAAAGTTTGCAAGAGCGTTGTCTTTCCACTCCCAATTAACCCTTCTATAGCCACCACAACCGGTCTCCGCGCACATGTCGACATCCTTTAATGCTCGAGCTCATGTTGCTTATGAGTGAGTGAGTGAGTTTGGTTGCACTCAGCAATGTCCCAGCTACATGGAGGCGGTCTGTAAATAATCGAGTCTGTACCAAATAATCCAGTGATCAACAACATGAGCATCGGTCTGTGCAACTGGGAACCGATGACATGTGTTAACCAAGTCAGCGAGCCTGACCACCCGATCCCGTTAGTCGCCTCTTACGACAAGCACAGTCGCAAACATGGCTTTAAGGCAAACATGGGTTGCTGAAGGCCCATTCTACCCCGGGACCTTCACGGGTCAAAAGAGGAAGAACACAAGTGGAGGGAAGAAGAAGAAAACGAGGAAACACGCGTCGGGACGGAAGAGAACCATTCAGGACGTCTTTGGTTATTACCTGAAAAAAGAGAACGAACGTAACAAGTCATCGGTCATGATGACACTAACAAACGATCACTGAAAAACACCAATATCATTAACGGGACTATCATGATTCGACCTACAACCAACAAAAACAGCTGTTGAAAGGGTCTGTCTACAAGTTTGCCGTCCGGCGTCACCTCTGTCCGTGGTCAAAACGGGTTGGAAGACATCGACCTCAGAAGGTCATCCCTGTATGTCAAATGTAAGATAACTCACGCAAACAACTCAGATCTGGCCAGTGATGAAGAATGCGCTCCCATCAACCTCTTCTTACATTCTCTTTTTGCACAAATAGACGTATGGCTGTGGCTGCAAGGGCGCTTGGTTAACTCCACGACCAATCACTATCCATACAAGGCCATCATTCAAACGCTTTTGAACACCAATTACATCGACAGCTAGACGCAAATGGAGGCGCAACTTGTTTTCAAGGACACAGCTGGGGAGTTAGACGTAACCGACCCGAATGGAACTAACACGGGCATGTTCTGCAGGTATGAGTTTACTTCCGGGAGTAAAACGTTTGACCTCGAGTCCCGCTTGATGCATGACCTCTTTCAGATGAAACGCTACAGGTCGACGTGCAACCATGGCAACCAATCCGGACACCGCGTTCACATTGAGGACATCAAGGTTATGAAAGCGTGTGTGAATCCGGGTGTCATATGGGGTCACAATGAAGCTTTATCTCTCACAGTCTCGTATAAGTCACCATCCTTTTTATCGAATAACGAGAACCCGATGCCGGAATCCTTGGCTGTCGTATACAAGCGTTTTCGCGCAACACCTGGTATAGAAATGACCTCTTTGAAGATGTCCACTTTTATTTCCTCCCAATAGAAATCTTTCAGATGTGATATCGCCGTCACGCCGGGTTCGACATCGAGGTTGTTGTACCAAATCAACAAATCCCTTAACGTTTTCATATTATATTCCGTCCACACCCTCAGCGGGTAGGCGTAATGTTCTTCAATGGAAGTGGGGACATGTTTGAGCTTCAGTGCTGTCAGCGTTTCCGCCACAGACTCCTCTCCCGTTCTCGACGACGCTTGTACATTTCTTCGTTCTGATAATGAAATAACTAGTCTCGGGTCCGACCAGAAGGCTTCGACGAGGGGAATACGCGGCTCGTCCAAACGCTTAGCATCGTCTAGGTCGTAAGGGAAGAATCCCTTGCACTGGTCTACTTTCATGGTTTTAAAAAAAACGGCGTAGCTGGTACCAGGTGGCAGGTATTGAGAAGGGTCCAGTATATGAAACAGGTCGGTGGTTATGCAAAGGTGTTTCTTATTTTGCTTGACGATAAACCTCTCTTGACCAGAGTCAGCTAGTGAGAGCGCGCGAGCCAGGTGCGTTTTGACGAGCTTTAGGTCATACATAGAAAGGGAACCTGTCGGCAATAGAGTAATGCGAAATCCGTTAGGCGAGGCAGTTTTTTTAGATGTACAGCGTGTGATGGCGTCCATTCTTGTCGATCCAGCTCCTCGTTACCGGGTGACGTCGCCACATCAGTACCGTCTATAACATTCCAGTTGTTGTATGCAGGGCTGATCGCATCAGTCCCTATGACTTTCTTCAATAGTGTGTGGTACACGTGTGGCTTCGCAAGCCTGTTTAACTTGGCTTTCGAGTGTGTGGGGGGTCTTCTTCTTCCTCATTCCCATCATCACCATCATCATGACACCCTGTGGAGGAAGGGACAATGATGTGAACGTTGTTAGCCGGTTTGGTGGTCAGCTGGCGGGTCGCAGACGTGTCACTTCGTTCACGAAGAGCTCTGAGAATGTCTATCTGCTGTGTAAGCGCTTTGAATGCTTCCTCAAGCTTATGCTTTGTTCGTTGTCCAGTCTCGATCGCTATATGACGCATGTATTTCACCATACTGTCCAACAATACATGCGTATCTGGAGATACTATACACTCGGGCTCTGTGTAACCCGGAACATTACAACAGATATTGATATGAGATCATGTTTTTGCACCCACCTAGTATTACCCGTTCCGTTCGCTTTTTCACTGTGTGTTATCAGCAGTGCCTCCATGTCAAACATGATAAAGAAATTGTAACACCTGCTTTCGTCGGGAATAGTAACACCGCACATATCTTCCAACTGTTCATGAACCCACCAGAGAATATGAGCTTAGTCCTGTCACAGCATTGTGTTTTTTTCATGTTGTCGAACTTGTCTGGGTCTTTAGAAGCATCTGCGTGTCGCAATGTGTACACTTATAACGTCGAACATACGAGCTGAGGTTTCGTGATATACGACAGGTGACCTTTGTAACAGTTCATATGTAGATCCGCAACACCTACAGCGCAGGGTGTGTCAGTAGGTGACAGATGTATGGGAATACAAGAATACCCCATATCTTGTAGGACAAATATGTTCACTCGCACATTAAATAGCCTTCCAAATGCAGGTAAGTCTTCTGGAACTTTTAAACCCGGAAATGACTTTTTCCACATATTAGTTTTATGTTTCTTCATGGCTCGTCTCCATCCATGGAACAGTTGGAGTGTGGTGTTTTCGCCTTTACAAAAGGCGGGTTGTGGTGAGCCGTTAGTTTTTCCCTTCCTAACTTCCCATTTTTGACAAAACCGTAGATGAATAGCCAGACAACGAAACGCACACAGAGAGTCCTCGTGTCGGGTTTTAGTCAACAACAAGCACTTTTTATGGGATCCAGGACGGGATATTACCACCATGACGCCATCCGATATGTGATGTCAGTTCTCATATTATCAGTCTTCCGTACTTGTAGCTCTTCTCATACCACGGCGGCACAGTTCTCGCGCTTGGTCAGTCTGAGGTGTGTCACCGATATATCATTCCTTACGAGAGAATGTAAATGCACGGGACGACGTTTAATAAATAACGTCGCTATCGAACCCCGCAAAGTATGCGATCTTTCTTCCCAAGCTTTGTGCGAGTGGTTTGTGTGTGGATGGGTTTCGCACGGGACCATGAGGGGTGGGGAGCGGGTTTCTCACGATTGGACAAGCGAAGCATGAATAACGGATACAACAGCTCGTCTCAAACCGAATGGCTTGTTTGTTTGAGAGACGTCACAAATATATTATTCCTTGCAACAGAGTAAAGATGGATGGGGCACGTTTAATAATGACGTTACTACAAACCAAGCTAATGTATGCGTCTCTCTTTCTCCTTGGGGTTTGTGAGAGCGTTGTGTTGAGGCAGATTCACTCAGTCATACATTCCGCTTGGTGAGCGTTTTACCTTCATTTGGAATATTGTTGCTAGCTAATATGCATACATTGTCGTCATGGTGTGATTGTTTACCACACGAGCGTCTTACGGTTCTCTGGCGGAGGTATGCGGCTTATTTATATTAGACCGAACTCTCTATAATACCTTGGCTATAGCTTTCACTATCTGGTATCATTCTCCTGTCTTGGTGTGTTGTGTGCTTTATGTATGTCCAACTTAAGGACCGTGCTCCTATTAGTTGATATTGTGAAAGTGTCTTTATTTGTGACTTAAAAATGTGTGTTGTCATCAATTTACGCGCGCCCTTTCACTCCTTCTCATTCTTACTCTCTCATTCTCTCTCTCTCTCTCTCTAACAAACCTCTCCTTCGACTCTTACATATACTTTCCTTGTGTGACTGACTTGGGGTGCTTCTGGATTCTGACGACAATGTCTGCTTCCCTACCAAATTACTGTTGTTAAAGCTAAGGCCTAACCACGTTTAATAAACCGGGTGTTGCTTCCTCTGATAGTGCCGCTGCTACTGATTTACACCGACCTTACATCGCGGTTTTCGATCGGTTAAAGGTCACATGCAACCCAAAATTCAAACATAATTAAAACACAATTATCATTATTCATGACATATAATGTACATTGCTGCTTGTTAAAAAAACAAATAAACAAATTATAAGAGTACAATCGCGATTCAAAAGTGCAGTATTTTGTACTTGGGCTTACTTCCCTCGAAACGAAGCCCTCGGGAGACCGAACCCAGTAGTAACGACGGATTCCGATTGCCTGGTTCATTTGCTGGCACGCTGAGGGCTCATAGTGTGTTCAGAAAGATGATCTGTTTGATGGGCATTTTAGAAGTATGACGAGTCACAAGAAAGTAAGATTCTTTATTCGCTGGTTTCACATTAATTTCAGACTCTGACTTCTGAGTAAAAATATTTACTGGTCAAATTCCGGTTTGGTCGTATGCTTACCTATAGTGTAAATACACTCAAAACAAAATGATTAAATAATAATTATTTACGGGTGACAACAGTTCATAGCTGACTAAATATACCGATTTACATACGCTTTTCAGGTATTGATGTCCCATTTTGGTTGCAGTTGAATCAGAAATGTGTGTTTTGATAGTAGTGAGAAGGGGTTGTGGGGGAAGAACGGTGGTGGTGAGATGTGTTTATACAAGAACTTATGGACATAAGTCAAACTATTTATTTCACTACTCCCGGAATTTGACCAGTAGATATATTTACACGCTCTGCGCATGCGCACAGCGAGTCTGAAATTAATGCGAAACCAACGAATGGATAACTTCTTTTATTGTTCTTGATGCGTCGTTTTAGTATGGATTCATATACCGTTGTCAAACAAAAATCATATACACTAGAAGAAGTTGTTATCCATAAAGAATGTATGTAGAGATGTTGGGTTTTGTAAATACATGTTCTCTGAATTTGCGTTCGATCTAATAAAAAATCAGTAGAGATGGTGAACTACTGCGTGGTTGGAAACTGTCGTTGTCCAAGTACAAAGCAGGACTTGAAACTGTCAAGAGCTGGCACCAGTTTCCGTCAGATCCAATCATCCAGGAGTTTGTCTGCAACCCATAGACATAAAAAACATGTCACGTGTATAAGTATCACACCAGCCTAATTACATAATGTGGCAGAGACAGGACTCGGGTGCACGAGTCATAAATCAATTTATTTTGTTTATGGTGTATAACCTGATAGGTGTTAAGTATAAATGGCATGTGGTCAGTGATTGAAGCTGTGTATTACATTTTGTCTTTAGCAGACAGGCAGACATATAGGTGTCAATAAACCAGATATTGAGCTTTCGCTGTGACAGATGCTGCTTACCACAATCAACAAGACTTGTTTATGTAACGAGTAGATTATTTACTTGTTTCTATACATAACCAAGACTAGACTACTGCATACTCCGAGCATGCATACTGTTTCAGTCTGCTAACCTATTCACTGCGCATGCGTTATGCGCGCAGCGCAGCACAGCTTGTTGAAACCACTTTTCCCCCAGCGCTCAGATTTTGCGGGCTTTTTTTTCATCCCGTTTTTTCAACTTTATATGTTGAATTGGCATTTTTGATGATTTGTTTCGGTAAGTGCATACCGAAAGGTATCAGAATCTTTTTTACGTTGCATATGACCTTTAATTGAGAATAGAGGAGTACAATACCGTGTTGTGGACAGTGAAACCGATATAAAAACTGTTTACCGCTGTAGCGGGTGTGACTTTACGTGTTACGAACCCCGATATGTTGAGTACCACAGAAGTCTCCACGAGCAATGAAATGAAAGTGTTCACTTCTCCAGAACTGGAGAAAGATTACGCAAAGATGACTATACAATACAGCCTGATATGAGAAATAAAGATCACAGACAAGACACGTCCACACCCCAACAACAGCCTTTCTTCCTGCAGAGGAGGGGCGCCTTTTAGCCAACCGCATTCTGTTGGTTGTGGTGGGGTGTGTACACGGGTACCTGTGTACTGGGTGCTAACGCAATGTTTTGCGCTGACCGCACGATCCGTGGTAACTGTGACAATATACACACAGCTTTGTGTAACAAATACCTTTTTTGGAAACAGCCAATCGTGACAATATACACACGGCTTTGATGAACGCGCTTTTTTCCTCCCACACCTTAACAGTCCCTATAGTCAGCGACTCACAGTCTCTGGCTCATTCCGCTCCACTTTGTTGAAAGTGTTCAATCTCGCATGGCTTGTTTGCGTCGCGTGGCACGGGGGTCCGGCACGGGTCACGAGGTCGCCGGCTTGGTTCGTTTCGCTCGACTTGCCTCGACTTTTCGGAGGTAGTAAATGCTATGTTAATCATTAATGTCCGTTGGAAAATGTTCGGATAGAGGCCATTCATCCACTACTCAGGTTAATGGACAGCGATTAATACAAACCTTATACGTAAACTGATAATATTGATGGAAATGATTTATCCATTTGTATCTTGTAATTTTCAATGGAATTTAGTGAAAGAATCCAATTATAACCTGTACTATCAAGTAAAAACGTCATTTGCATTGTTATAAGGCCGGGCGGGACAACTTAGGAATGGCCAGCGAGTCCTAACTTGACACACAGAAGGGAGCAAGCTACAAAGACATATTTTATATCATTGGAAAGATCTCGAGGAGATGAACACAAAAGTGTTAATAAGCTCACAAATTGGCTCTGAAAATGCATTTCTGCAGAAATTTCTGGCAGAATGTTTTTCCTGCAGAAATGTCTGGCAGAAATGTTTTATTTCACTACCAGAATTATCTTAATTTAACAAAATTAGAGATTATAAGTAATGATACTGCTGCGTGAGTGGTAGTTTCATGTTTATTCCAAGTAATACGCACTTAGCGTGATCAACTGATCTGATATTTTTCTTTCACTCCCAGAATTATCTTAGGTGAATAAGATTAAACAATCGTTATATAATTTAATATTGACTTTCTTTAAATGATGTCGTTTTCCCTGTTTAAAGCCTTTTAGTAAAAGACAACCAAGTATTTTACAGTGTGAATTTAACCGTATTTCATTATAGCTTTTGCAATTCAAAAGGCTTATGCATTATTCCCATCCGTTTCATTATAACACAGTTGTAACTTCTTAGTGTTTTCACGTCGAGCAAGATTAATTTAACAGTATCGGGGTGCATTTTCTAATCCCAATAAGCCTACATTGTTTTTGTATGCGACATGGGTTGAAGGCTAATAGAGACGAAACCGGACATATACTACATACATAAAATAATAACAATGTAAGACATGTGAGCCATAATATGAATTCATCAACATGCCCGAAAAGACCAGCGTACCAGATGAGATGATAAACAATACTTATGTGACAATGCATCAGTGTTCAAAGTGACAATACCCGCGAAAATGTAATTGCCTCGTTGAAACAATGATTTATGCCGAAGTGGCCACCGAGTATTCACACCTGTTAATTGGTGGTTTATCAGGTTGTCTCTATAAGCGGTCATCGTTCCGGTTCGGTTGTCCTTGAGTGGACACCGCGGTTAATAATTGCGCAAGCCAGAGAGCGGTCACTCGGGGAATACACCGAAACAATGCCAGTTGGTGCTGCATGGACAATAGACGTTTTATAGAGTATAGCCAGTACGTCTTGTCGGTTCAAGGTCACAAGCAACACAAAACATTTCTTTGCAGATTTTCATTCGGTTCGGTAACAAATTATCAAAAATGCAAATTAAAGTTGTGAAGTTGAAAAATAACGCGTGGTTTCACCACCCATAGCACATGTGCAGTGATTATTTTGAACCGGGAAGCCAACTCGAACTCGTATAACACAAGTGATGTGTGCAAGATTATCTTTGCGGTCGAAGCGGGAGAACAAGAGATGTTTCTTGTGGTTACAAGCATCCTGGTTCGGCAGTAATAACAATACACTGGTACAGTACCTGCATATTTGCAACCCATGTTTTAATAAAAAAATGTGTAGTATTAGAAATGCTAATTTCATAGTTCAGTCTGAAAACTGAAATGTTTTACCTTATGTATATGGAAACAAAGAATACATTGATTGTGACAATCAGTCTATGTCACAGACAAAGTGCAACGTCTGTTTATTGTCACCTGTCACTGCTTGTCTGCTAATGACAATATGCAATACTCTGTCACATTATGTAATTACACAGACAGGCTGGTTCTGGTATTAATAGGCTTTAAACAGGGAAAACGGCATCATTTAAAGAAAGTCTATGTTAAATTATTTAACGATTGTGTTTAATCTTATTCAACTAAGATAATTCTGGTATCAGATCACTTGATCACGCTAAGTGCTTATTACTTGGAATAAACATGAAACTACCACACACGCAGCAGTATCATTTCTTATACTCTCTAATTTTGTTAAATTAAGATAATTCTGGTAGTGAAATTAAAAATTTCTGCAGGAAAAATATTTCTGCCAGAAATTTCTGCGGGAAAAACATTCTGCCAAAAATTTCTGCAGAAATGCATTTTCAGAGCCAGTTTGCGAGCTTATTAACACGTGAACACACTGGCAAATGAACGTTTCGTGTTCATCTCCTCGAGATCTTTCTAATGATATAAAATATGTCTTTGTAGCTTGCTCCCTTCTGTGTGTCAAGTTAGGACTCGCTGGCCATTCCTAAGTTGTCCCGCCCGGACGTTTATTGAAAACCGTGTTTCTATTTTGAAATACTTCTGGAATAAGAAGATACGCAGGTGCCTGTTTGGTCTCACCGTACGCGTTGCAATTTTGCAACAAAGTATCTCTTAGACGATGTACGTCGAGGGTCGTAAACAAGGTCGTATGGGCTACGACCTCCTAAAATAAGAAGGCTTTTGTGAAAAGCAGCCCTGCTGTGTATTTTAGCAATGTTTTGATGCATGAAAATCATTTTCAGACTTTATGCTTGCCAGTTCATTTATTTTCAGTTTCATAAAAGGATAATAGCGTTGACAGCAAGTATCTGTGTTCTTTTGACTTAGGAAAAGGCTCACCTGCAGTTCGCCGCCCGTAAACATCCGGGGTAATCGGTTCCCACTTTTTCTCAACCTGCAATACCAGAGTCACTAAAGGCATATTTCAACATCGGGATGGAGGTTTATGTACCAAATCCACTCCGATGATTTACGTGTCAAAAGTTTGGTCACGGCGCCAAGTTCTGCCGGAGCATGATGGTAGCATGCTGTCGTTGTACTAAATCCTGTCCATATTATGAATTTGAAGCCCAAATCATAAAAGCTAAACATACAACTAACATCACCTGCCAAGAAGCAAAAAACCAAGTACTACTACTCAACCGTATGCAAAACCATATGCCGCAGCAGTTTCTGTACTCAAGTTTGTAAGACAGTCTCTGTTTCATGTAAGACCAACATCTCCTGGGTCAAGGATGATCAGACTGTGCCGCAGCAGTTCACTGACATATCTTTCAAAGGTAGTTTGAAATGAACAACTTCACAAACGGACAATCCTGACTCAGTCGAAAGTACAACTGTGGATGATGCAAATTTAACTGGAAAAGATAAAAGAGAAATTGCTGAAAAGACGAAAGGCTCTCAGTCACGTGGAGACGCCCACTCCTGTTCTTATACCTGTCGAGGTTCATAACTTATATGAGCCTCTGGAGATGGACATCACTCCTCCCAATCACGATCTCCAAATCACAAGCCTCAATGAACACTTCCAGTGCCATTATTCAGTCGAATTGTACAGGACTGGAGAATAATTGTAATGATACACACTTACTTATACAAGATTTTAAGCCATCTGCGTTTTGTTTTCTACTCCAGGGCCGAAAGCAAGTGAGAGTTCATCAATATTAGTGGAACATGGCATACTTCACAATCCTGTTCCTCTAAATACCCACCTATACCTGTTGCTGCCCGTGTGACCATGCACATTGTTTTTACACTGTGTTCTTTCTGTCTTCCTCCTTCTTTTTCTGTGCAGCCTGTCGATCTTCAGGCACTTTATGACCAACTTCATAAGCCCTGTATCATCATGGGTGATCTGAATGGACACACTCCCCTGTGGGGAGGTGCACATACAAACAACAAAGGTAACATATTGCAACGTTTTATTTCTACCAACAATATCTGTCTCTGTAATCATAATTCAAACACTTATTTACATACGCTTCCCTTGACTTATTCATAACTGACTATAATCTGTTGGGTGAGTTTGGTCCGTCCATGACGACCTGTGTTGAAATGACCATTTTCCAACTATTCCCAAAGCCATATGTCCATCTGTCGTCCCTCAATTGAGAAGAAACTCTATTACTAAAGCTGACTAGCTTTTGTTTGAATCACTTTCATCCAGCAGTTTGAAACCTGAACTCTTTTGTGATGAAGTGAACAAAATAGACGATGGCTGCATTTCAAAGTCCTCTACATATCCACACATGCGAAAAACATGTTCAACAACGACTGCAAACAGGCTAGGAAAAAGGCCGAGCATTATTTCCATCGCCACCCTATGGCCCGTAATTTGAACAAATTCCAAATATTAAATGCAAAAGCACGACATACCTTCAAACAAAATAAACGTTAATCTTGGCAAACTATGTATCGAAAATCAATTCACGTACGTCAGGATCATGATCCAGAAAATCAAAGGCAAGGGCTCTCAATCTAGCATTAAACATATCAAAAACAGAGACGAGTTATCAACTAGTAAATCTGATGTTGCAAATACACTTGGAGAAACTTTGGCCAGACACTCTTCCTCAATTTAAAAAATATAACAAAACAGCAAGAAAAGACACATATAAGTGCAAGATGACGGAATGCACGTGGAACACTAATAACAGATATACAGTATGGTTTCCGTGAAAACAGGTCTTTAGATCATTTGGTGCGTTTGGAGTCTTTTGTTAAGAATGCCACAATTAATCAATAACACGCAGTGTCAATCTTTTTCAATTTAGAAAAAGCATATGGCACTACATGGAAATACGGCATTTTAAAAGATTTACATGATTTTTTATTACGAGGCCGTTTGCCTCAGTTTATATCCATCTTTTTAAAAAACAGACAGACAAAGACAGACAAGTCCGAGTGGGTTCCAGTCTGTCTGACCATTACAGTCAGGATCAGGTTGTCCCACAGGGTAGTATTTTGTCTCCTACATTGTTTAGAATGAAGATCACCAGTTTATACAGGGTTTTAACTGATTCAATTGATAGATAACTTATTGTGGATGATTTTAATATTTCTTGTCGCAGTAAAAATATGCATACTATTGAACGGAAGTTGCAGTGGTGTCTAAGCAAAACAAATAAATGGTGTTTAGATAATGGCTTTACATTTTCAAAGTCCAAAACTAACTATACATGCACCTTGCACACATTTCCAAAACTTGATGTCACACCATACTAATGGAAAATTAGAAATATCGTAAACTCAAAATCACAAGATTCTTGTCTTGGTGGCTAATAAAGGGTTCTAGTTTCCGTGGAACACAAGTCAATGACCCAAAAGTATAACAGTTAAAAGGAAGTAACTCTAGCAAATCCACCGCTCATGTTGAACGAGAAGGAAAGAAGCGTCCATAAAAGAATTCTTCCTGTCATGTGGAGGCCCAGAAGCTTATCTGAAATAACCAGAGAAAGAATATTCAGATCTTAGCTTGAACCTTGGAAGTTACACTAATTATTACTAATTCAGAAATCTCTTTCTCTCTAAAAGTAACTATGTATAACGGGGAGGAGGGGGTGCGATTTATACCTAATTTCAGTATACTCATAAAATTATAATTTCATTTTATAAAATTACAAATTTTAGTTCGTAACTGAAAAAAGGTCGAAAGTGATAGTTCAAAGATTTACTTTAAGAGTATTTTACTTGAAAAATCCTTAGTTGCAACAATATCCCTCATATCATCTCACGTGTGGTTACCACTGTGGCTGGGCCAAGTTTGATTATTTCAGAGCACTACTTGCATGTGTTAAAGCTAGTAGCACCCCTTTTTGAGGAATCTGTTGTTATCATGATGTCTGACTCTACTGTTATGAACTGGGACAATTCCGGCTCTCCAAATTCTCCATCCACCACTGCAATTCCGCCATGCATTTTGGAGTAATTACTGCTTTTGCTTTGGAGGCTTTGTGACATGCTAGCATCTTCAGTCGCCGATAGTGAAGAAGGGTTGGGAGAACTGCAAATGCAGATGACGTCAACTTGCCAACCAACGGGGCTATCTGGCGGACAGATGCGTTTTTTATTGCATGTTTTGGCAGTTTTGAGTAATGCTTGCTACTTTTGATTTTGGTAGAGCGAGAGTCACGTTTTTTTAGTCTACGATAAAACCAAGAATCCCTATCCTCTGAGATGGGATCATCATTGACTTTTTGAAGTTTATGATGAACCCAAACTTCTGTTGGAGAAACACTGTGGAATCTAGATCTTTTCTTAGGTCGTTTTGACCCTGATTCCTAAATAACATGTCGCCTTGATTGATGACTATTCTCAAACCTGTCCTTCTCAGGAAAGCTATTGGAGGTTTCATTATTTTTAAAAAAATACCCTGGGAGCAGGGGCTAGCCCGAACGGCATATGTTGAAAGTAGTATGTTTTTGTTTTCCATTGGAATCTGAGAAACTTTCTTAAAATCTCGCTCCCCGTAACCGAAAAGTATGCATCTTTGAGATCGATTTTTACCACGAACTCGTTTGTCTGCAATAACTCCATTAGATCAGATGTAAAATCTCTTAAGGCGTGGGATTTAACTTGCACTTTATCACTGTGAGATATATTCCCTCTAGATGTGGAAACATCCCAACAAGACGAATCATTGGCCGATAATGAATCTGATGAACTCGAAGAATGAGACGAGTCTGACGAGGTCGGACAACTGGGGGACGACGAACCAGATTTATCTCCCTTGAATCTCCGCCTGTCGCATGACGTCGGTTTGTCACGTTTGGGATTTTAAAGCTTTTCCAATCTAAGCGATTCTTGCGTTTTCGTTTCCTAGATAGACCCCAATCACTTGAATCATCACCATGTGTCTCAGCATTATTTAATTTACTTCTTGGCTGGTGCTGGCAGTTGCCGTGTTTGGCTGCTTGTGCCATATTGGCTGTCTATGCCGTCATGACTGGGCGCTCAAACTCGCGCTGGGAACTGGGAATTTCTGAGTCTGACATCTAATGAGTGAAATCTAGTGGTACGTAACCGCTGCCTGACCGCTCGCTGTGTGGCATTCTGCATAGCTGTTTCTCACTCTCCCATCAAGACTTCGGTGAGTTGACATTATATTTGTGACGAATTACTATAGATTGACACATTTGAATTGTACTTGAAAGCTGTCTTGTGAATCTGTATATTTTTGTCTTTGTTTTACTCAATATAAAGAATTATTGAAAGTTCTATTGAACTTCTCAGTGTTATATATTTTGCCGATTCTAGGGGGATTCCTTACACATTTCGTCACGGCAATTATTAACCGTAACCTAAGGCAATGCTCAACAAACCTGTGACTCAACCTCTCCTTCCATACTCTGATTACAAAGCTAGCATTAGAATTTGCACCCGTGATCTGATGCAGAAGAAACGGGACATCCAGGTAGGCATAAATAAATTACATTCAATAAAACCATATATCGGTTACACGTACTTGGGTTGTCAGTTCGCATTTGAAGAGGTCATGATACGACGATGTCGTATTGGCCACACCAGATACATACATGACTACCTATTGAAAGGTGAAGATCCTCCGTTCTGCATCCCTTGTGGTGAAAGAATCACGGCCAAGTATGTCCTGCTTGATTTTGTTGAATATTCCATCACCAGGTATAACTATTGTAAATCACGAACCATGAAGTTCTTATTTAATTATTGCATTTTCGAAAGAACAGGATTTGTTAACTAATTTGTAAATAGATAAATATTTTATGATTTGAAGTTTGAAATAGTCACTCAGACTGTTAGTGGCTGTATCCTCGTGGATGGTAAATAACAGGAGAAATATTGTCCTCCTGAGAGGGTACGTACGTCCCAGTACATTCAAACTTACCACTGCTTTTAATCGTAGCGCATGTGTATTTTTAATGTTTGGTTAGATGTCTCTAAATTGCCAACAGCTAAAGTGATGGGCTAAATACAGCTAGGGCCCATGCAGGAAGTAAATCCCCATGGTCCCTGGTATGGTGATCTACCTTCAGTTCTTGTCGGTCTATATCCCATTCTTATATTGTCTTGTCTGCATTTGAATTCAAATGTTAAATATAGATGCTAGGATTACTTCTAAATTACTGTGGTATTCTGGTTGGTTTTACTGCCCTTCGTTGACAGGTTTTACTAACTTAATGTATTTATGGTGATTTTACAACTTGTTTTAGTGACGATATGGCTGCGTGATTATAAATTTCAACTCACTCACTTTGGAACCCCCACAAATCTCCAAATATACTGAACCGGACAGGAAACGTCACTATCTAGTCCAAGCCACTGGAATCACAACCGACCGGCCTCGCAATGGAAGTCCGCCTGTGACAACATTGAGTCAAAATCGGCAAATTGTCCGTCATCATATGCAAAATCGTATCGATAGCGCTACGGCAACTGTACGGACAACTATTGGTAATAACCAGAGACCAATTAGCGCGGACACAATACGGAGGCGTTTGAGTGCAAAGAAACATCAGATGTCGCCCAACCCTCACTGTTCGACATCGTTGTCCTCGTCTCCAGTATAGGCCTCGCATCATTGGAACTGGTGTCACCGGGAGCGGAAAACTATTGTCTTCTCATAAGTTGTTTCAAAGGCATTTAGAAGTTGGTGGAATCAAACTAAATATGCTTTATGGTTCAACCTCTTTATTATACAAGGTCACAACATTTCGAGACAGTTCCTAGTCTATTCTTCAGGTGAAGTGAAGGTAAAAGGGATCAGTATATTTACACATAACAATACCCAGATAACAATGGGTAACAAGATATACAGGTTTCTATTAACTGATGTACAGGCTTCAACTGATGTACAGGCTTACATCCCAACGGCAATGTGGATTACCTACGACACCAAATAGCTGACATCATCCGCAAGACCGCAAGGCAGCAGAAGAACCTGTCCAAAGATGAGAGGAAAGCAATACCAGAACTCAGAAAGGACAAGGAGATCACCATCACGCCTCAAAGGGAAAGCCACAGTTATCATGGATACTCCAGAATTCAAACAGCTAGTAGACAAGACACTCAAAGACCCCACAACTTACAAACCTCTCAAGAAAGACCCTACTGCCAAACTAGAGAGACAGCTAAAGAAAACTCTGAAGACCCTCCATACCAACCGAGAAATCGGTGATTCCATATTGAACCACCTCAATCCCAACACCCAAACCGCCATATGCCCGTGCCATCGTCAACATACATACGAACCCAGTAAAGGCTAGAATCCTTATGTGCTCCAGATCATCTGTCTACTACAACACGGCCCAACATCTATCCCGCATCCTAGCCCCACTGGGAAAAACTGGCAGCTCCTTTGTGAAAGATTCGGCATCCCTGGTACAGCAACTGAGAAACATCAGTGACACAAAAAAGTTAGTCAGCTACGACGTGGCAGACCTATTTACCAATATACCCATCAAAGAAGCCATTCACACCCTATCCACTAGACTGGAAACATGTCTACGAGACCTGGACACCAAACTCACAGCCCAAAGCATCGTCGATCTTGTAAGTAAATGCTTCGAGACTTCATATTTCAACTGGAATGGCCAGCTCTACCAACAGATCCATGGATTGCCAATGGGATTCCCTCTATCACCACTACTGACAGAAATATACATGATTGACTTTGAAGAAATTGCCCTGAAAATTGCACCATTCACCCCAAATCTTTGGTTCCGCAAAGTAGATGATGTCCTAGTCCTCCTGGACGACAACCAAGATCCAGAGGCCCTGCTGCAACACTTGAATTGCCAACACCCAAGAATTCATTTCACAATGGAAGAAGAGACACACCAACAGCTTCCCTTCCTGGACATTCTTCTCCACCGACGCCAACAATCCATAGCCACCAGTGTTTACCGTAAACCAACACCAGTCCAACCATCACCCCCAGATCAAGAAAGGCATCGTAGCTACCCTGGCACGAAGAGCAAAAGCGGTCTGCAGGCCATACAGACAAAGCATTAAAACACCTGAAATCAACCTTCCAAAACCTTAACGAGTACCCACCCCATCTAGTCCGCAACACCATCACCAAGACCCTGAAAGAAACTCATAAGCTAACTAAACCAGAACCTTCCCCCATCAGAATTAACATACCATGGCCAGATAAGTCATCGCATCAGCTGTCTCATCAAGAAAACAACAGAATAGACGTCACCTTCCGTAGCGAGACCAACCTGAAAAAACTACTATCGGCTAATGGACGCGGAGCAACAACACCTAAATGCAAAACCCACAATGTGTGACGCCCATTTGCTGGTGTCCCCCGCCGTGATATTGCTGGAATATTGCTAAAAGCGGCGTAAAAACTAAACTCACTCACTCACTCACTAAATGCAAAAACCCAGCAGGATGCATCTACCAGATCCAATGTAGTTGCAAAGAGATATATATTGGAGAAACTGGTCGACCACTGGCTGTTAGGTTAAAAGAACACAAAGCATCAGTTCAAAATTTGGATCAGATGTCTGCTGTATGTGAACACATCATGCACAACCACAGTCATAAGATTGTTTGGGACAACACCAGGACACTAGTTGGGAACGCCAATGACTTCAAAAGATGCAAACTCCTAGAAGCCATTGCAATCAAGCGGAGCAAGCCCTCGATCAATAGAGACAGTGATGTTTACCTACCCAATGCATGGAACCGCCTTCTCCTCCGTGACTAACCTTTATCCAAACTTCTTTACCTGTAACTCGTTAACCTAATCAATACAAGCCTGCACACCAATCAGTACAAGCCTGTACATCAATTGAAGCCTGTACATCAATCAATCGAAGCCTGTACACCAATTAATAGAAATCTGTATCTTGTTACCCATTGTTATCTGGCTACTGTTATGTGTATCTATAACATCCCTTTAGTTTTACCTTCACGTCACCTGAAGAATTGACTAGGAACTGTCTCGAAACGTTGTGACCTTGTATGATAAAGAGGTTGAACCATAAAGCATATTTAGTTTATTGTTCTCTCCTACGACAGCCGGTATTGCGTCTCGACACTTACGACAGAGTGCGAATGGCTACGACTCGGGGGCGTTTTGCGGGTGATTGTGGTAAAGAGACTCGTGGGGAGGTCCGAGGATAATGGTGTGGGGATGCATTGCTCTCAGTCACAGACTATTCCCTATGGCGTTTCATAATATTGGTCCTGGCAGAGAAAATGATGTAACATCTACCCGCAACATTGATCAAGCGCTGAGATCGTCGTGCCACGTTTTGGTCGTGATGGAAACCACGTCTTCCAGCCCATACTGTCAGAGCAACTACACACGTTCTCCGTCAACATGACCATACAAACTCTTCAATAACCTGTCCTTAATTCAGCCTTAAACCCGATAGAACACTTGTGGGACGACATTCAGAGGAGGCTAAACCAAGACCGACACCTGCCGCTGACTGGGCGCAAGTTCCTATGCTCTTCATCAACCGTCTCATCCACTCAATGTACAGACGATGCAACGTTGCTGTCAATGCTCAAGGGGGCCATATACATTACTTACTTTGGGATCGTACTGTCGCGCCACCTGTCGTCATTTTGACTAGTAAATGTCTGACATTCGGCTTTAAGCATTGATGATTAAACCTGTCAATTTTTAAATCTTTCCAACAATTATTATGTTAATTACATGTGTTTGAATTAAACTGATTAATAATTTCAAAAAGGGATTGACGGTTTGTGTTTTTGCGATTCAGTGTGTAAGTGGTATCATGTTTATGCTGTTGTAGCCTTGTGTCCGAAAGCCAACGTTAAAAATCATAACCATACCATGTGTCGTAATTTGAAAATTATCTAGAATGGTTTGTTAGTTGTCATCGCGCTCAGTAGTATTCCAGCTATATGGCGACGGTTTGTAAGTACTCGAGTCTCGACCAGACAATCCAGTGATCAAGGAATACAGACAGAAATACAGAAATACAGAAATACAGACTGGTTTGTAGTTCCTTCAATCACCTATTCCCTTACTGCCCTTCAGAGTTTCCCTCTCTCGCGATTAATATGTTTTGTCACTCTTATTAAAAGGCCATAGAAGCAATCATGAAAGGAGACATCTTTCTGAATTTTGGAAGACGTTTTCAAGAGTTTCAACAATATTCAACACCATGATACAGTTACAATTGTACTGACAAATATCACGTGAAGAGCAGGTTAGAATCGGTCTTCTGCAACCCACACGTCATCGTTCACTAGATATGAAACTATTCATTAGTATTTTATCGTCACCTAGAAATGTGACCTTGTGACAAGATATTACTTCCAGCAATGTTATTTGTACAAAGCTTGAACACATTGTGACTTAAGATTTGTTTCAACCGCATTGTACTAAAAATCTCTATTGTATCTTGCTCTTTGGTCAATACATAATATTGAATGTTTTAGACTTGTCTGTGTCATAATGTGCTGGTTCTGAGGGGATTTCTTATACCTTTTGTCACGGCAAATTATCAACCGTAACAAAACTTCGAGGCAAACATCTTCCAGTGAGATGACACTTTCCAAATATGGAATGTAAATAATTGCTCCGTACATCGAAAACTGTCGAACACAGAGGTATCGGTGTTTGCGAACACGTAGGATATTCGTGAAGGGCGCTCCAGGAGACGTAACTCAATGGGTTCGCTTGAAATAATGTTCTCCAGGGAGAGGGTGATTTAAAGCAAAGAGGCATTAGTTCATTCGAACTTTTAAAATTTAATATTGCTAAATACGAAATTGGTTTTGGAATAGATTAGTAGTATGTGGTAGCTTCCCTGAGGGGTGATAATTACTATTATTTAGAGAAATGCATTATTTATTTTGAGAGATATGTGTTGTGATATAGTGCCTTTACGGTTTGTCATAGACATACAATGAAACGGGGATCTAGGAGCTGTATGGCAGGTATCCGCACGTAGTGTCAGCATGTAAAATATGTTGCGAGTGAGTTTAAGGTTATAGTCACAGCGGCAGAATTTCAGCCGTATCGTAACTTAAGACAGTTTATGATAAATGCGCAGGTTTCAACCACCTGTTGGCAGTAAAACAAATATGCCACATGTATGTATGTATGTATGCCACAGTAGCGACAACTAAAACTTGCATTTATTTCTAAATTAAAATTTCCAATAATTATGACAAAATGAGGATCGACTGCATGGACCATAGCTGGATGTAAATCATCTCTTCAGCCACTGGCGACCGTACTAACATTTACCCATCATACAAACAACAAATATTCTACCATTACAAAGATGTGTAGAACTAAACTGGCTTTGGGCGTTTTTGGACTTACATGCCCTCTCGGGGGACAATCATCTTGCGTACTTTAACCCCTTGTGATGGAAAAAAAATATGGTGTGAGGTTAGATGAACGTAAACGTACAGAATACTAGGTTTGGGGAGGTAATGCTTCCCTCTAAACGTCGTGAGTTTCCATCTCAAAGTTATTCTTCTATTTCCCGTAAAATGCTTTATTGCAAAATATTATTATAATGTATGACCTCGAAATGATTCACAATAAAAAGTATAACTCTACAACTGAAGATTAAAAAATGACACCAGACAAGTCACTTCCATTTAATAACAGACCCCTTGTGTTTTATGCTGATAGCATTTTTTCGTCGCCCGATGACGACCGTTTTCATTTGTTTCGTTCTTTGATAACAATAAAACTGTTTTTATAGATTGTAATACAGATATTCTATGAATATTGATGTGTTTTGAACACTTTATATAAGTTCAAGGACTTCTTTGAGTTTTATCTGAAATATTGCTCAAAGGGCTATTAAATGCATGATACAATGGGCGTTATCTTTTATGTTTCATCCATTGATATTTAATAATCCATACGAATATAGTTTTATTTTCTAAAACGTAAAAATATCAACAACGATTTTAAATGGCATCATATCACAAGTATCATTATTGCCACTTCAAAATCTGAAAACAGTTTACTCTTATTCGTGACATGATTTCTTTTGCATGTCATCATTGAAAATGTTTTACTTTCTTATGATAACATTTCAAAAATAATCTCCACTCGTTGCAGTTTTGCAGACGTGCACACGTTGGAAAAATGCCTATATTCATCCTTCAGGAACAAGTCCAACATACCAAGCGTCGGGAAAATGAGCTGTAGGTACCGTTTAGTGCAGCTCATCGCAGCGTGTCGTAGCTGTTAGTTTCAAAGTCAAAGTCTGCTAGCGCACAGGTAAACGTTGTATCAGGCCATATGTTCTCTGGAGTGCAATGGAGCGACGTATGCTTCGCCATCAGAATCCTCCGATACAGGAATTCCGTCAATTCCAGCTTCGGATATAGAACGTCCTCTGGACTTTCCACCTTTTGCATTGATGCCGGCAACTTCTCTATTAATGAGGACATTAAACGTCGATGAAAACTGTATACTAGTAAATATATTTATCGTTTCTACTCACACTGTTCTAATTTGTACGTGTCACCATATGAAAACAAACATCAAAATGTAAGCTTGCCACATCTGGCTATGAACGTAAGTATAATATGGCAGTCTTTCTTTCATGCTTGATGATACTGATATTGCAATTTGCATCCCTGAGTGCATTGAAATGTTCCTCTTTCAGTGAGTGAGTGAGTTTAGTTTCACGCCGCACTCAGCAATATACCAGCTAAACAATCGAGCCTGGACCAGACAATCCAGTGATCAACAGCATGAACATCGATTTGCGCATTGGGAACGATGGCAGGTGTCAACCAAGTCAGCGAGGCTAATCAGAAAGCAAATGTTATCTGCTGTCTCCCGTAAGATTGGTCTTGGCCTCTAAAAGATAACAGGTCCACTGTCTTCTTGAAGTTCATTCGATCCTTTTAGCCCACCATGCTATACAATAGGGGTGAAAACGGTTTACCGCGGTTTGAGTAGAACCGCGATGTTGTGCCTCCGGTTCCATATACTGTATTGCAATCTAAAAAATAGTTTTTAGGGGTTTTTTGTGCCGCCATTTACCAATCTTTCAAAGAATGTCTAGAAATCGAATCATTTTGTCACAGTCTTTGTCTTCCTTCGCTAGACTATTCTCTTGCTAGCCACTATTCTTGGAGGTAAGTTCTTACATACTGAACCGAAAGGGACCAACCCGAAGGGACCCGTGAAGGTCCCGCGGCAGAACAGACTTTCAGAAACCCATGCTTGCCATAAAAGGTGACTGTGCTTGTCGTAAGAGGCGACTAACGGGATCGGGTGGTCAGGATCGCTGACTTTGTTGACACATGTCACCGTTTCCCAATTGCGCAGACCGATGCTCTTGTTGTTGATCATTGGATGGTCTGGTCCAGACTCGATTATTTACAGACTGTCGCCATATAGCTGGAATATTGCTGAGTGCAGCGTAAAATAAACTCACTCACTCACTCCCAACCCCAAGGCGTTGTACCCCAATACGTACTGTGCGTACCGTGGTACGGGTACACTGTTTCAACCCTGTAATGCTCATGGTAAATAAGTTACAGATATACTTATATTAAACGACATCTCAGCCTCTGTAATGAGAAACTGTCTTTAGTTAACATGATAAAGAAAACCAGTCATGTATAGTGTCATAGCGGATTCCAACCTGCCAAACATTGTGTCTGACCATATAACTGCAGGACGACTGATGATATATCTAACGAAGTACCAAGCACAAACTAAGAAAGCAGCTACTAAGTTGACTAAACACACTTCAGACTGCAAATGAATCAAAACATGCTTAATGTACATGTTGTGTTGAATAATAATCTTATGCTTAAAATGCTACGTATCTGCACTAAAATATATCTTGCCTGATGATTTTTAGGGGAAATGTTAGGCTACCATAAAGGTACGTTACATGTTGATATACACATTTCATAAAGGATAGGAATAATATGAGATATAATATGGAGTATTATCTTAACAGGTGCGAACAAAGGAAAGATCTCCCCATATCGAAGATGACACCAAGACTTTATCAGTCATCCGACATATGCTGCACCACAAGCCTCCCTCCGATCATGCGCCAAGGACTGTGCCATACTGAAGTGTCATTACTTCTCACTGGATGGCAAACAGTGCAAGATGTACAGTGACGAGTTGGACATTGAAACACAGCTCAAGAAGGGGGTCGATGATCTGCAAAAGAAACCGAAGAGAACCCCGATGACAGAACATATATTTCTTGGAGGAAATTATGACAAACGTTTATTTCTTGTACTTGTGTTAAATGGCTTGGCAGTCAATCGCCTGTAGTTACAAGGGACACTGTATTACTGGAAGTAATGGTTAGGTACATTTCACTTTTTCCATGTAGCCTTATAGTCGTTCCTTCAAACATTCCTTTACTACTCGTTCAATTTCCTTTTATGACGATTGCTATATTTTGTCGCCCTCATTGAAAGACAACCTCGGCATCGACAACGGTTATTAAATGAGACTCTTTTCTGAATATTGATTCTGCTTTACGTCTTTTAGATTTGGGGATGCATTTTAACAATATTTAATAATCCAGTCACATGATTTACACCACCATTTGGGTCCTCCATCAACACTGTGGAATCAATTTCTACCTGTTTTCGAGACTTTCAACAGTATTTAACAATATGATAACGTTATTACCTGAACTGTCAAATATGTGTTATGAACCCCCTCCTTTCAAAATTCCTGAACCCGACAATGATTGATAATGAAACAAATAACTCTGCAACTGCATATGTAAAATTGGCCACAAAAACTGACGTCACGTCCGTTTTTGTAATATGACCCCTGGTGGTTTATGCTGTTGGCATTTTTTTCATCCCCTGATGATGATCTTATAAACAAATAATACCGTGCCCATTTCATGGTGCAATGAGTATTATCTTTAATATTTTATTCATTGACACTTAATGATAAGAATGTTTTTTATTATCGGAAACGGTGAAATACCATCAACGATTTTAAATGGTCCTATGTTACAGATGTGTTAATGCCACTTGAAGCGATACTCCAGCTTACACATTTATAACCTAAGCATGATTGAAGACTGGCCAGGTTCATGAAGCGCACCTAAACCAAAATTACATACAGCTGGGTTTGAAGATACACATGCTGATATAGCAACATGATTATTTACGGAAACATGTTAATGAGGTCACACAGAGAGAACGGTCAAAATTCACACGTGTGTCCACCATAAGCATTGGTGCATGTTTGACATCTGCGCCTCATAGAGCCAAACAAAAAGACTTGTGGAATGGCATTCCATATCTGTGGAAGCACTTGACAGAGTTCCAGAAACGTGTCTGGGTAATTTGATCAACACCCTGTCCATTTCGCCCCAGACGTGCTCGATAGAGGAGAGAACTACGGAGTTTGCGGTGCAAGAAGAATCTCTACTCGCATGCTCTGTCGTCTGCACCACTTCAGTCGTAGATATTTGTGACGTAATATCATAATCAGTGGCCTGGTTGAACGCGCACCACGTATTCAGTTAGACACCGGCGAATGGTCCTTGGCGAACACACCAGGAACTGTTTGGAACTGTGTGGCTGGTTGGAATCTTTGGCGCAAATTTTACGGCGTCATTTTGATGATGACGTCTACACAAGCGGCGTGTGGTGTTGGTATGTACGTTAAATAGCGGTTTCAAGCATTTCATTGGGTTCCATCTGTCATTTTCAGTGACACAGAACTGCAAGCGGATTCTTCAAATTTGTTTTTCAGATCCGTCGACGTCTCAAGATTGATTTCTGTGACAATGACTCGACATTTAGAGCCACACTTTTTAAAGGGCACGATTTATGAATTTTTCCAGTGAACGCAAAACAAAAACTACCGAACGTGCCCTTTTGGGGTTGTGGATTAAGGCTATTCTGAAGAGTATTAAAATGGGTTATCAGGTGTTCTCATTGACATAAACAGATGCGTTCAACACACTTTTGCCTTTGTGCACACATATGTTAAGTCTGAATAGGACATGTTCATTAGCTCACATTAGCATTTGTTTCTATATTGCATATTGGACTCGAACCTCTTGAACGAATTCAGACATCAGTAATGGGAAGAAACGAGGATTTTTATTTCCAGATATCCATTTGTTTCTTACAAGACGTTCCGTAGAAGGCGACTCATGCTTCGTTTTTAAATGATATCTACATATGAGCAATTCTGTGCTCATTATTAACTACGCGTTATGTTTGTCCCTCTGGAAACAACACGTTATACCCTCATATGAGAAATATCTTGTTGGAGTACTATAAAAATTTGATGTTTAACTACTAGTCGGAAATACAAAAACAGTGTTTACGCAAACAGTTTATAAAACATGAATCCATGCGTTGTGACAATTGTGAGTGAGGTGATCATCAATTTATACTGGTCGAAGGTGATCATCACTTTACACTGGTCGAAGGTGATCATCACTTTGCACTGGTCGAAGGTGATCATCACTTTACACTGGTCG
The DNA here is from genome assembly GCF_037392515.1 of Haliotis asinina. NCBI lineage: Eukaryota > Metazoa > Mollusca > Gastropoda > Lepetellida > Haliotidae > Haliotis > Haliotis asinina. Next base: position 14,648,686 of record NC_090281.1, on the reverse strand, counting down.
AAGGTGATCATAACTTTACACTGGTCGAAGGTGATCATCACTTTACACTAGTCGAAGGTGATCATCACTTTACACTGGTCGAAAGTGATCATCACTTCACACTGGTCGAAGGTGATCATCACTTTACACTAGTCGAAGGTGATCATCACTTTACACTGGTCGAAGGTGATCATCACTTTACACTAGTCGAAGGTGATAATAACTTAACAATACTCTGCCCATATTAAAGGTAAAACAGAGATGATTTGATTGATATTGTAACACCCCCGAGCCTGGGGCGTCATTTAATGAGAGACCAAGTCAGGATTTAACAACAAATGTAACCTTTTAATAAATATTCAGAACTGGTCCCTTCTTACAGTATGTTTGCACTTGATATCACAGGTATGACATGTCAGGATTCCTAATAAGACTCAGTGATCAGCATAACGACTTACTTTAATGGACCAATAATCCAAATAAAATAATCTCCTATATTAGCAATTGAATTCCCCAAGGAGAATGATATATATAATAGTGTATTCACCTATATGAATATTCCTGTTTAGTCCTTTTAATATTCTATGAATTTGTGTTTGGGCCTAAAGGTATCGACAAGATCAGCTATTACACAAGTAGTGCCTCTGAGGAGGTCTGATAAAGTGCCTGTTTGAAATTCGCGCCGAGCTTACATAGATTCCTGACATGTCATGTGACTAGATACTAGCCAATCAGAATCCACGTAGATGACTGGCTTGTTTACACTGGAAATAAACAAATCAAAATTACAACAATACAAATGCACATGAGGTTGTCCTTTCAACGTCCGTTTTGTCAGAATTTTACAAGGAAAATTATGGTATGATTTGTTTTATGATAGTCAGTAACATTACAAAACGGACAAGCAAAATGTTTACTGAGCCGATGCCGTGACATGACGGTAATGATGACCTCACATAGGTAATGTAAATACATGAAACATTAATATATTTAACCAGATGATATTAAGTTGTCCGTGTTAATTTGTATAAGTCCGTTTTTATCGCAGAAAATAATTATGGAGTTAAGTGTTTCATAAGACAAACATTAAGAAAACGGACAAGAAGTTTTGGTGTCTAGGTTATGATATTACCGTAATGGCGGCTTTCTTTGATGTTACACTTCTGTAGCCGTTATTTTGTAGAAAACTCAATCACAGAGTTTCCATGAAATGGATTTAGTGTCCGAAATGGTTTTAAGGACTGAATTCATCATAACTAGGATGTAATTGTAAATACAAAAGAAACAGACAAGACACTAACGTCAAAGCGATCTACACCATTACGCTAGTGGCAGGTCATGGTAACATGTCAAAACGTCACTCGACGCAATCGAGTGATCTGACCGTACAATACAATGCATTAAAAATATCAGGAAAACACTCTTACTGTGTCCTGTTGCAATAAAATGTTTGCAAGGATAATTTTTACCAAATTAAGACCAAATATTAAGTTCGGTTTGATTTTAACAAACTTACCGTAATTACAATAGAATTGCAATGGACAAGGAGCAAGAAACTAGTTCCATTGTGGTAGCATAGCCATAAAGTTAAATAACAATTATTCATGCGCTTGAATAACAGCTATGCTTGTCATATGAAGACCTCGGGGGAAGAAAGTTATAACACACCATTGGTGATTTTCATATTTTGTGGGTTGCCAGACCATAACTAATCATGTGAAAGGAAATTATCTCCCCTTAATCTTAAACTTCAGATATTGCATCATCACCCAAAATATCACAACCCACACCCACATAAACCAATTTCAGAAAAAGTCATAACACACAAAAACATGGCGGAACACATGTTCACAGATCAGCGAGTTTTAGCGCAATTGGCTAGTGACAGTGAAAACGATGACAGCACAATTGATCCTACATGTAAAGGGACTTCTGCATCCAGTGACAATAGTTTCCCAGAGGAAAGTTTTATTTTGCTTTAGATTTTGGTATTTTCCTGTATTTTGTGGGTTATCATATTCTTTCCAAAACGCTCAATTCGTCAGTCGTGACAACCCCAGGGTTCTATTACGGAATAACAATAGCATTTTCACCAAAAAATGAAATGATACTTTGAAGTTACTTATATACATATGCATGTAAAAAAGTTTGGGGTGTCTTCAACAAAAGATAAACAGAGAAATTTTGTATTTGTAGATTATCATTTTCTTCGTGAAACGAAAGTGGGAAATACGGAGGGTTATCAACTGACACATTATTACTAAAACGTTCACTTTGGTAAAACATTAGGATTGTTCAGATGCAAATTGACAACTTACATTTTCTTTTCACGGGTAAGACTGATAAATCTACTCGAGGAAGTATTAGTTAAAATTCTGGTATTGATTGAACTGGAACACTTAATCAAATCAGTCACTCCGTCTGCAAATTCCTGTACAATATTGTTCATGGAAACAGTATCCTCTGGAGCAATGTGGATGACTTTGCTGTTGACTTTTTTATGTTTGAGAAGAACCATCTGCAAAAACTGATGTCTCATTCATCCTGTTTTAGATATTTTGAAATACCACATGCTGAGTATTTGTTTTCATCCACCTGTGCTAGTGACATTTTGAGCCAACAGCTGTCCAAATCTACCAAACTTCACACTCTGAACATCACTCATGCACCCATATAATCTCTTTCATTTCTGACTAACATGAACCATTTAAAGATTCTAAACATTAGTGGATGTTCTGTGCTCTCAGGGAATGAAATTAAGAATGTTAGACACTGCCCACAACTTGATTTTTTATGTGTTTTACAGAAGTCAAAGCACATGACCTGTGTTCAGTTCTTCCTTCAGGCTTGCTGTACCTTGATGCTGCTTGTGTAGAGTTCTCATCAGCACAAGTTATGCAGGTCATATCAAAGTCATATGCATCCCCAATGTCAATGTTAATCTCACGTGCTCCAGGCTGTCCATATGAACAAATTAGGTTGATTGAGAGAACATATGCTGATTTTGAAATAAAATTATTTAACTAATCGATTTCAGTATAAGAGAGAGACAGAAAAAACCCAAAAAAAGTCCAGAAAACGCAAACAAAATAGATCCAAAAAGGCCATGAATAAAGATTTAAAGAACAAAGGAGAAGCTTATGTATCAAGTAGAGGGAAGAAAGTTGATGCATGACATGCATGCCCTTGCAGTTAAAAGTGTATGGAGGGCCTGGGTGAAGACAAACATACTTTGAGATAACACATGCTGTGTTAATTAAGTTTCAAGTTGAAACCCTGTTCAAAGAAGAATTTAAGAGTTTTTGAGATGTTTCGTTCATGATGTTAAAGTTTTAGCAGCTTTGTTATTGGTTAAATTTCTTGCTGAAAACAATTATATTCATATTTTATCAAGCTGACAACTGTGATATTTTGCATCATCGTTTTAATCAATTTCCACAAAGGAAAGACTGTTGTAGACAGGATTTCAAGATGGAAACAATAAGGATGTTTGTTTTCATTAATAATGTCAATTGAATAACATTTCCACTGTTTTTTTGTGCTAGTTTGGAGTTATTTCTTATTTTCAATCATGCTCTGAACAAATAAAATTAATTATTACCTGCTAAGCCATGTTTTATTGTTTTTTAAACACATGATATTGACTATGTAGTGACTCTTCAGGAAGACAATGATAAACCATTTTCAGAAAAAATGTTATAACCAACAAAAATGTATGGTGTGGTGTTATTTCAAATGTAAAAATCACAACTCTTATTTTATTACAAATATTTATAATTCATTAAACAAATACATGATCTACAAAACAAACATGTCAATATCCAGTTATTCCTGCTACAGGATTTGTCAGCAAATGACAAACCTTTAAATGCGTTTTTCTCAAAATGACAAAAGTGTGGGTTATAACTTTCTTCTCCCGAGGTTTTCATATCGAAAAGACATGTTTCTGAACACTTTTCCCCCAAATAGTGGTTAAATATAGAAGGTAAACATGAGCAGTGATCGAGTGCGTGATGCGGCAACGTATCACGATGGAGCGACAACACCGCGAACTCTGAATTTGCAATGGACTGTTTGGGACAATTCCCGAAGAGCACTGGAATTAAAAGGTAAAACTCATCCATAGTAATGATCCTCTTAACTTCAACAACATTATACAACCTCAGGGAAAACATGTCAGTTTGTAATCTAACGTGCCGAAGCAAAAATAGAAATTACATGTCACGAAAATAGGTGACGATGTTACCACATTACGACCGAGCACACAATTTGTTATCGTAGTTTAAGAATTCAAAAATGTTAGGTATTCAATATTCAATAGCATGCAGTTGACATGTAGTTCCCTAGCCCTTACAAAATACATGTAACTACACTACATGTTCACATATTGTCTAAGCCTATTCCATAAGGTCATAAATGAGTTACATACAACATAATATTGAGAAAAATATTAGTATAATTACACTGTAATACTTGTCAATTACAGACACAGTCAATATGACGGATATGGGAGCAATGGATTTAGTATCATTTCCTACGAATAGCCTGCAAAGCATTCCAACTGATCCTGAATGCTGCGCTGAAGCACCAGAATCATCAGTGAAAATGTCAATCGAACCGTCCAAAGTTCCATCATCATGCTATGAAGACGAGGTACGGATTGAGAAGAATTCAAGGAAAACCAGGAAGACTAAACGCTGTCATGATGATGTACTCCATATGCAGTACCTGACCAGGAGAGTCTGAAAAAAGAAAACTTGACGCTAGAAAAGCAGAGGTTGAAGCTACAGATTGAACTGCTACAAAGACTCATGACTCAAAATGATTTGGACATAAACCGTAATTCTACACAGCTTCTGATGTCTATGCTCCATTATGCATTTCATGATTATTTATGACATTGTCAATATAATAGTTTATTCATAATGATTAATTGAAGTAACTGGTAGATCTAATGAAATTCTCTCCTCCACATTCTTCATATCTGCATATGCAAACTTAAATACTTAGTTCACACTCATATCAAATATTAATAATCCTCAATATCACTTAATGAAATATATATTTGTTGTAATTGAGCTGTTTCTCATTTATGAATACACTTAGCTGGTGTGCCAAATGTTATAATTCATACTTGTCTGATTATTGTTTTTAATCAAAGAGAGACAATCCATTTACATTACACCTTTGAGATATGGTCACACTTGACTATATTATGTGTCACTGTGATTTTGGTTCTTAAAGATGAAGCTACTTTGAAATGGATCCTGTAAATATTACAAACAATAGCATTTTTTTTGTTCCATACATATGTAACGTGTGCTTTTTTCTAACTACATTCTTGACATAGTCCCATAAATTAAAACACAAGTAATCTTGAACTTAGTTAAACATGTTTTTATGTATACAGATTATAATAGAAAAACAACAACCTTTACTTACCTAGTTAGCAAAGAAAGTATTTGCTATATGATCCCTGATGACCTTGCAATCATTCCTTCCTCTGTAGTGGTCTATGGGTGGCTGTTCCTGTCTCACGCGGGGTTCATCGACAACTAGAACCTCATTTCGAAGGATGGCTATGTTGTGCAATATTGCACATGTCAGTATGATTTTGCAGACCTTTCCAGGGTTCATACGGAATCTAAACAAAAAATCAAAGGCACATTACATTATTAGCTAAATTAAACGTCACATACCTAATCAGACATTTAGTATATAAATATATATGTGATTTGTCATATATGTCTTAATGAAAACAATAGATATCCTCTCGTACTATCCTTAATTTAAGTCTATTGCAAGGAAACGCATAGATGTGTTAATACCTCAGAATGAAGAACATGAAACCTTCTCTTTCATCGGCCAAAGGTCCTCTCTGTGGTTATTCTGGTCCTACACAATCTGTCATTATATTTCTCTTGATGTTGCCAATGTGGGTGAAGGTAGGGAGTGAGTAAGTAGGGAGTGGTCTGCAAACAAAACGCCAGCATTAAGGAAGCTTTCATTGGACAATGTTGAATAATGTGAAATACAAATAAGAACATTTCTCTGCATTAGAAACAGACCACATAATAATTCAGATGTATGGTAAACTACTTTGGCCTTGTTGAGCAATAAGTAATAGCTGATAGCTAGAATTCAGACTTTTCAACACATTAGATTTAAACTGCAAGTTTTTACTCTAACATATGAAAATTTACAGCATGCATATCCACTATCTCCAAGGACAAACCCATCTGAAATTCGTCTGTGGTTGGCTTCCAAGTGTTGTCTCAGATTGGATGTTCTAAATATGTGACTGTCATGGGTGGAGCCTGGCCAGCTGGCACACAAGTTGGTTATATTTCTTGTTAGGAAAATATGTATATATCGGGAAAGAAATATCAAATTTCGTATATATAAGAGGGATGAAATAATTTCAAATTCATCAAAATATTTGTCCACCTACACATTTAGCATTTGCAGTAAATCAACTTTTACCAAACAGACTATACCAAGGGAGCTCACACTCATATTCTGTTTACCTTTCAAACGGAAGACACAGTTTTCAATCATGTACATTGCAGGGATAAATCTTCACTACTTGCCACATTTTGAAACAAGTAAATATTGCAAGTAAGTTTGATGGTTTAATTGTTGTTTCCGTACCTTTATCGTCACACACAGCTTGCACGTTTATGCTGTGCCAGCCTTTACGGTTGACATAAGCAGGCTCATCTTGAGTGGGTGCCTGAATCCGGACATGGGTACCATCAATGCAACCGATATCGATGACATTAGGGAAACCTCCCATCTAAAAAACCCTTTTTGATCCTGTCTTTCTCTTGTACGCTTGGCCACTTGATGAACTGATTCCGCTTTCTAACAAGAGCATCGCTTACTCGATCAAATTTCCTGGAAACTCTACTCTTGTCAAGGCCAACCGTGTCTCCCACAACCAGTAGGAAACTACCGCTGGCCAAGAATCTCAAGGTGACTAGCAGCTGCATCTCTACAGTGAGAGCATGGTTTCTCCTAATGTCTCTTTCCACATTATCACGAACCAACGATATTATATAGTCAGTGGAATCTCTCCGAAATCTGCATCTTTGGTGAAATTCCTCTTCATTAAAATCAACAACAAAATTTCTGAATTCCCTAGGTTTTCTTTCTGATCTAATGTTCATGAATGCTGCAATAACCTGGACAATAAATGCCATTTTGTCACCGTGCAGGTAGGTCTTGAACTAATGCTAATGGTAATTAAGTTAACGTGTTCCTAAGGGCCCGTTAAAGTTAACAGAGCTTTCAGCAACAGGCTTTCGCTGTCTTGACGTTAACGGTCCGTTAAGATTTAACAGGCTTTTGAACAACCGGGCCCAGATGAAATGGACGTATACAGACTGGTGTCAGGTGCTTTGTACACAATGCAGTAACAGATCGGGTGGTTATTACAAGAATTTTCACATCCACTTGACAGAAAACCCCAAGAAACCTTCAAATTGTAATTGGAGCTGTATGTGGGATCATCTGAGATCGTTTGACTGGCCAGGCGTAATGGAACGCGCATTAAAGATAAACCTGCCCTTTCACAGCAGCCTATACTGAAGAGATTGTGGGTACAGCTGACTTCATCCTGGGCGACGGTGGAAAGGGTGACTTCGTGTACTCCGCCAGTATGCTCATGCTCTGCCTGGCCACTCTACAATACCTTCGTATTGTTCAAGGTGAGACTAGCATATGTTTTTTGTTTGTTTAGATTTTGTGTGTGTAGGTGTCTTAAATACTTTTCGTATCATGCATGTCATCATTCGATGATTACTTTTTTATGATCTATTTTGAACAATTCTTCCAGCGTTTTACATATATACTCGGTGTCATTAATGAAGTCCAAATCGACTGGTTCTTAAAAGTTCGTTTTCGTTTCAAATATATTCTCTCCCCAAAAAGAAACGCATAATGTGAATTGCAATGTTATGTAGCAATGAATTAAAACGTGATTCAATTTACAAAGGGGTTTGCTCTGTTTATGAGCCCAATGGTATTTATGTCTTTAAACATCACACCAGAACGCACCATCCGTATAATACCCTTATTTAACAGCATGATTTTCAAAGTTTGGCGTGTAGTTTCACAGAATACACAATGCACATTTAATGCACGTGAAAGTTGGGAATCAAATAGTCTCAATGATGGGTATAGAAGGTTGACTGCTGTATGTCGATTATTCCCTGTATTTGGAATATTGTTGACGAACGCAAAATGCCACGTCTAAGTGAAGCCAACCGTCATATCTCAAGGAGACCGCCATTGATCTTCTTGAAGCTGGCCAGTCTCAACGTGCAATTGCACGACGCATGAATGTTCACCAAAGCACCATTTCACGGCTCTGTGAGAGATATCACTCTCACAATTCGGTAGAAGATGCCCTTCGTAGTGGGCGACAGCGAGCGACCACTGAGGCGCCAATATCGCTACATCCGGGTACATCACCTGCGTCATCGAACGGCTACGCCGACGGGTACCGCTCAGCAAATACCCGAATTGAGGAGGCTTTCTGCACAGACCGTCAGGAACAGGTTGAGAAGGGCTGGTTTACGTGCCAGAAGACCTTATTTTGGTAAGAAATCCTGTTTTGGTCCTGTTCAGTGGTGCACCTACGGAACTGGCGTAGAATCTGATTCAGTGATGAATCACGATTTCTACTGGAACGACGCGATGGGTGAATGCGGTTGTACAGACGTCTACGTGAACATTTAGCCGACGCTTGCGTTCCCCAGGTGGACAGATTCGACCAGTGTTATGATGTGGGGGGGGGACATCACCTGCCGCAGCAGAAGTGATTTGGTGATGATCACAATAGGTATTGACTTCAGCTCCACCACACCCTTCCATGTGACACTGAAACTGACTATCCACAAGTTTGGTGCCAAAGACGGATAAGTCTGCATTCCCGGTGTGCTATTTCGCTATATTTCATGGAGTCATAAAGCCTACAATATGTTTCAAAATAAACACAAAAGTACATTTAAAATTCCCATAAGTGTTCCTTTTTGGGGAGAGTGTATATACATTTTACAGTTAAATGTTCTACAGATTTTCTTAACCTTATGGAAAATGAAACATGGCCTTTGCAATGTCATTATTACG